>NC_059215.1:18982046-19303713 GCF_020615455.1 Coregonus clupeaformis | reverse complement strand
TGTATATGATGTGAATCAGGCATATTGTGTTTGATTGCAGGGTTCGCTGTGAGTGTGAGCTGACAATAGACTTCTTTGTTTGACCAGTAGTGTAATAGAGGATGGGTGGAATGCCCCAGAGCCAAGACTTACATTTACATTTTAGTCATTTAGCAGACGCTGTTATCCAGAGCGACTTACAATTAGTGAGTGCATACATTTTTCATACTGACCCCCCGTGGGACACGAACCCACAACCCTGGCGTTGCAAGCGCCATGCTCTACCAACTGAGCTACACTTAGAGACCTATCTGATGTTTACTTCACTCAGCTATCTGAGACTAGATTTGGTCAGGTTTGGTCAGATCTGACAAACAAGCTTTGTTGGAGTTTTGTTTTGGAGTATTGTGATAGAACACCTCTGGCTAGATGTTAATGGGATGAAATGTTGTTTTATTTTAATTTGCTATATATATTGCATGCTATAGTCTAAAGCTGATTTTAGTATTGAGAAATTACGTTGATTGCCACTAATAACATGGTTTCAGCATATTCACAAGCGATAATGTATATTACTAAATAAATACCTGCGACATATCGTTCAAATAACTACTCCATCATAAAAGTGCCAGTTGTGTGAAATATGAAGGGTTTATTTGACTGAGTGAGACGGTGAGATGGGAGAGGAAATGGCTTATTAACCATGCAACCAGTCTATTGGATGAGACACACAAAAGACAAAGACCGGCTTGCTGTGCCACCCGTCCTCTTTGTGTCTGCCCGAGTGTGTGTGCGCTCTAACCTGGCCAGACTGTTAGCTATTGTACAGTAGAACTACCCCGTTGTACAGACATACCCTTGGGTGACATATGGACCGCCTCTCTATCCTCATTGACCCCCGCGCTCTAACCACCAGCACCCCCCGACACCGGCTGGGCTAGAAATGTAATGAGCCCCGCTGGTTCAGCTTTTCCCCCTCATGAAAATGTTTGTGTGAGAAAGATGGAGGATGGCAAGCTAGACGGGCTGCTGCTGTGTAGTGTACATTCCATCCATTGGAATCTCCTATGTTTGATAAGCAGCAAGAGGCTGGGTGCCTGCCAGGTGTGTGTGTGTGTGTCCTCTGACAGACGTGAAGCACGGATGGGTCTCACAAATTGAGAGAGGCGTGTTTTTCTTTGTGTGCCATACATTTTTTCAGCCTTGCTGTCTTAGCCTTGCTGTCTCAGCCTTGCTGTTTTAGCCTTGCTGTCTCAGCCTTGCTGTTTTAGCCTTGCTGTCTCAGCCTTGCTGTCTTAACCTTGCTGTCTCAGCCTTGCTGTCTCAGCCTTGCTGTTTTAGCCTTGCTGTCTCAGCCTTGCTGTTTTAGCCTTGCTGTCTCAGCCTTGGTGTCTTAGCCTAGCCTTGCTGCTCTGCTTTAGCTTAGCAGGCTTACCAGTAAGACACATGTCTGTTGAATGAGACCACTACCACACACTGACTGACTCCATAGTTAGATCCACAAGATTGAAAGTAGCTGTAGTAGGGCTGGCACAATAACCGTGTAACTGCCGGTTATGGATGAAGGCAGTCATGCAAATAAAATAACTGTCCTAACTGTGTGGCGTGAACAGCTCACTGAAGACGGGGCGGCCGAGCATTTGTGCGGTTGAGTCCGTTTCTGCGAAAAAGAAAAGGAAAATGAATGCTATTCAACAGGTTATTACGGTGACCCCCGCGGTCATTTGGCTGACCAATAACCGTCATTTGAAAATGTATGCAGTATGAAAATGTATGCACTGACTGTAAGTCGCTCTGGATAAGAGCGTCTGCTAAATGACTAAAATGTAAATGTAAATGTAAAATTCCATGACTGTCACAGCCCTTGGTTGTAGTCTCATTAGTATGAATAGCACTAGTAATGGTAACAGTGGATTCAGCATAGGGCTCATTAGCCCACCTACTTCTACCATAACCATAGAGATGTCTGTTCTAGGGGTTATATTTCTATGGTCATAGCCCTGTCTGACCCCAGACAAGCAAAAACAAAAAGAGAAGCTACCAGTAATTACCAAATTTCTAATCAACATTGACACTTTCTAGCCTGGGGCTTAGGTGACTACTACTAGGACTTTGAAAAAACATGCCTCTTCTCTCCAAATTAGTATCTATCCCAAGCAAACCCCCACTGCTAGGCCTATATCCATCCATGACAGTAGTGGTGGGTTGAGTCCCTAAATTATCCTGGACTTAGTGTAATGATTTCCGTGCACTAAGCTGTTATTAGAGAAGACTGAGATACTTAATGTGTTTATAACTGGAGTCTCTAAGAATGCAGGCAGGAAGCTGAGGAGGAGTAGAGAGCAAGAGTCTTCAAGCGATCTTTGCACCTTAAAGGGATACTTCAGGATTTTGGCAATGATTTTGGCTATTTTTATGTCTCTGCGTGCAATTTGGAGGAAGTTGCTAACTAGCATTAGTCCAATGACTGGAAGTCTATGGGTAGTTAGCATTAGCTTGCGAAGCTGCCTCTAACTTCCTTCATACTGGACACAGAGACATAAAAATGGTATCCACGAGTTCAACTGACTGGGGATTTTTCCAAAATTGCGAAGTATCCCTTTAATTGTGTGTTAAATAGTGTAAACACTCCTCATATGTCATTGGTATACTCTTGACAAAATCTCTTGTGGAACTGCAGTTTATTCTCATTGAGATAACGCCTCCTTTATTCATCCAGGTTATTCTCATTGAGATAACGCCTCCTTTATTCATCCAGGTTATTCTCATTGAGATAACGCCTCCTTTATTCATCCAGGTTATTCTCATTGAGATAACGCCTCCTTTTTTCATGCAGGTTATTCTCATTGAGTTAACGCCTCCTTTATTCATCCAGGTTATTCTCATTGAGAACATCTCCTTTATTTATCTCAAGAGAGAACTGTTCTGTTTACAGCTGCTACAGTACTTATACACACTGATTCAGCAACATGTAAATATTTATGCTCAATTGAACTCTAGCCCATTATGTTTATGTGTCATTATGCCTTTATGTTTATGAGCCCATATGTAGCCACATGGCCAGATTGACTGAGTCACCTTGGGCAACATGATCACAGCATTCATCTGGAGCAAATGAGCTCGAGCGATGACACGGCATCAAGTCACACTATTCACTGGGTGGTAGGAGGGTGTGAATAAGAGGTTAGGTTGGGTACTGTACAACCAGCCCTTTGGGTACCATACTGTACAACCAGCCCTTTGATCTGACTGGGAGGGAGTCTATTGAGCCTGACTCATTAATTGGTGTAAAATCAACTGAGGACAGTGACTACGCCCTTTGCCATCGACTAGTGTTGTAGTGCCACTGCAAAACCATGATGGCGGAGAACAATATGTGCTCTGCCACTGAATACTGGAGGCCACACAGTGGCACAAAGCCATGATGAAAGCCATGATGGCATACACATCCATGTCCATATATACTTTAGTAGCTGATTTCTTGCTCTCTTAGCATGTTCTTGAACATTCTGTCATTTCTGTAACACCATTTCATACATTTCATTTTCAATGATCTCTCTTGGGGGGAAGAAGCCTCTCTGTTTGCTGTGCTGGGTTGTGTATTTAGTTGTGGATAGGTGGGTGTGGAGGCAGGTGGTGGAGGGGGTGGAGGATGGGAGTGGGGCAGGGTCTCATAGCCGTGGCTGAATGGTAGCTGAGGAGTGGCAGCTACAAGCTTAGGTTTAGCATGTATTATTACTGCACATGACACTATATTGCTGTGGTTAAAACATAGCAACTGTATGACTTCACATGTACTTCAGTTTCCACTCTTGGCCCTGCCCTCGGTTAAGCTGCCTAGGAGGGGAGGCCTAGTGTGAGAGGGTAGTTGGCTAAAAATACTGTAGCTATTCTAAGCCTTTACCATCCATGTAGAAAGGAGAAGAACTAGGTTTAACTAGTGAACTGTGTTCTATTTAAATATACACTTTAGTATATATTTTTTCCTGAATTGCAGAAGCTTATTCGTCTCTCTGTTTGTCTTATAGGCCTAGGCCATGGGGGGAACCAAGAGCAAGCCCAAAGACATCAGCTCGGGAGGAGGGGGCGGCAGCCACAACTTCAGCCCTGCCCAGCATACCCTCACACCCAATCGGAGCCCTGCAGTGGATGGGACACGCCAGCCCACTCAGCCCATGACCAATACCCCGGAGCTGGCCCTGTTTGGGGGCGCGGAGTCCACCAGTAGCATCACGTCTCCTAACAGAGGGACACTCGCAGGTAAGACACTAGGGCCCAGATAACCCACTAATAACCTAGTATGGCATATAAATAAATTATAAAAATTTTACATTTTACATTTTAGTCATTTAGCAGACGCTCTTATCCAGAGCGACTTACAGGAGCAATTATGGTTAAGTGCCTTGCTCAAGGGCACATCGGCAGATTTTTCACCTAGTCGGCTCAGGGATTAGAACCAGCGACCTTTCGGTTACTGGCACAACGCTCTTAACCACTAAGCTACCTGCCTGCCGCCCAGAGGAGCATTTAAATCATTTAATTTCACTAAAGAAATAATTGTTATATAAAACGGATAGAGCTCCATTGGATGCCATTTATTCGATGCTACTGACTACTGTAGTATATGCAAATCTTATTCAGTACAATTTGAAACACAGCTTATTCGGGATATATGAATTGTACATATTGTGTATTTTTAAACATGGTATTGCTATATCACTTAATATTTCATGATCCTCTCCACTGAGATAAGTCTCTGTCTGCTCTCTCCCCCACAGGAGGAGTGACAACATTCGTGGCACTGTATGACTACGAGTCTCGCACTGCCTCCGATCTGTCTTTCAGGAAGGGCGAGCGGCTACAGATAGTAAACAACACGTGAGGCAACATCACACACACACACACACACTGGGATGAGGATAATGTCACACCTACAGGGATAGACACAGCCATACCCCCCCATGTACATTTAGTAATAATGCCCGGGAAGCCAGGGTTTGGAGGATATAATATATCCTCTAAACACCGGCTTCGAGGGCATTATCACTTTTATACATCGGGTTACCAACATATTTATATAATGATTGACATATTTTCATTAAAAACGTTATTTTGATGAATTTATTCATACTATTTCATCCTTCCACAAGATAGTCCCGACACAAATCTAGGGTTGCTACCCAAGCCGGCTGGTTGTTCTTCCTTCTATCCGTTTGGTTGCCGGAGACGCGACCCAGTCGTTTGTTCTATTGCCATACTGGCTGGCAATGTTCTTATCCCTTGCTTGCTAGCTAGCCAACTACGGCTAACATACAGTCACGTCAAACAGTGCAGCCAGAATAACAGCAAAGTAGCTGCATTTGCATTTGTTTAAGCTGTTTTCTAGTGACATTAATTTGGATACATCCATAACAATGAGCTAATGATGTGCGATTTCACCTGTCATAGAAAATGTGCTCTCTCGCCAAGACACTGTTGTTCAGAGGAGCTAGCCAACAACACAGCTAACACAATCATTTCAAACTGAAGCTGGAAAGACTGCAAACTAGCTGCACTTCATTAAGTTTTACCTGTTTTCTATTGATATTTCTTTGTATATATCCATAAAAGTGATGCTGATTCATGATTTCGACTGGCTGAGAAAAGCTTCCTGCCTGTCTGTCTCGTCCCGACACGTTCATTACTATGGGACAGCTGGAGATCGAATTTGAATATTGAAACAATGTTGCAAATGTCGGAGAGACAGACAGGAAGGTTTACACAAATCTCTGCCGTTGAAAACTAAATGTTAGTCTAAAAGAAATGTGAGATAATGTCTAGATGCTTTTTATAGTGGAGATCAAGTTTATAAAGTGCCTGGCTGGGCTGATGAGACAGTGGATTGGGCAGTCAGATGGAACAGAGTAAATAGACATTTTAACGTCATAGATTTAGCTGGTGGTAACTTGTGGAATAGACACCGGCTGGAATGCGGTTTAAACCAATCAGCATTCAGGATTAGACCCACCCATTGTGTATACACACACACACACACACACACACACACTCACTGTACTCTGCATGTCTGATCTCTCGCTGCGCTGGCTGGCTGTTCTGCCCCCAAACCCCCTCTGTACAGCCCGTAACCATAGGAACAGGCTCCCTTAATAAGGATCTGTTTTGTGTGAGCTGACAGGTTTTTGTTCTAGATTTACTATTTTCTCATGCTCATTCACAAAAGCACAGCTGTATGTCTCACTGGTGCTTCTACTTGGAGGCTGATATTTCTTTTGTTGCGACTAGCCCCTTTTTTCCCTCTACCTTAGTTGAATGCACTGATTACTTGATAAGACTGTCTGCTAAATAACTAAAATGTACGTGTTCAAATTATAAAAATGACTGTTCATTCATTCTGATAATGTAACCCAATCATGGGGAGTCAATCCGTGATGCTTTTACAAATTTTAGGCTTGCTCTAATCAATAGAAGTGCAGTGGACCATATTATTCTAGTTAGCCCCCAATACTGCAGCTATAACAAAGTGTTGACCTAGAAGGCCTGAGCTGAGAACAATAGAATGATAGAGGGTTGTTGTTGTTGTTGTTGTTATTATTATTATATCTGCCCCTGAAGCTGATGCAGCTTTACTCATAGTGTTTAAATTTTTACATTTTTGTCATTTAGCAGACGCTCTTATCCAGAGCGACTTACAGTACTGAGTGCATACATTTTTCATACTGGTCCCCCGTGGGAATCGAACAACCTTGGCGTTGCGAGCGCCATGCTCTACCAACACTACCAACCTCTACCATGCTCTACCAACCTCTACCATGCTCTACCAACCTCTACCATGCTCTATCAACCTCGACCATGCTCTACCAACCTCTACCATGCTCTACCAACCTCTACCATGCTCTACCAACCTCTACCATGCTCTACCAACACTACTATGCTCTACCAACTCTACCAACACTACCAACCTCTACCATGCTCTACCAACCTCTACCAACCTCTACCAACCTCTACCAACCTCTACCAACCTCTACCATGCTCTACCAACCTCTACCAACCTCTACCAACCTCTACCAACCTCTACCATCCTCTACCATCCTCTACCATGCTCTACCATGCTCTACCAACCTCTACCATGCTCTACCATGCTCTACCATCCTCTACCATGCTCTACCATCCTCTACCAACACTACCATCCTCTACCATGCTCTACCATGCTCTTCCAACACTACCAACCTCTACCATGCTCTACCAACCTCTACCATGCTCTACCATCCTCTACCATGCTCTACCATCCTCTACCAACACTACCATCCTCTACCATGCTCTACCAACCTCTACCATCCTCTACCATGCTCTACCATGCTCTACCATGCTCTACCATCCTCTACCATGCTCTACCATCCTCTACCAACACTACCATCCTCTACCATGCTCTACCAACCTCTACCAACCTCTACCATCCTCTACCATGCTCTACCAACCTCTACCAACCTCTACCAACACTACCATGTCCTACCATGCTCTACCATGCTCTACCAACCTCTACCAACCTCTACCATGCTCTACCATCCTCTACCATCCTCTACCAAACCTCTACCATGCTCTACCATGCTCTACCATGCTCTACCAACCTCTACCATCCTCTACCATGCTCTACCAACCTCTACCAACCTCTACCAACCTCTACCATGCTCTACCAACCTCTACCAACCTCTACCAACCTCTACCATGCTCTACCATCCTCTACCATCCTCTACCATCCTCTACCAACCTCTACCAACCTCTACCAACCTCTACCATGCTCTACCAACCTCTACCATGCTCTACCAACCTCTACCATCCTCTACCAACCTCTACCAACCTCTACCATCCTGTACCATGCTCTACCATGCTCTACCATCCTCTACCAACCTCTACCATGCTCTACCAACCTCTACCATGCTCTACCAACCTCTACCATGCTCTACCATCCTCTACCAACCTCTACCATCCTCTACCATCCTCTACCATGCTCTACCAACCTCTACCAACCTCTACCATCCTCTACCATGCTCTACCAACCTCTACCATCCTCTACCATCCTCTACCATCCTCTACCAACCTCTACCAACCTCTACCATGCTCTACCATGCTCTACCAACCTCTACCAACCTCTACCATGCTCTACCATCCTCTACCAACCTCTACCAACCTCTACCATGCTCTACCAACCTCTACCATGCTCTACCAACCTCTACCATGCTCTACCATGCTCTACCAACCTCTACCAACCTCTACCAACCTCTACCATCCTCTACCATGCTCTACCAACCTCTACCATCCTCTACCATCCTCTACCATCCTCTACCATCCTCTACCATCCTCTACCAACCTCTACCAACCTCTACCATGCTCTACCAACACTACCAACCTCTACCATGCTCTACCATGCTCTACCAACCTCTACCATGCTCTACCAACCTCTACCAACACTACCAACCTCTACCATGCTCTACCATGCTCTACCAACACTACCATCCTCTACCATGCTCTACCATCCTCTACCATCCTCTACCATCCTCTACCAACACTACCATCCTCTACCAACCTCTACCGTCCTCTACCATGCTCTACCAACCTCTACCATGCTCTACCAACCTCTACCATGCTCTACCATCCTCTACCATGCTCTACCATCCTCTACCAACACTACCATCCTCTACCATGCTCTACCATGCTCTACCAACCTCTACCATGCTCTACCATCCTCTACCATGCTCTACCATCCTCTACCATGCTCTACCAACCTCTACCATGCTCTACCAACCTCTACCATCCTCTACCATGCTCTACCAACCTCTACCAACACTACCATGCTCCACCAACCTCTACCAACACTACCATGCTCTACCAACCTCTACCAACCTCTACCAAGCTCTACCAACCTCTACCAACCTCTACCATGCTCTACCAACTGAGCCACACAGGACCTACAGTGTTGCCAGGACAAACACATAAGCCTAGTGAACCCCCCGATAATGTTTCATTATTATTTCCCATTTATGACCCAAACGCATTGTCTTAGCTTTAGGTAGCTTAGGGGGGGCAGGTTGCCTAGCGGTTAAGAGCGTTGGGCCAGTAACCGAAAGGTCGCTGGTTCGAATCCCCGAGCCAACTAGGTGAAAAATCTGTCGATGTGCCCTTGAGAAAGGCACTTAACCCTAATTGCTCCTTTAAGTCGCTCTGGATAAGAGTGTCTGCTAAATGGCTAATATGTCAATGTAATGATATGTATCATTATGCTTTCTTGATATTGATATTAGTTCTACACCACATTTTTGTGCTTCGAATCACCTTTTCTATTCTGTGTTTTAAATAAGCTCTCTTCTGTCTATACAATCAATGAAAATCCTGCTTTGATGTAAAAGTTTTAGACTAACTTCTGGTTTAATGGTGAGCTAGGCCTAAAGCTTCCGCTGTAGTGTTGGGATGAGGGGATGGTGGATAACTACTGTTGTTGTAATGATTCTGTTCTGTACACTGTATCTCTACAAATCGGCTTTGCTAACATGCTTTCTGTCTCTTTTTTTTAACCCCACCCACCCCCTTCACATCTCCTCTCTATCTCCCCAAACTTTTTCTCCATTGCATACCTTCATAATTGTATTTAGGAGAAAGTTGAACAGCAGGTTAGTGAAGCTTCTGTTGTCTTTGTGTGTCCCAGTGTGTTCATGTCACTAACGCATCATAGTTGCTTGTTCACATGATGATAACTTCCCTGCATTTGGTTAATGGTGTCATAGTACACGTTGGTGTTTGAATCCCCTGTGGATCCATTCCATTAGTATTCCTAGGAGTTGTAGGGCTGATTTCCTAGGACCAGTCCAGGAAACCTCCCTGTAATCTCCTCCTGTTGTTGAGTCCACTCATTAGGAATGTGTGTTAGTTTTTCACTGAGTACTGTCTTTAGAATCACTCCACGTGAAGTAGAATCACTGTGTAAAGTAGAACGTCAGTGAGATTCTGTTCCGTTCTTGTCTCCACAGAGAAGGGGACTGGTGGCTGGCTCGATCTCTGACTACGGGAGAAAGCGGTTACATCCCCAGCAATTATGTGGCTCCCTCTGACTCCATCCAGGCAGAAGAGTAAATCTCTCTCTCTGTATTTAATTGTAAATGGAATGCACCTTGAAGGTGTACATACTGTACAAGCTGACATGCATAGACACACATGATAATAACACACACAAATTAACCTCTGTAATGATTCCATTTCTCACCTTTATCCTACCAGTCATCTCAGATTGCCTATGGCTTCCAGGTAAGGGGCAGTAATCAGAATGCAATACTTCTTTGATTGGGGCATGCACAGAAGGAGTTTAAGTCACTTATTTTCAGAAGCCAGCACGGGCGGTTCTCTCTCTCTCTCACACAGCCACACCTTTTCCCCCCTCCTCTGAACCTGGTCCCTGTGTCTCGTGCTCTCTCCCCTCTCTTCCCTAGGTGGTATTTTGGGAAGATCACACGTCGCGACTCGGAGCGGCTCCTCTTGGGTTTGGAGAACAGGAAAGGGACGTTCTTGGTGAGAGAGAGCGAGACCACCAAAGGTGAGTGTCTGAGCCTAGCATCTCCAGTGGAAACACATCACAGATTACACCAAAGTGTCTCCACTGACAATTAAGACCATATTGGAATGCCGGCCCATTGGCATTGTCCTTTTCTGGGGATGAAGCAGTGTAGCTGTGTAACCATGTTCTTTTAAAGTAGCTATTTCACAGCTATTTTTTTTTTTTTTTTTTTTTTACATTTTAGTCATTTAGCAGACGCTCTTATCCAGAGCAACTTACAGTTAGTGAGTGCATACATTTTCATACTGGCCCCCCGTGGGAAACGAACCCACAACCCTGGCGTTGCAAGCGCCATGTTCTACCAACTGAGCTACAGGGGACTACGCTGCCGGTAACTGAGTGGGAGCAGTGGGGAGGACTCGGTGACTGAGTGGGACAGAAGTAGGTCATTGTGGAGCCAGGGGCGTGTTCAGCAGGGCACAATGGAGGGGAACAAGTATTCGGATAGAAATATGTTATTGGAACAAACATGCCTCTAGATAACATGTAGAATAAGGAATCATGTTGGCACTTTTCATGACATCTCTATCTGCAACGTTCGACAACCACAGGCCCTACCGCCTAGTTCAAACAGAGAGGGAAGAAGGGGGCATTCCCAGTGGGGCTTTGAGTTCACTCATCAGGCTGGCTCACTGGGCTGGTGCTGCCCTCTGGTGGCAGACTGGCTACAGTTTAGTTTTTGTGGGACCTGTCACAAGGGAAAGGAACTTGTGAACGCAAAAGGACACATTCAAACTACTCTTCCCTTGGAACCCAGGAAGAGGAGAAGTCGCTAAAAGCATCAGCTAATGGATTGAAGAATAAAGGATGAAGCAATATTTCCACCCCAAGGTTATCTTGCTTTCTTTACTGATTTCCTTTCTTATGTTCCTCTCCTCAGGTGCCTACTGTCTGTCAGTCCTGGACTATGACAACACTAAAGGGCTGAACGTGAAACATTACAAGATCAGGAAGCTGGACAGTGGAGGGTTCTACATCACCTCACGCACTCAGTTTAACAACCTACAGCAGCTTGTCGCTCACTACCACAGTAAGTCATTCCTTCTAAACAAGAAGAGAAAAGGAGACTCTTTACATGTGAAGAACCAATAACAGTAACACTACCAGAAGATGATATTGGAGCTCACCATGTTTTCTTCCCTTCCTCTCAGAGTATGCAGACGGACTGTGCCACTGTCTGACGGAGGTGTGTCCCGTACTTAAGCCTCAGACCCAGGGCCTGGCCCGTGATGCCTGGGAGATCCCCAGGGACTCCCTCCGCCTCGACCTCAAACTGGGACAGGGATGCTTCGGAGAGGTCTGGATGGGTAAGACAGTCTCTGTCCACTATCACTACTGTCTTTGGGATTTAATCAGCTACTGTAGGAATCAGTGTGATTCTTCTGATCTTCAGCCGACTCCCTAAACTAGCTGATCCTCTCAGACAAAGCAGGGAGTATTGCCATGTAGAGGACTTCGAATGTCTATAGAGTGCATTTATCATTGCATCAAAAACACATTCCTTGGCAGTTGGTGTTATTTGACAGTTTTGAAAACATGATCTGATGACAATTGTTACTACAACGACATAACTAGCTGTGTAACTTTCGTCTGTGAAGGCACGTGGAATGGAACGACACGGGTAGCAATCAAGACCCTGAAGACCGGTACCATGTCCCCCGAGGCCTTCCTCCAGGAGGCTCAGGTCATGAAGAAGCTGAGACATGAGAAGCTTGTCCAGCTCTACGCTGTGGTGTCTGAAGAGCCCATCTATATTATTACTGAGTACATGGGACAAGGAAGCTTATTGGACTTCCTGAAGGGAGACATGGGCAAGATGCTCCGCCTTCCTCAGCTGGTGGACATGGCCTCACAGGTAAGAGAGTTTAGAGATGGTAAATACTGTCTAAGTGCCAACACACACACACTGTCTGTTTCAGTTAAACCAAAACCTGTGTCTCCTCTTCAGATTGCCTCAGGGATGGCGTACGTAGAAAGGATGAACTACGTCCACAGAGACCTAAGGGCTGCCAACATCCTAGTGGGAGACAACATGGTGTGTAAAGTGGCTGATTTCGGCCTGGCCCGTCTCATAGAGGACAACGAGTACACCGCCAGGCAGGGTAAGACCACTAGAGGGCGCTGATTACCATCTCTCTCTTTCTATTGTCTATCACCTCTCTCCTGTTTGTCTCACTCACCTCACTCTTAATCTTTCGGTTTTCAGACAAATTGGAATGCTGTCCTCAGACATTACTGAGATTTCTCTAGTTTAATGTGTGTCTCTCTTTCTTGTTGCAGGAGCAAAGTTCCCCATCAAGTGGACAGCCCCAGAAGCTGCACTGTATGGCCGCTTCACCATCAAGTCTGACGTCTGGTCCTTCGGGGTCTTGCTGACCGAGCTGGCCACCAAAGGCAGAGTCCCATATCCAGGTAGCTACCATGACTCTTCTAAAATGTCACTTAGTGAACAGATTCCATATGTGATGGAATTGCTTATCCCTCTCAGAGCACGTCCCTTGACTTCTTGCCGAAGACACACAGTGCTGGCAAGCAAGACTTCCTATGTGATGACACTGTTAACCTTTGAAACCATGAAGGTTGACGCAGTATCTTTGGGGTCATCATTCTGTGCCTGCGAATGGTTCCTGTATATTAATGTTTGTGTTCTCTTCTCTCCCTTTACCCTCTCTCTCTGTCTCCATCTCCCTCTTCCTCCCCTCCTCCCTCCCCCAGGCATGGTGAATCGGGAGGTGTTGGACCAGGTGGAGCGTGGTTACAGGATGCCCTGTCCAGCTGAGTGCCCTGAGTCCCTCCACGACCTCATGTTGACCTGCTGGAGGAAGGACGCCGAGGAGCGGCCCACCTTTGAGTACCTGCAGGGCTTTCTGGAAGACTATTTCACCTCCACTGAGCCCCAGTACCAGCCTGGGGAGAACCTGTAGGACTGGAGGGTCTGTAGCAGGGCTCAGGGTGGAAGAGTGGAACAGTGCTCTGGATACAACCAGAATAACCTCTGATGCTCTGACCTCTGTTGTGCACCTGGAACTGAACTGCCAATGGCCACACACACACTCCTGACTATCATTATCATTATTCATTGTGATGATATCATGATTTTGTTATCTTATTGATATCCTTCTGATTTGAAAAGGACAGTACGAATCTCCTGGTTTATTTTGAGTTGTGTTCATGTCTGTCAGTTACTATATGCTCCTATTGACGTTGTGCGGTAGCTCCAAACGCATCATTGGACATTTGACATGAGTAGCCACCTACTGTATGCATCTCTTTAGAGCTACACCTTTAGACGGCTAAAGGAAGCTGATTTCTCCTATCCCAATTGGTTCCTCTCTACAATGAGATTCCATGTTTGAGGATGTTTTCTTGTTGTGGTATGCTGGACACTGTCTTCCAAGATATACCCACAGACTGCTTGAGAAGCAACTCTGAGGGGTATTTTTTTCAGGATATCACTTACTGTATGTTATGTTTTTGATTAATTTTGTTATCAAACCTGGATTAACTGGAATATTTGACATTATTATCAGGCCACAGGCATTTCAGGTGAACATTTCTCCTCTACATTGTAGCCATTCTTGACTAAGCATTTATGATACTACTGACAGCTTGAGGAGTTGGCCGAGGTGGGCGGGACTTCGACTACGCAGAGACTTCCATAGAATTAGAATTTCTATACATGGAACACCTCTCCAGGCACTCCTAAAGAAGAGGAGATGGGAATGATTTGTTTGTTTGTTTGTTTATTTGCATTCTCTATTTACAACTTTTCTAGAAGAAGAAAAAAAGCCTACTGATGAACACAGTCTCCTCTCAGGACTGACACCATGAATCCTGCTGCAATGTTTTTGTGCCAATGATGAAAACTACTCTTTTCTACTCTCTTCTATTGTTTAAAGTGTATTTTTATTACTCTTGATTAACTTTTCTTACTACAAAGTTCAATAAGCATTTCCCTGTAATTATATACTCCAATGATAATCAACTTATTTGTGAATCATGCTCAAACACTTGTGTACTGCATACCTAATAATACCATCCGTATTCCATCCCATATCTAAGGAATGGATTTTAAGTCTTTGGTTGTTCAAACATTCAGATTAAAACCCAGTCAATGTTCTACAATGGTTTTCAGTTATTTTCAGCAAAGGACTAACCATTAGACCTTTCACAATATATTCTTTGAAAAGTGTTATCAGTGCAGCTGCTGGTCATTTTGGAGGTAATTAATGTGGTTTTGTTTTCATGGAATGATGGAGAGATGATTCTGAAGATATGAGGACTCAGCTTTCCAGTGGCTTGGGAAGCTGAATTGGCATTTTAAATATCCACTGTCATTGGGAAATTGTACATAAATATCCTTAATGCTAATATTTTTGTATATATCCTGTTTTTAATTTATTCATTTTTAAAGATACTTTTGGTTTGTAAGTCTGTTTTCAGCATCATTCTACCACTGGCCATCATGTCTACAGTACATCCCACAGTTATGGGGAACTGATCAGTGATGAAGTGAAGAAAGTTGTGTATTGTCTTTATATAATTACATCATCCTTATTTGTTCCACTTTTACCTTTACACTTTGTTCATATTGTGGCCATCTATCTGTAAAACTAGGCTCCGTGGTACTCTGCAATCAAAAATATATATAATGACTCTGACTGGTGACAGAAACTGCCAGAGGCATATGGTTGAAAACAATCTTTCATCAGGTTTCAACCTCCTCATCTTGTCAGAATAAGAGAACGCCTTTTTATATAGCCTCTAAAGGTGCCTCTGATTCTAATTCTGCTATCAAAAACTGTAGTCAAAACTCAATTTCTAAACTGCTATCAAAACTGAATCATACAGTTGAGGCCAAATATATTGGTACCCTTGCACCTTTCTTAACTTATTCCCTATTTCAAATAAAATAAGTTGAAATTGAAAAAAATAGATTTGGTCTCCACCTTGTTATTGAATTTTCAACATTGCAGAACCTATTTTATTTTTGTAAACTTAAGTTTACAATTTTACTTTAGAAAATAAAGACAAATGGCATGGACAAAATTGTCACCCATAGCTAGAACTTGGTTGCACAGCCTTTGCCAACAAAGCGTTCTTGTAGCTTGCTGCATCTTTCTACTTTTTATGTGTGTTTGTTGTGGTTGTTGTCGTACTGGATGACCCACAACCTTTAACAGAGACACAGTTTTTGGACACTTGGTCGAACATTGCACTCCAAAACACCTTGATAATCTTCTGATTTCATGATGTCTTGCACACATTCAAGTCCCCCAGTATCAGAGACAACAAAGCAAACCCACAGCATTATCAAACCTCCCCCATAATTGATTGTAGGGAGGGTGTTATTTTCTTTGAATGCTTCATTTGGTCATTGGTGAACATAGGAAGACCCCACTGCTGAAGGAGACAAAAGAAAGCACTATTGAACTTCTCAAAAACCCACCTAAACAAGCCTAAATCCTGGGGGAAATGTTCTGTGGACCAATAAAACAAAATCGGAGCTCATTGGCAATACAAAATGTCATGTGTTTTGTTGTCCAATGTTCAACCCAGTGTCCAAAAACTGTGTCTCCATTGAAGGTTCTGGATCTTTCCAGCAGGATGACGACACCAAACACCCACATCAAAAAGCACCCAGGAATGGTTAAGGGATGCTGGACTGTTCTGGAGTTGCCAGTGAAGAGTCAGATCTAAAACATCAACAACCTATGGCGAGATCTGAAAACAGCAGTTGGTGGAAGGCACCCCTCAAATATTAAAGAATTAGAGCAGTTTGCTGCTGAAAAGTGGGCCAAAGTGCCAGTAGAAAGGTGCAGCAAGCTCATTGATGGCTACAAGATGCGTTTGTCTGCAGTTAGTGGCTTGCGAAAGTATTCACCCCCCTTCACATTTTTCCTATTTTGTTGCCTTACAACCTGGAATTCAAATTGATTTTTTGTGGGTTTCTATCATTTGATTTAACAACATGCCTACCACTTTGAAGATGCAAAATATTTTTCTTGTGAAACAAACAAGAAATAAGACAACAAAACAGAACTTGAGCATGCATAACTATTCACCCCCCCAAAGTCAATACTTTGTAGAGCCACGTTTTGCAGCAATTACAGCAGCAAGTCTCTTGGGGTATGTCTCTATAAGCTTGGCACATCTAGCCATTGGGATTTTTTCCCATTCTTCAAGGCAAAACTGCTCCAGCTCCTTCAAGTTGGATGGGTTCCGCTGGTGTACAGCAATCTTTAAATCATACCACAGATTCTCAATTGGATTGAGGTCTGGGCTTTGACTAGGCCATTCCAAGACATTTAAATGTTTCCACTTAAACCACTCAAATGTTGCTTTAGCAGTATGCTTAGGGTCATTGTCCTGCTGGAAGGTGAACATCTGTCCCAGTCTCAAATCTCTGGAAGACTGAAACAGGTTTCCCTCAAGAATTTCCCTGTATTTAGCGCCATCCATCATTCCTTCAATTCTGACCAGTTTCCCAGTCCCTGCCGATGAAATACATCCCCACAGCATGATGCCGCCACGACCATGCTTCACTGTGGGGATTGTGTTCTCGGGGTGATGAGAGGTGTTGGGTTTGCGCCAGACATAGCGTTTTCCTTGATGGCCAAAAAGCTCAATTTTAGTCTCATCTGACCAGAGTACCTTCTTCCATATGTTTGGGGAGTCTCCCACATGCCTTTTGGCGAACACCAAACGGGTTTGCTTATTTTTTTCTTTAAGCAATTGCTTTTTTCTGGCCACTCTTCTGTAAAGCCCAGCTCTGTGGAGTGTACGGGTTAAAGTGGTCCTATGGACAGATACTCCAATCTCCACTGTGGAGCTTTGCAGCTCCTTCAGGGTTATCTTTGGTCTCTTTGTTGCCTCTCTGATTAATACCCTCCTTGCCAGGTCCGTGAGTTTTGGTGGGCGGCCCTCTCTTGGCAGGTTTGTTGTGGTGCCATATTCTTTCCATTTTTTAATAATGGATTTAATGGTGCTCACTGGGATGTTCAAAGTTTCTGATATTTTTTTATAACCCAACCCTGATCTGTACGTCTCCACAACTTTGTCCCTGACCTGTTTGGAGAGCTCCTTGGTCTTCATGGTGCCGCTTGCTTGGTGTTTCCCCTTGCTTAGTGTGGTGTTGCAGACTCTGGGGCCTTTCAGAACAGGTGTATATATATACTGAGATCATGTGACAGATCATGTGACACTTAGATTGCACACAGGTGGACTTCATTTAACTAATTATGTGACTTCTGAAGGTAATTGGTTGCACCAGATCTTATTTAGGGGCTTCATAGCAAAGGGGGTGAATACATACGCATGCACCACTTCTCCGTTATTTAAAAAAAAAAAATCACTTCACCAATTTGGACTATTTTGAGTATGCCCATGTTACGGATACAGGTATCCTGTATGTGTATTTGTGTTTTTCCTCTCCTTCTGCCCTAATCACAGGTGTTCTTTGTGTTCCTGATTGGAGTCGTTAGTGTGTCCCACCTGTCAGTCATCAGTTCATCAGCTGATTGCTGAGGTGGACCAATCAGTGGCCAGTTCTCCTGATTGCACCACCTGTTTCTGGTTTTCATTACCCAATCACATCACACATCCTCTTGTTTGAAAAGCCAGTCAGTTGTGTTTTCTGACAGAGACTATTTTTGTGAGTGAGGATGGATACCGTGGTGTTGTGGGAAATTATTCTCTTATATTTTAGATGTGCTGTTAGCTTAATAAGAAAGCATTAATTATTAAACATAAAAGGTTTGTACTGTACTGATATAAATTGGCCAACATAACAAGCTGTGATTAATGTGAGGAGCTGTTAGGGAGTAGGGTGAGATAAGGCTTGTGACTCACACTGCCTCTTTGTTGAACTGTCCAAGGACATATGTACAAAGAGTACAGTTAGAGTGGGAAAGTACAGGAAAACTGTGTCTATGGGTGCTGACTCTCTGGACAAGTTGCAAAACAACTGATGCCTGGCAACAGTGAAGCGCCAAGGGTCTGGGACCAGCCTGTGCGCCAACGATAGGCTGAGTAAGTCTAAACCACGCTCAGTCTCTACTCTGATAGGCCAGCAGGGAGCAGGAACTATCTCTGTCAGAGTATTTAAAGAAGAACTTATAACAATGGACCAGTTCTCTGAGTGCCCTGCGTGGTATTTCAGTGGACCCGTAAATACGAACATCATATTTACCATTGAAGTGTTTTGCATTAATTAAAATACTAGTTTATTTTAGAAGATGTGTATTGACCTCTTTTTGTTCCAATACCAGATGATAACAGTGTCTTTTTTTTGTGTACTCACTCATTTGCTATTTACTCCATATGGTAACTATGTTTGTTTGTTCCTGGGAAAAGGTGATTTTTAGCAAGTCGCCCTTGGGCATACACTACCCGTAGGAAAACTTTGTCTAAAAACACTAGTTAGACCTGACCGGACCACCCACTGTATTTTTGTGTAGTTAGTAGTAAGCTTAGCGGTTCTTGAGGCAGGCAAGATCAATTTAGGTTTTTTTTACATTATTGTTTCATTCCTTGGGTCCTGCTTAGCCCCTTTTCCCCAAACCTTTACCGTGTGTTTTATAATAAACATTTTTGTGTTTGACGGTAACTTTTTGGTTGTCAGCATATTTTGTTCTCACTGTTCGTTGGCAATATTCTAATTAGCATGAGTTATGTTACGGTTCTCTTTTCCATCCACCCTAGACTTTTAAAGCCACGGGGTTCGTAACATAACGTGGGGGCTCGTCTGGGATCTCTCAATGATACCCATGCCACTCATGCAAATTGGTTTAGTGTCTGGTTCACTGTTGAGCTTGGCAGCTGTGACTAGCTTGTCAGTGTTGCCAACTTAGTGACTTTGTCGCTACATTTAGCGAGTATTCAGACCCCTCTAGAGACACATTTTCAAAAAAGTGACTAGTGACAAATGTAGCGATTTTTTCTGGTGTTATTGGAGACTGAAAGAACGTATCATTCTTACTCTTCTCAACGAGCAGCGGGTACTGCCGTGGGGGCCCCACCCCCGTCCCAAAGCACTCACAGGCGGCCCAGTCCTCGAGTAGCTTTTTACTAACTTTTTGTCTCTCCCACAACGTTATTCCTCTCCTACATCGTCCATCACAATTACATGCACATGGCAAATTATGCAAATTAGGTGATGTCATTTAGCGACTTCTAGCGACTTTTAGGACAGCCAATAGCTACTTTCCTTACTGAGGAGTTGGCAACACTGTAGCTTGTTTCGTGTGCAGTATTCGTCGGCTCGTGTTGCTAGCTTAAGATGGCTACTTTTGATTTGGATGCCTTTTTGGATAACCCTACGTTGGAGGTTTTTGATAATTGCTGTAGAGTGGATCTACAGGCTGTTAGAAATTGCGTAATTCAAATCTGGTATTGGAATAATAGAAAACATAATCAAGAGATATTCAATCCAAGCTAAATGTATTATATGCTAAATGTATGTATGATAAGTATGATGGTTCGTATACGGGCTCACTGAAATACCACGTTATGTGAAACAATTCATATCAGTACAGTACAAACCTTTTATGCTTTAATCATTAATGCATTCCTTCTAAGCTATTCATCCCTCCAGTTATTAGAAAATAGATCCCCACAAGGGTTTGGCTGACCACTTTCCTATACCCATAGCGAGGGTTTTAGTGAAAGAGGAAGTTAGGAAAGTGGTGTTAGAGGTATTATTGAACGAACGAGTGCTTGAGTTACCGCCGCCTGAGCCTGCTGCTCCAGTAGGGAATGTGGCTGCTGCTCCTATAAGCCCGTTGGTGTCTGAGGATGAGGGCGAGGCTAAGGCTCCAGCCACATTGCCCCGTTTTGACCCACTCTCCCCACTGTCAGACAGTGATGCCAGGATGGATGTCCGCTTGAGACGGCTCCAAATGGAGGCGTCAGAGAGGGCACAAATTAGGCGAGAAAAGTTGGAGATGCATAAGATGGAACTGGAAACGCATAGACTTGATCAAGAACTGGAGATGCGTAAGATGGAACTGGAGGCAGAGACAGCGAGGTTAGTCTGCTCATGCTATGCCTGCTAGAGAGCTGTCCTCACCAGCTGTGTCTTCTGCTACTTTTGACATTAGTAGACAGCGCACCTTAGTACCTGTGTTTAGGGAGTCAGAGGTTGACTCCTATTTTAGTGTTTTTGAGCGTATAGTGGTAGCATTGAAATGGCCCGAAGAGGTATGGTGCCTATTACCTCAGTGTAAATTAACAGGTAAAGCCCAAGAGGTTCTGTCAGCGCTACCTCTTGAAGACAGCTTGAATTATGACGTGGTCAAAGCTACTGTTCTTCGTGCCTATGAGCTTGTTCCTGAGGCATATTGACAGAGATTTAGGTCTCATAAAAAAAGTATTCTACTCAGACTTATGTGGCGTTTGCTAGAGACAAAGGAAATCTGTTTGACAAATGGCACACTGCTAGTAAGGTAACTGATTTTAACTCTCTATGGGAGTTAATCTTGTTAGAAGAGTTTAAAAATTGCTTACCCGAATGCATTGTAGTTTACCTAGACGAACAGAAAGTATCCTCACTGTCGGAAGCGTCTGTACTGGCAGACGAGTTTGTGTTGACGCACAAGAGCGTGTTTTCGGCTCGTACGGAGAGCAGGGCCGCGGAGTTGCTAACTCTTAGCCGTAGTCGACCAGCAGTACATCCAGCACGCCCGAAAGATGTGCGTCACTGTTTCTATTGTCATAAGGTGGGACAAATGGTTAATGATTGCTTTCTGCTAAAACACAAACGGGATGGTTCTGCAAGCCAGGCCGCCAACGAGTGTTGGGCTGATTCGTACGGTTGTAAGGCCGGAATCAAAACAGATGCCTTATAGTAAATGTAGTTTGAAAGTCCCAGTCCAGATCGCAGTTATGAACCGTTCATTTTTGAGGGGTTTGTTTCCATATCAGATGACGAAGTGTCTCAACGTCCGGTTAGAATCCTTAGAGATACTGGTGCGGGCGGCGCAGTCGTTCATACTATCTGATGTGTTGCCCTTGTTCGATAATACATATTGTGGTTCCAGTGTGTTAGTACAGGGAATTGAAATGGGATTTGTGCCATTGCACTTTGTGAACGTACACTCTGAGTTAGTCAGTGGATTGTTCAGAGTTGGAGTACGTCCTATGTTGCCAGCAAAAGGTGTGACATTTATAATGGGCAACGATATTGCCGGAGGAAAGGTTATACCCGTATTGGAGGTATTTGATGAAAGTTACCAGTCTCTCTCCGAGGAGCTGGCACAGAGTTATCCACATGTGTTCCCCGCTTGTGCTGTCACACGTGCTCAAGCACAACAAGTGGGTGACGTGATAGATTTGTAGAGGACGATTCTATTCAGAGAGTGTGAGCCAGAGGATAGCTTGTGTGCTACCTCTGGTAAGGTCTGACCAACAGCCCAGGGAAGGGAAGAAGTATGTGGAACTTGTTGCTTACAGTCACCAGTCACTCATGAGCAGCTGATTGCTAACCAAAAGGTTGACATTAGCCTGGCTAAATGTTTCTCTAGTGTTGTCTCAGAGGAGGAGCTAAAGAAGAAAAACATGGCATACTTCTTTGATGGTAATCTCCTCATGCGTAAATGGACATCCCATGGTGAGGCTGGCGGAGATTGGAATGCTGTTTACAAAATAGTGATACGGACTCCCGATAGAAAACGCCAATCTCGTGTGTGCCACATTAACATGTTGAAGACATACCACACCAGACCCATCACCCAGATAGACAGTCCAGAGAAACTGGCCGAGACGGCTGTCTCTATTGCTGCTGCGGCTGTAGTGGGAGGTCATGTTAATGATGTGGACAGAGATGGTTTGGAGTTGCGCAATACTCAGCAGCAGTGTGCTAGATTGCCCATTTCAGAGATGCTGCTGTCTCTCCCGTCAAGCCTGATTCATTTAACGGACGGACAGACAGACAGATGATATTGTGAGGCTATTACACAGCTTTCCATGTCTTTTTAATGATGTTCCTACACGCACAAACGTGTTAGAACATGACATTAAAAAGAATTCCAGGATGGCGTAGCAGTGCGGTCGTGTATTCTGTTGTGTCCTCGTGTAAATAACCTGTTTTTTTGTTGTCTTTTTTCGTATTTCTTTATCTCACTTTACATCCTTTAACTAAATATACTTTCCTGCAACCCGCCTCACCCAATGTGGAACAGATTCTATTATTTCTTTATACCTTTAATCAAGAACCTACGGCTGAAACTAGCCAGCTAGCCAGCTAACTAGCTACTTGCTATTAGCCACCTTTAGTGGTCTTCAACGCTGTCCGTGGCCTGCACTACCTACCAGCCAGCTCTAGCCTGGACAATTATTGGCCAGTCTGCACAGCGTGCTATCGACCCAGAGCATATCAGATTTTCTGCTGGAATCACTGAATCGCTGGACCTTAACACCGGATCATCGCAACTAGCTAGCTGCAACCGAATGGCTGTTGTTGGCTAATCACCACTGTCCCGACGCACCAGTTAACCTTGAGCTAGCCTCGAGCCAGGCCCATCTCCCGGCTATCTACCTCTCTGTCAACCGGACGGGACCTCCTAGTGTCGACACGGAGCCCCGCCGATCCATCACGACTGGTCTGCCGACGTAGTCATCTGATGTGGTTTCAACAGGTTTCCCGTTGCTATGACCACGAAGATCCATCTGCTAGCCCCGGCCCGCTAGCACGCGCAATCAACAGCCGTGCCTCCTGCTCGCCTGTGCTGTAGCAGCCTACGAACTGCTCCTGGACTCACCTATTGCTGTTCACTGGACCTTATGATCACTCAGCTACACAGCTGATGCCTGCTGGACTGTTCCTTTACACGGTACCCCATTCTGTTTAGCCTCAGCCCAAACTTTTGTCGCCATTACCAGTTGTTGTCTTAGCCCTCTCGAATAACACCTGTGATTGCGTTATGCCTCTCTCCCATGTCAATATGCCTAGCCTATTGCTGTTTGGGTTAGTTCTTATTGTACTATTTCACTGTAGAGCCCCCAGTCCCACTCAACCTGCCTCAGATAGCTCCTTTGTCCCACCCCCCATACACGTGGAGACCGGCTCAATCGGTGCCTCCAGTGATGCTATCTCTTTCATCGTTACCCAATGCTTAGGTGTACCTCCACTGTACTCATATCCTTCCATATCCTTGTCTGTACATAATGCCCTGAATCTATTCTACAATGCCCGGAAATCTGCCCCTTTTATTCTCTGTACCCAACGCACTAGAAAACCAGTTCTTAAAGCCTTTAGCAGTATCCTTATTATATTCCTCCGGTGATGTAGAGGTTAACCCAGGCCCAGTATTACATTTACATTTTAGTCATTTAGTAGACGCTCTTATCCAGAGCGACTTACAGTTAGATACCCTCAATCTCACACAAATTATCAAGGAACCTACCAGGTACAACCCTAAATCCGTAAACATGGGCACCCTCATAGATAGAATCCTGACTAATTTATCTGGCCTCCAACTGCTCTTAAACTCTAGTAAAACTAAATGCATGCTCTTCAATCGAACGCTGCTTGCACCCGCCCGCCCGACTAGAATCACTACTCTCGGCGGGTCTGACTTAGAATATGTGGACAACTACAAATACCTAGGTGTCTGGTTAGACCGTAAACTCTCCTTCCAGACTCACATTAAGCATCTCCAATCCAAAGTTAAATCTAGAATCGGCTTCCTATTTCGCAACAAAGCCTCCTTCACTCATGCTGCTAAACATGCCCTCGTAAAACTGACTATCCTACCGATCCTTGACTTTGGCGATGTCATTTACAAAATAGCCTCCAACACTCTACTCAGCAAATTGGATGTAGTCTATCACAGTGCCATCCGTTTAGTCACCAAAGCCCCATATACTACCCACCATTGTGACCTGTTCGCTCTCGTTGGCTGG
The DNA here is from genome assembly GCF_020615455.1 of Coregonus clupeaformis. Taxonomy (NCBI): domain Eukaryota; kingdom Metazoa; phylum Chordata; class Actinopteri; order Salmoniformes; family Salmonidae; genus Coregonus; species Coregonus clupeaformis. Next base: position 19,279,232 of record NC_059215.1, on the reverse strand, counting down.
CCCTCACTACATATTCGTCGCCAAACCCACTGGCTCCAGGTCATCTATAAATCACTTCTAGGCAAATCCCTGCCTTATCTTAGCTCATTGGTCACCATAGCAACACCCACCCGTATTATGCATTCCAGCAGGTACAGTATATCTCACTAGTCATCCCCAAAGCCAACACCTCCTTTGGCCGCCATTCCTTCCAGTTCTCTGCTGCAAATGACTGGAACGAACTGCAAAAATCTCTGAAGCTGGAGACTCTTATCTCCCTCACTAACTTTAAGCATCAGTTGTCAGAGCAGCTTACCGATCACTGCACCTCTACACAGCCCATCTGTAATTAGCCCACCCAATTACCTCATCCCCATATTGTTATTTACATTGTTATTTATTTTGCTCATTTGCACCCCAGTATCTCTATTTGCACATCATCTTCTGCACATCTACAGTGAGGGAAAAAAGTATTTGATCCCCTGCTGATTTTGTACGTTTGCCCACTGACAAAGAAATGATCAGTCTATAATTTTAATGGTAGGTTTATTTGAACAGTGAGAGACAGAATAACAACAAAAATATCCAGGAAAATGCATGTCAAACATGTTATAAATTTATTTGCATTTTAATGAGGGAAATAAGTATTTGACCCCCTCTCAATCAGAAAGATTTCTGGCTCCCAGGTGTCTTTTATACTGGTAACGAGCTGAGATTAGGAGCACACTCTTAAAGGGAGTGCTCCTAATCTCAGCTTGTTACCTGTATAAAAGACACCTGTCCACAGAAGCAATCAATCAATCAGATTCCAAACTCTCCACCATGGCCAAGACCAAGATTGTAGACCTACACAAGGCTGGAATGGGCTACAAGACCATCGCCAAGCAGCTTGGTGAGACGGTGACAACAGTTGTTGCGATTATTCGCAAATGGAAGAAACACAAAGAACTGTCAATCTCCCTCGGCCTGGGGCTCCATGCAAGATCTCACCTCGTGGAGTTGCAATGATCATGAGAATGGTGAGGAATCAGCCCAGAACTACACGGGAGGATCTTGTCAATGATCTCAAGGCAGCTGGGACCATAGTCACCAATAAAACAATTGGTAACACACTACGCCGTGAAGGACTGAAATCCTGCAGCGCCCGCAAGGTCCCCCTGCTCAAGAAAGCACATATACAGGCCCGTCTGAAGTTTGCCAATGAACATCTGAATGATTCAGAGGAGAACTGGGTGAAACTGTTGTGGTCAGATGAGACCAAAATCGAGCTCTTTGGCATCAACTCAACTCGCCGTGTTTGGAGGAGGAGGAATGCTGCCTATGACCCCAAGAACACCATCCCCACCGTCAAACATGGAGGTGGAAACATTATGCTTTGGGGGTGTTTTTCTGCTAAGGGGACAGGACAACTTCACCGCATCAAAGGGACGATGGACGGGGCCATGTACCGTCAAATATTGGGTGAGAACCTCCTTCCCTCAGCCAGGGCATTGAAAATGGGTCGTGGATGGGATTTCCAGCATGACAATGACCCAAAACACACGGCCAAGGCAACAAAGGAGTGGCTCAAGAAGACACATTAAGGTCCTGGAGTGGCCTAGCTAGTCTCCAGACCTTAATCCCATAGAAAATCTGTGGAGGGAGCTGAAGGTCGAGTTGCCAAACGTCAGCCTCGAAACCTTAATGACTTGGAGAAGATCTGAAAGAGGAGTGGAACAAAATCCCTCCTGAGATGTGTGCAAACCTGGTGGCCAACTACAAGAAACGTCTGACCTCTGTGATTGCCAACAAGGGTTTTGCCACCAAGTACTAAATCATGTTTTGCAGAGGGGTCAAATACTTATTTCCCTCATTAAAATGCAAATCAATTGATAACATTTTTGACATGCGTTTGTCTGGATGTTTTTATTGTTATTCTGTCTCTCACTGTTCAAATAAACCTACCATTACAATTATAGACTGATCATGTCTTTGACAGTGGGCAAACGTACAAAATCAGCAGGGGATCAAATACTTTTTTTCCCTCACTTTCACTCCAGTGTTAATAATAAATTGTAATTATTTTGCACTATGGCCTATTTATTGCCTTACCTCCATAACTTACTTCATTTGCACACACTGTATATAGATTTTCTACTGTGTTATTGACTGTACGTTTTCTTTATTCCATATGTAACTGTGTTGTTTTTATCGCACTGCTTTGCTTTATCTTGGCCAGGTCGCAGTTGTAAATGAGAACTTGTTCTCAACTGGCTTACCTGCTTAAATAAAAATAAATAAAACAAATAAATGTTGGAAACGCTGCACCTATCAAGCAACATGCTTATCGTGTCAACGTCTCTAAAAGAAAGATAATGAGGGATGAGGTCGGTTATTTGCTGGAGAATAACCTGGCTATGCCAAGTTTAAGTCCTTGGAGTTCTCCGTGCATTCTGGTTCCCAAACCTGATGGGACATCCAGGTTATGTACGGACTATCGAAAGGTAAATTCTGTCACAGTGCCCGACTCGTTCATGTTACCCAGACTGGATGACTGTATTGACACTGTGGGTGCTGCTACTTATGTAACCAAACTAGATCTTCTAAAAGGTTAACCTCACGTGCCTCCGACATCTCTGCCTTTGTGACCCCAGACCACTTCCTACAATATGCTGTCATGGCATTTGGTATGCGGAACGCACCAGCCACTTTCCAACGCCTGGTTAACGCAGTATTGGCTGGAGTTCCTAACTGTAGTGCCTACCTTGATGATCTGGTAATTTATTCAACTGAGTGGTCAGATCATATTAACACTCTAAGGGTAGTGTGTGAATGGCTAGCAGCCGCTTCTCTAACCCTGAACTTAGCAAAGTGCGAGTTTGGAAAGGCCACTGTTAATTATCTCGGCAAACAGGTCGGCCATTGTCAGGTGCACCCTGTTGATGCCAAGGTCTCGGCTATAACTGCATTTCCAGCACCTACCACCAGAAGAGGGCTACGCCGCTTTTTAGGGATGGTTAGTTACTACCGTAGTTTCTGTAAAAATGTCTCTGCGGTAGTTGCTCCATTAACGGATTTGCTCAGTCCGGCGAGAAAATGTGTATGGTCTGCTGATTGTCACACTGCTTTCAACACTGCTAAAGCACTCTTATGTAGTACCCCTGTTCTTGCTGCTCCAGATTTTGAACGGCCGTTTAAACATGAGGAAGATGCTAGTGCCAGAGGTGCTGGTGCTGTTCTACTGCAGCCGGACCAGAGTGGAGTGGACCATCCTGTCTGTTATTTTTCGCGGAAATTTAACAAATGTCAAACTAACTATTCAACAATTGAACAAGAAGCTCTAGCTTTGTTGATGGCTCTGCAGTACTTCGAAGTCTATGTTGGTTCCAGTGCACTACCGGTGATAGTGTATACTGACCATAACCCCTTGGTTTTTCTCCACCGTACGTACAACCAGAACCAACGCCTTATGCGTTGGGCACTTGTAGTGCAACATTATAATTTGGAGATCCACCATAAAAAGGGTTCGGATAATGTGATGGCAGATGCTTTGTCTCGTGTTTAGAGATACAGGATTTATTTTTTATCCCGTGAGGATGTTTTTGCTCTTTGAATTTGTTTTGTGTGTTGTGATAGTACTAGAGTCGCTCTTTTAAGGGTGGGAGTGTTACGGTGTATTTGTGTTTTTCCTCTCAGGTGTTCTTTGTGTTCCTGATTGGAGGTCGTTGGTGTCCCCCCTGTCAGTCATCAGTTCATCTGCTGATTGCTGAGGTGGACAAATCAGTGGCCACTTCTCCTGATTGCACCACCTGTTTCTGGATTTCATTACCCAATCACATCACACATCCCCTTGTTTTAAAAGCCAGTCAGTTGTGTTTTCTGACAGAGACTCCTTGTTTGTGAGTATGGATACTGTGGTGTGTTGTTTTTTTGTGTACGCACTTATTTGCTGTTTAATCCATATGGTAACTATGTTGTTTGTTCCTGGGAAAAGGGGATTTTTATCAAGTCGCCCTTGGGCATACACTACCCGTAGGAAAACTTTGTCTAAAAACACTAGTTAGACCTGACCGGACCACCCACTGTATTTTTGTGTAGTAAGCTTAGCGGTTCTTGACGCAGGCAAGATCAGTTTAGGGGTTTTTGACATGATTGTTTCATTCCTTGGGTCCTGCTTAGCCCCTTTTCCCCAAACCTTTACCGTGTGTTTTTTATAATAAACATTTTTGTGTTTGACGGTAAGTTTTTGGTTGTCGGCGTATTTTTGTTCTCACTGTTCGTTGGCAATATTCTAATTAGCATGAGTTATGTTACGGGTCTCTTTTCCATCCACCCTAGACTTTTAAAGCCACGGGGTTCGTAACAGTCCATTGCATGAAATCTAAATAAAAATAAATTTAAAGTACAGGTTGTAACGCAACAAAATAGGAAAAACGCCAAGGGGGATGAATACTTCTGCAAGACACTGTATCTTGGCCAAAGGCTGTGCAACCAAGTACTAGCTATGGGTGACAATTTTGTCCATGCCATTTGTCTTTTATTTTCTAATTAAATTGGTTCTTCAATGTTGAGTTAGTGGTTACTAAACGTTCTGTTTATGTATTTCAACTTATTTGAGAATAAATAGCGAATTATTTAAGAGCAGTGCAAGGGTGCCACTATATTTGCCACAACTGTACATTTACATGTCAATGTCTCCTATTACTATGTACATTGATGGGAGGCTGGTTTGCGAACTGTTCCTCTGTTATTGTTACAATTAATGTTAGTGTTTTTATAGAAGACAGCTGATTTATATGTAACTGTGGATAGAAGACGTGCATCATAAATACAACTTTTTTTTATTTAGGTAAGACCAACTTCTGGAGACTGCCAAGATTTCATAAACCACTAAACGCATACACTGTTTTCTTCAGACATTATTAATCTTCTATAAGACTGCAATTATTAATTTGACTTGTTATTTTCTGTCCTGTGAACATATGGAGCAGCAGATTGACTTGTCTGTTGTCTTAATCCTAATGTAATCCCTATTGTTCATATTGAAAAACCAATGTCATGTCTCCTTTGGGTCTTTCTCCTCAGCCTATGCAGTTTTTGGATCTGTGATATTCCTATGTAAAATCTTTTTTACTGCATTCAGTTGACATTTTTTGAATTTCAGGCAATGTTTTTGCTGTTGTCTAAATACTACTGTATATTGTTTAAAATTCAAATGACAGTTGAAATAAAATTTGTAAATTGCCGACTAATCTGTCACTTTGTGATTTGTTGAAAACGCAGTAAATTATGTTTCTTATGTTGACTGTACTTCATCAAAATTGGTTGAGCAACCAGACAGTGAGTCAGTTGATGCTTTCCAATTTCCAGTAAATGGTGTCTAGCTACACATATAGAGAGAAATAGTAATGGCGTCTTTTTGTAGGCACTAACTCCGCCATGGTTCGTTGGACAAAGCCTATGGGGAACATTTATGTTTTTTTTGGATAGACTCCGAAAATAAGGTCTGTGGTAAACACAAGCTTGGGAGATCTTACACGTTTTGTTCTATGAGATCATGTTAATTAGCTATCTGCACTTTTTGTGAATTTTAAAGCATTTATGTAATAGAAAAAACAAAGCACATAAAAGGCTTCATAATTCCTTAAGGTCGTGTTAACCAACTGATATTATCTCATAGAACAAAACATATGATCTCCTAAGCATGTGTTAACCTCAGACCTTATTTTCGGCATTTATCCCAAAACCCTATTTTCCGCATAGGAATGGCTGAACCAGAGGTAACTCATTTCCAGTTTTTAGGACTACAAGCTGGCGAGCTCTATTCTCCTGATCCGTAACAGACCTGATGCCAAATTGAACTTCAGGCCTACAACTGGAGCCCATTAGGCTTTCGTATCATTCTGAAGTGATGGCATCCTTTCAGTGAGTTTATACAGGGTGGAGGTAAAGGTGCAGTGACTCACTGTCATTTTATCCAAAAGCATCCTGGAGTTCAACGGACTTTGAGCTAGATTGGTCTAATTGCAAATCTTTGAGATACTAAACGGATATCATTTTTAGAGGTGTTGTAAACATACCATTCCTGATGTCATTTTTAGAGGTGTTGTAAACATTTTAAACAAATATGTCAAATACATATTTTATGTTATTGAGTAGCCTAGGCTAGATATTATATTAGGCTACTGTAGTCCTGTTTGTCACATCTTCATTCAATATACGATATGATAGAGAACATGATAGAGAACAACATAAAAACATTGACATGAACATTTTAGTGTTATATTACTTTAAGTGAAGTGATATCCTGACATTGCATAATTGGCAGAAACTCAAGGAAGAGTTATCCTAATGCCTGGTGAGCGCGCGTACAGCGCAAGTGAGCAAATAAACGATTTCGGTTTTTCACTTCCTGATTTGAATGGAATAACCAATGAACGGACGATACACTGACCGATTTCTTTCGGGAATTCGCTTTCACTTAACAAAGACAGACCGAACAGTTCTAACTTCATGATTACGCTCTATTTATAACTTTACTCGACAAGGTAATGTATGAATTTATTTTGTAAATGTTGTCAACATGTTATGTTGTTGCCTTGTTGTGCTGATGCATTTTATTCGGAAATTTACTGACTGAATTCAGGGATAGACACAACCGAGTCCAGTAATATTCCAGATACTAGGCTACTTTGAAATATAAATCAGAATGTTCTGTTGGCAAGGATTGGCACACACCATATTATTCAGCAACACCTTTTCCTGTTATTTTCATTTATTATTGTATGAAGCAACCTTGGTAGTGTTTTTTTCTCGCTACCTCCCTCCCTCACTCTACCTCCCCACTTTCCCCTCCCTCCCTTCCTCCCTCTCTCTTTTGCTTTCTCTCTTTATATTGTGGCTACTGTTCCACTGTCCCTGCCCCTTTACTGGTCCCAACTTTAGGCTGCTCTGTCATGTTACAGAGGCATCCAGCATCCTGACAATATACACAGCATTGGCAGACCCTTTGTTCTCAGCCAACGCATGTGATAGGGTAAGTCAACAAACATTTTCCACTGTTGTTCTCCTCAGAAGTATTGAAATAACTTGTTGATCATTGCTCAAGCACTTCATAAGGAAAGGTTCTTCCTCACTCTTCATGTTTTTTTTCTTCTCTTGGCTATGTCCATATTTGTTATGCCAAGATTCTCTATGTTTACATTTTAGTTGACGCTCTTATCCAGAGCGATTTACAGTTAGTGAGTGCATACATTTTCATACTGGACCCCCGTGGGAATCGAACCCACAACCCTGGTGTTGCAAACGCCATGCTCTACCAACTGAGCTACACGGGACCAACATATGTTCTCTGTGAGTGTAGCATTCTTAACCACATCACCACAAGAATTAAGAACAGGTAAGACCTGTCTACTTCTTATCTTCCACCACAGTAGCCAACGCTGCTCTTTCGACAGTATGAGCAAGTATACTACTGTTGTCTCTCTTAAATTATATACTCAGGATATTGAGTATGAAGAAGAATGAAACAGCTTTATCAAATCAAAACCAAGTCAAATTGTATTGGTCGCATACACACACTGTATCTAGCAGATGTTATTGCGGGTGTAGCAAAATACTTGTGTCCCTAGTGCCAACAGTGCAGTAATGTCTGTTAGAAGTCTGCTGCATGACCAATAAGAAGTACCAAAATATGACATCCAAAATTAGGCTGAGCAAACAGTCATAGGAGTGTGACGGACACATGACTGAGAGAAGATGAGATGACGATGAAAAGCTGGGGACAGTAGGATGGTAGGACATTCAAGTTGCACACCACCATAACTGGCTATGAGACTATTGCAGCTCTGTGGGTGTAACATTTACTGACAATTTTGATACCTTCTGGAAACAAAGCTCGTATTATAAGGAGGATGGGATCCACCCAAATCATTTGGGTTCCTGGATCCTTTCACAGCATTATAAGGCTGCGTTGAGACAATGACTTGTCAATGACCCAAGTCCAGCTCATTTAATCCCTACCATTGTGTCATTGAGTTGTCATAATGCTTCATCAAATGTACATTATCCTAGGGGCGTTGGGAGACACAATGTAAATAACCTAATTTATGTCCCTCTTACCTCCCGGAATGCCTCTGCTGATCCTACAGCTATTGTATGCAGTAATCAAATGCCTGTGAACCAGAGTAGAACCAGAGTAAAACTGTTAGCACTGAGGTGGTGTGCCCTAGTAGGAAGTCCACTGTGTGCAGCTCACCCTGCACTAATAAAAACAACACAAGTATGTCTTAACTATGCTAAGCTTACAGTAAAGCAAGAAAAATAATCAAGCATCCCAGAAAAGTGTTAAAAATAGCCCACGTTAACATATGTAGCTTAAGAAACAAGGTTCATGAAATCAATAATTTGCTAGTAACAGATGACATTCATATTCTGACAATCTCTGAAACTCACTTAGATAATACCTTTGATGATACAGTGGTAGCAATACAAGGTTATGACATTTACAGAAAATACAGAATTGCCAACGGGGTGGTGTTGCGGTCTATATTCAGAACCACATTCCTGTAAAGCTTAGAGAGGATCTCATGTTAAATACTGTTGAAGTAATATGGCTACAGGTTCAACTACCTCACCTAAAGCTCATTCTGGCGGGAAACTGCTACAGACCACCAAGTGCTAACAGTCAGTATCTGGATAACATGTGAAATGCTTGATAATATATGTGAAATCAATAGAGAGGTATACTTTCTGGGTGATTTAAATATTGACTGGCTTTCATCAGGCTGCCCACTCAAGAGAAAGCTTCAAACTGTAACTAGTGCCTGCAACCTGGTTCAGATTATCAATCAACCTACCAGGGTAGTTACGAACAGTACAGGAATGAAATCATCAACATGTATTGATCATATATTTACTAATGCTGCAGAAATTTGTTTGAAAGCAGTATCCAAATCCATCGGATTTAGTGATCACAAAATAGTAGCCATATCTAGGAAAACCAAAGTTCCAGAGGCTGGGCCTAATATTGTGTATAAGAGGTCATATAAGAAGTTTTGTAGTGATTCCTATGTTGTTGATGTGAAGAATATTTGTTGGTCCGTGGTGTGTAATGACGAGCAACCAGACGCTGCACTTGACACATTTTATGAAATTGCTTATCCCAGTTACTAATAAGAATGCACCCATGAAGAAAATGACTGTAAAACTGTTAATTTCCCGTGGATTGATGAGGAATTGAAAAATGGTATGGTTGAGAGGGATGAGGCAAAAGAGATGGCAGATAGGTCTGGCTGTACAACCGATTGGCAAACATACTGCAAATTGAGAAATCATGTGACCAAATGGAATAAAAAGAAGAAGAAACTACACTATGAAACAAAGACAAATGGACATAAGGAATGATAGTAAAAAGCTTTGGAGCACCTTAAATGAAATTTTGGGCAAAAAGGCAAACTCCGCTCCATAATTAATTGAATCAGATGGCTCATTCATCACAAATCCCACTGATATTGCTAACTACTTTAATGATCTCTTCATTGGCAAGATTAGCAAACTTAGGCATGACATGCCAGCAACAAACGCTGACACAACATCCAAGTATATCTGACCAAATTATGAAATACAAGCATTGTAATAGTTTTCCGTAAAGTAAGTGTTTAAGAGGTGAAAAAAGCCACCGGGGTCTGACAACTTGGATGGAAAATTACTGAGGATAGTAGCGGATGATATTGCCACTCTATTTGCCATATCTTCAATTAAACCCTACTAGAAAGTGTGTGCCCTCAGCCATGGAGGGAAGCAAAAGTTATTCCCCTACCTAAGAATAGTGAAAGCCCCCTTAACTGGCTCAAATAGCCGACCAATCAGCCTGTTACCAACCCTTAGTAAACTTTTGGAAAAAATTGTGTTTGCTATTTTACAGTAAACAAATTGACAACAGACTTTCAGCATGCTTATAGGAAGGACATTCAACAAGCACAACACTTACACAAATGACTGATGATTGGCTGAGAGAAATTGATGATAAAAAGATTGGGGGGGCTGTTTTGTTAGACTTCAGTGTGGCTTTTGACATTTTCGATCATAGTCTGTTGCTGGAAAAACGTTTGTGTTATGGCTTTACACCCCCTGCTATATAGTGGATAAAGAGTTACCTGTCTAACAGAAAACAGGGTGTTCCTCTCCAACAAAATCCAGGTAGAATCAGGAATTCTCAAGGGCAGCTGCCTAGGCCCCTTACTTTTTTTCAGTCTTTACTAACGACATGCCACTGGCTTTGAGTAAAGCCAGTGAGTCTATGTATGCGGATGACTCAACACAATACAAGTCAGCTACCACAGCGACTGAAATGACAGCAACACTTAATAAAGAGCTGCAGTTCGTTTCAGAATGGGTGGAAAGGAATAAGTTAGTCCTAAATATAAAAAAAACCTACAAGCATTGTATTTGGGACAAATCATTCACTAAACCCTAAACCTCAACTAAATCTTGTAATGAATAATGTGGAAATTGAGCAAGTTGATGAGACTCCATTTCTTGGTGTAACGCTGGATTGTAAACTGTCATGGTCAAAACATATTGATACAACAGTAGCTAGGATGGGGAGAAGTCTGTCTATAATAAAGCGCTGCTCTGCATTCTTAACAGTGCTATCAACAAGGTAGGTCCTACAGGCCCTAGTTTTGTCGCACCTGGACTGCTGTTCAGTCGTGTGGTCAGGTGCCACAAAGACGGACTTAGGAAAATTGTAATTGGCTCAGAACAGGGCAGCACAGCGATTGACATGCATATTATTAATGTTAGCTTTCTGTGTACATCCAAGGGCCCCCTGGCTCAAAGTGGAGGAGAGATTGACTTCATCACTATTTGTGAGAGGTATTGACATGTTGAATGCACCGAGTTGTCTGTTTGAACTACTGGCACACAGCTCGGACACCCATGCATACCCCACAAGACATGCCACCAGAGGTCTCTTCACAGTCCCCAAGTCAAGAACAGACTATGGGAGGCGCACAGTACTACATAGAGCCATGACTACTTGGAACTCTATTCCACGTCAAGTAACTCATGCCAGCAGCAAAATTAGATTTAAAAAACAGATAAAAATACACCTTATGGAACAGCGGGGACTGTGAAGCAACACAAACATAGCCACATGCATACAAACACACAATAACATACGCACTATACACACATGTATACGTGGATTTTGTGTTATAGATGTGTGGTAGTAGAGTAGAGGCCTGAGGGCACACACTTAATATGTTGTGAAATCTGTTATGAATGTATTGTAATGTTTTTAAAATGTATAGCTGCCTTAATTTTGCTGGACCCCAGGAAGAGTAGCTGCTGCCTTGGAAGCAGCTAATGGGGATCCATAATAAATACAAATTTACCGTTACTGTATTTGACACACTTTTTTTATTTGTTTCCCTAAGTAGGTCTATTGAGAGAGGGACTTTAACCTTGACTTTTGTGCCCACATGCAAGCTGGTATTTTCTTTGATAAGGAAGGATTAATCATTGTCTGAACACGAACACTTGCATTTGTAGCTTCTCTGGTAGTACCAGCTGTATGGCATGTACAGTGAGGGAAAAAAGTATTTGATCCCCTGCTGGTTTTGTACGTTTGCCCACTGACAAAGAAATGATCAGTCTATAATTTTAATGGTAGGTTTATTTGAACAGTGAGAGACAGAATAACAACAAAAAAGTCCAGAAAAACGCATGTCAAAAATGTTATAAATTGATTTACATTTTAATTAGGGAAATAAATATTTGACCCCTCTCAATCAGAAAGATTTCTGGCTCCCAGGTGTCTTTTATACAGGTAAAGAGCTGAGATTAGGAGCACACTCTTAAAGGGAGTGCTCCTAATCTCAGTTTGTTACCTGTATAAAAGACACCTGTCCACAGAAGCAAGCAATCAATCAATCAGATTCCAAACTCTCCACCATGGCCAAGACCAAAGAGCTCTCCAAGGAGGTCAGGGACAAGATTGTAGACCTACACAAGGCTGGAATGGGCTACAAGACCATCGCCAAGCAGCTTGGTGAGAAGGTGACAATGATGTGTATTTTTTATGGATTATCAGATGAAATTGAGTTAATCATGAACATATAGTTAACATTATTTGTGGCTAACTGAATTGGGCCGTTTGTTTTTGTCTCTCTCTTCAAACACAGTGAAGGGAGCGGCACCAGGGTTGAATAGAGTTTGGGCTAGACCTTTGTCTCCTTGGTATCTTCTTGATTTATTACAGCTTGAGGGGGTGAGGTTTGTGTGATTTAGGGCCTGTCATGTTTAAGCTAAACATGAGTGTGTGTGCAAGACAGGGGAGCGGGTGACTGGTTGGAGTAATAGTTCAGCCGTCCTCAGGGACAAAGGAAGTGGGCGGAGCAATAAAAGAGCGGGAAAACTGAAGAGGACTATATAAGATGGAGGGAGACCTTAAGAATGGGTGAAACAAGGATGTTCACTATGGGCATATCTATTTATTGTGGCCATCGAGATGTTAGCTATTAAAATCAGATCCAATAATAATATCAGAGGATAAGAAATACAGGGCTTAAAAACAAAGGTGTCATTGTACGCTGATGATTCATGTTTTCTTTTAAATCCACAACTAGAATCCCTCCACAGCCTCATAGAGGATGTAGATACATTTTCTAACCTCTCTGGATTACAACCAAATTATGACAAATGTACTATATTACGTATTGGATCACTAAAAAATAAAAAATTTATATTACCATGTAGTTTACCAATAAAATGGTCTGATGGTGATGTGGATATACTCGGAATACATATCCCAAAGGAAATAAATGATCTCACTTCAATAAATTTTAATAGAAAGTTAGCAAAAATAGATAAGATCTTACTACCATGGAAAGGAAAATACCTGTCAATTTGTGGAAAAATCACCCTGATTAACTCTTTAGTATTATCCCAGTCTTGCCTACGCCTAGCGAACAGTCTTTTAAATTATATGAGAAAAAAATATTCAATTTTATTTGGAACGGCAAGCCAGACAAAATTAAAAGAGCATATTTATATAATGAATATGAATTCGGAGGACAGAAATTATTAAATATTAAAGCATTAGACCTATCACTAAAAGCTTCAGTCATACAAAAGTTATACTTAAATCCGAACTGGTTCTCAAGCAAATTAGTAAGATTGTCTCACCCAATGTTCAAGAAAGGCCTTTTCCCCTTTATTCAGATTACAACCTCTCACTTTCAGTTATTTGAAAAGGAAATCATCTCCCAAATGTCACTATTTCTAAAACAAGCCATAGAAAGTTGGTTGCAATTTCAATTTAATCCTCCAGAAACGACAGAACAAATAATGCAACAAATATTGTGGTTAAATTCAAATATACTAATTGACAAAAAACCTTTATTTTTTGACAGAATGTTTAAAAAAGGTATGATCTTCGTAAATGATATCATCGGTAGGACTGGTGGAGTTATGTCGCACATGCAGCTAACAAAAACATATGGAAATGTCTGCTCTACCCAAAATTACAACCAAATAATTGCAGCCTTACCGCAAAAATGGAAGAGGAAAGTGGAAGGGGGAGAAAGTAAGGAACTTGTCTGTCGGCCTTGCATTAAAGAACATAATTGGTTAAGGAAAACTGTGATAAATAAAAAAGTATATCAGTTTCACTTAAGGACCAAAGGATTGACAGCCGTCCCATATAGATTGCAAAATAGTTGGGAAGAGATCTTTGACGTACCGATCCCATGGCATAGTGTTTATGAACTGACACGCAAAACGACACCGGATTCAAAAATTAGAATCTTTCAATTTAAATTATGATATAAAATTCTTGCTACCAATAGAATGTTATTTATATGGGGGATACAATCTTCCCAGCTCTGCAGGTTTTGCTGTGAAGAGACAGAATCATTAGATCATTTGTTTTGGTTCTGTCCATTTGTAGCTTGTTTTTTGGACACAGGTCCAGGAATGGCTAAAGGATTGCAATATTTACCTGGAACTAACCTTGCAGATAGCATTACTGGGTGATCTGAAAAGTCATAGTCAATCAATCAATAATATAATAATACTTTTAGCAAAAATGTTTATTTTTAATTCACAATCTGTAGAAGCAATGAGAATAGAGAGGTTCAGAATTTTTGTGAAACATCACAGTACGGTTGAAATATATATGACAAATAGAAATCCTATATGGATGGTGTTAAGAGATAGATGGGAGGTATTGAATAGAGTTGAAGGATGGGACTAATAACAAATAACAACAAATAATAACAAAGATAGCTAATAATGTAAGCATACTGTGTCCATAATAAGTATATAGGTTGTATGTTGGGAGCTTTTGGGAAGGAGCACAGTTAGAAAGATATGGCATATAGAAGCAAACCGGATGGACACCATGAAAATGATCGGAGAGGTTGAGAGTAGAAGAAGTTCAGGAGCAAAAAAAAATATATATATATATATATATATACAGTGGGGAGAACAAGTATTTGATACACTGCCGATTTTGCAGGTTTTCCTACTTGCAAAGCATGTAGAGGTCTGTCATTTTTATCATAGGTACACTTCAACTGTGAGAGACGGAATCTAAAACAAAAATCAAGAAAATGACATTGTATGATTTTTAAGTAATTCATTTGCATTTTATTGCATGACATAAGTATTTGATCACCTACCAACCAGTAAGAATTCCGGCTCTCACAGACCTGTTAGTTTTTCTTTAAGAAGCCCTCCTGTTCTCCACTCATTACCTGTATTAACTGCACCTGTTTGAACTCATTACCTGTATAAAAGACACCTGTCCACACACTCAATCAAACAGACTCCAACCTCTCCACAATGGCCAAGACCAGAGAGCTGTGTAAGGACATCAGGGATACATTTGTAGACCTGCACAAGGCTGGGATGGGCTACAGGACAATAGGCAAGCAGCTTGGTGAGAAGGCAACAACTGTTGGTGCAATTATTAGAAAATGGAAGAAGTTCAAGATGACGGTCAATCACCCTCGGTCTGGGGCTCCATGCAAGATCTCACCTCGTGGGGCATCAATGATCATGAGGAAGGTGAGGGATCAGCCCAGAACTACACGGCAGGACCTGGTCAATGACCTGAAGAGAGCTGGGACCACAGTCTAAAAGAAAACCATTAGTAACACACTACGCCGTCATGGATTAAAATCCTGCAGCACACGCAAGGTCCCCCTGCTCAAGCCAGCGCATGTCCAGGCCCGTCTGAAGTTTGCCAATGACCATCTGGATGATCCAGAGGAGGAATGGGAGAAGGTCATGTGGTCTGATGAGACAAAAATAGAGCTTTTTGGTCTAAACTCCACTCGCCGTGTTTGGAGGAAGAAGAAGGATGAGTACAACCCCAAGAACACCATCCCAACCGTGAAGCATGGAGGTGGAAACATCATTCTTTGGGGATGCTTTTCTGCAAAGGGGACAGGACGACTGCACCGTATTGAGGGGAAGATGGATGGGGCTATGTATCGCGAGATCTTGGCCAACAACCTCCTTCCCTCAGTAAGAGCATTGAAGATGGGTCGTGGCTGGGTCTTCCAGCATGACAACGACCCAAAACGCATAGCCATGGCAACTAAGGAGTGGCTCCGTAAGAAGCATCTCAAGGTCCTGGAGTGGCCTAGCCAGTGTCCAGACCTGAACCCAATAGAACATCTTTGGAGGGAGCTGAAAGTCCGTATTGCCCAGCGACAGCCCCGAAACCTGAAGGATCTGGAGAAGGTCTGTATGGAGGAGTGGGCCAAAATCCCTGCTGCAGTGTGTGCAAACCTGGTCAAGACCTACAGGAAACATATGATCTCTGTAGTTGCAAACAAAGGTTTCTGTTCCAAATATTAAGTTCTGCTTTTCTGATGTATCAAATACTTATGTCATGCAATAAAATGCAAATTAATTACTTAAAAATCATACAATGTGATTTTCTGGATTTTTGTTTTAGATTCCGTCTCTCACAGTTGAAGTGTACCTATGATAAAAATTACAGACCTCGACATGCTTTGTAAGTAGGAAAACCTGCAAAATCGGCAGTGTATCATATACTTGTTCTCCCCACTGTATATAATATAATTATTGTAAAATTAACTCTGTCCATAAGGTGTAGATAGTAAGTATAGACCGGAAGTAGAGGCCTGGGCATTGTTGTTCACTAATTTACTCCAAGTAGGGAAAGGATGGTGGGGTTGAAAAGTAATAAAGGGGAGTATATATATAAAAAATAATTGGAAGTGGGATTGGAAGTGATGCAGACAATTACATTGATAGAAGATACAATCTATCTGCAATATTAAGCTGATCCATTCCCCCAAAAAAAAAAAAAAAATGGGTGCCCCTCTACAGACGGGTATCGGCTTTGTTGAAAACTTTAATAAAGTCATTTCTTGATGCAACAAAAACTGTGTCAGACCTTATTTGTAATAAAGTATAGTGGTTATTTTCCACAACAACAACAGTTGGTGCGATTATTCGCAAATGGAAGAAACACAAAATAACTGTCAATCTCCCTCGGCCTGGGACTCAATGCAAGATCTCACCTCGTGGAGTTGCAATGATCATGAGAACGGTGAGGAATCAGCCCAGAACTACACAGGAGGATCTTGTCAATGATCTCAAGGCAGCTGGGACCATAGTCACCAAGAAAACAATTGGTAACACACTATGCCGTGAAGGACTGAAATCCTGCAGCGCCCGCAAGGTCCCCCTGCTCAAGAAAGCGCATATACAGGCCCGTCTGAAGTTTGCCAATGAACATCTGAATGATTCAGAGGAGAACTGGGTGAAAGTGTTGTGGTCAGATGAGACCAAAATGGAGCTCTTTGGCATCAACTCAACTCGCCGTGTTTGGAGGAGGAGGAATGCTGCCTATGACCCCAAGAACACCATCCCCACGTCAAACATGGAGGTGGAAACATTATGTTTTGGGGGTGTTTTTCTGCTAAGGGGACAGGACAACTTCACCGCATCAAAGGGACGATGGACGGGGCCATGTACCGTCAAATATTGGGTGAGAACTTCCTTCCCTCAGCCAGGGCATTGAAAATGGGTTGTGGATGGGTATTCCAGCATGACAATGATCCAAAACACACGGCCAAGGCAACAAAGGAGTGGCTCAAGAAGAAGCACATTAAGGTCCTGGAGTGGCCTAGCCAGTCTCCAGACCTTAATCCCATAGAAAATCTGTGGAGGGAGCTGAAGGTTCGAGTTGCCAAACGTCAGCCTCAACCTTAATGACTTGGAGAAGATCTGCAAAGAGGAGTGGGACAAAATCCCTCCTGAGATGTGTGCAAACCTGGTGGCCAACTACAAGAAACGTCTGACCTCTGTGATTGCCAACAAGGGTTTTGCCACCAAGTACTAAGTCATGTTTTGCAGAAGGGTCAAATACTTATTTCCCTCATTAAAATGCAAATCAATTTATAACATTTTTGACATGCGTTTTTCTGGATTTTTTTGTTGTTATTCTGTCTCTCACTGTTCAAATAAACCTACCATAAAAATTATAGACTGATCATGTCTTTGTCAGAGGGCAAACGTACAAAATCAGCAGGGGATCAAATACTTTTTTCCCTCACTGTACAAGTCACTACTGTTTTAATGGATGACTCATCGAAGAGCTTTGTGGTTATGAATTGAATGATGACTGGGTAATGATGTTGGTCATGATTTTGATCGTGTTTAGTCATCTCCAGTGAAGCAAGTTCCTGAGTAATTTGATAGATGGCATTTCTTTCTGTGTGACTCTTGGTAACAAAATTGAAGATGTGGATCTGACAGCTATAGGGTTGCAACTGTACATTCTGCACAGTCATTGCAGTGGAACTATTCTGCCCTACAAAGGCAAAATGCAGTAACTACGTAATTATTTTTACTGCAAAATCTGACTTCAAAGTCTTCTGTCTCGACAGACCGCAATTTCTGAATCTCCATTATATACTCTGATCAATTGGCTTGTTCTCAAATTAAATCAAATCAAATTTTATTTTCCACATGCGCCGAATACAACAGGTGAAATGCTTACTTACAAGCTCTTAACCAACAATGCATTTTTTAAAGATATATATATTTTTTAAGTGTTAAGTAAAATAAATAAAAGCAAATAACTAAAGAGCAGCAGTAAAATAAAATAACAGTACGGAGACTATATACAGGGGGGTACCGGTGCAGAATCAATGTGCGGGGGCACCGGCTAGTCGAGGTAATTGAGGTAATATGTACATGTGGGTAGAGTTAAAGTGACTATGCATAAATAATAGACAGAGTTGCAGCAGCGTAAAAGAGGGGGGTGGGGGTGGGGGGGCAGTGCAAATAGTCCGGGTAGCAATGATTAGCTGTTCAGGAGTCGTATGGCTTGGGGGTAGAAGCTGTTGAGAAGCCTTTTGGACCTAGACTTGGCGCTCCGGTACCGCTTGCCGTGCGGTAGCAGAGAGAACAGTCTATGACTAGGGTGGCTGGAGTCTTTGACAATTTTGAGGGCCTTCCTCTGACACCGGCTGGTATAGAGGTCCTGGATGGCAGGAAGCTTGGCCCCAGTGATGTACTGGGCCGTACGCACTACCCTCTGTAGTGCCTTGCGGTCGGAGGCCGAGCAGTTGCCATACCAGGCGGTGATGCAACCAGTCAGGATGCTCTCGATGGTGCAGCTGTATAACCTTTTGAGGATCTGAGGACCCATGCCAAATCTTTTCAGTCTCCTGAGGGGGAATAGGCTTTGTCGTGCCCTCTTCACAACTGTCTTGGTGTGTTTGGACCATGATAGTTAGTTGGTGATGTGGACACCAAGGAACTTGAAGCTCTCAACCTGTTCCACTACAGCCTCGTCGATGAGAATGGGGGCGTGCTCAGTCCTCTTTTTTTTCCTGTAGTCCACAATCATCTCCTTTGTCTTGGTCACGTTGAGGGAGAGGTTGTTGTTCTTGTGTCAGGAAACTAAATATCACATTAATCAGATAATATACCTGGCCATTACAACCAATCAAATATTTCTGACCAAATTCATAGTTACTGCATTTTGCCTTTTGTAGGGCAGTTAATTCACACCATGTTAGATCAATGGATAACATCAAGCTGTCAACTAGCTTTTCTTTAGGTTTCAAACATGACATACAGCTACACAGCCAGACCAGTTACACATAGGTTGGAGTGGGACTGCTGTAGGATATATTGGCCAGTCAATCGTGAGTCATCTAAGCTGTGAACAGCAGTAATGATTTGATGGTGTAAGATGAGGCAGGGTTGAGGACAGGCCATGGTAGTAAGATTTAGCTTCATCAGCTCCATGACAGCACAACTATATGAGGGCCAAAGAGAAGTCAGGAAAGACATGGTTGCCCTGTTTCTAGGAGCTCCTAGCCAACTTTGCAGTATATTTTGTTGTCATTTCCTACATTATTTGCTCAGACCATTTCTTGCGTTATTACCTACAGCCGAAAATAACTTTGGGATATTAGATCGGCGGTCACTAGCATTTCTACCAGAAATTAGACTTCCCTGAATTGGTGTTTGAACTCCCCGAGGAAGTTCCATTCATCCCGGGGGCTGCACTAAAACGCTGATTCTGGAGAAGAGGAAGGAGGAGTGGGCTCCTAGTAAGACTCGGGAGGCGTGCATACAATCCACCTCTTCCGAGTATATTACTCTCTAACGTTCAGTACACAAGCTCAAGGAGAGAATCTCCTTCCAAAGAGACATCAGGGACTGTAACACTCTGTTTTACTGAATCATCCCCGTCCATTCAGCCAGTGGGGTTCTCCGTCCATTGTGCGGACAGGAAGAAAGAACTCTCCTGGAAAAAGAAAGGTGGAGGTGCATGTTTTATAATTAACTACTCATGTTGTGATTGTGGTAACGTACAGGATCTCAAATCCTTTTGTTCTCCCGATCTGGAATACCTCACCATCAAATGCAGACCGCTTTACCTCCCGAGATAATTTTCTTCGGTCATCGTCACTGCCGTGTATATTCCCGGGGTCTGCAGGGGTGTGTACTATGCCACTGCTTATAATTATAAGTTAAGTATAACTATAAGAAATGTAAGATGTGTCAAATAAATTATATCCAGCTCAGGGCTCCAGCTATGCATTTGGTTTGCTAGCTAAGTGGCTAGATGTCAAGATCATGCTTCTTGGTTACAGCAGAGACATTCAATCCCCTCCTGGAACAAGGTAACTGTTGCCTAAATTGTTTTGTGCGCCCCCCCCAAAACAAAAAAAAAAAAAAACTTCTGGTAATACCGTATACGGTACAGAAATGGTATGACATGACAGTATAAAATAAATCTGGATGCCGCCCAACCCTAAACTACACTGGACTTTGTGCAAACTGGAAACCGCATATCCTGAGGCTGCATTTATTGTAGCTGGGGACTTTAATAAAGTAAATCTGAGAAAAATGCTACCGAAATTCTAGCAACACATCTCCTGTACTCCTCGCACATTGAACACTCATTGCTACTCCCCCTTCCGGGGCGGCTAAAAGGCCCACCCCTCCCTTCGGCAAATCAGATCACGCCTCCATTTTGCTCCTCCCCTCCTAAAGGCAGAAACCTAAACAGGAAGTACCTGTGGCATGGACTGTTCAACGTTGGTCTGACCAATCGGAATCTACACTTCAAGATTGTTTTGATCACGAGGACTGGGAAATGTTCCAGGTTGGCATTGAAAATAGTATCGATGTACACTATATATACAAAAGTATGTGGACACCCCTTCATATTAGTGGATTTGGCTATTTCAGCCACACCAGTTGCTGACAGGTGTATAAAATCGAGAAGCCGCACACAAGCCTAAGATCACCATGCGCAATGCCAAGCGTCAGCTGGAGTGGTGTAAAGCTCACCGCCATTGGACTGTGGAGCAGTGGAAACACGTCCTCTGGAGTGATGAAACACACTTCACCATCTGACAGTCCGACGGACGAATCTGGGTTTGGCGAATGCCAGCAGAACTCTACCTGCCCGAATGCATAGTGCCAGCTGGAAAGTTTGGTGGAGGATGAATAATGGTCTGGGGATGTTTTTAATGGTTCGGGCTAGGCCCCTTAGTTCCAGTGAAGGGACATCTTAAAGCTTGACTGGTACTGTATATTACAAACACAGTGCATGTCAGAGCAAAAACCATGCCATGAGGTCGAAGGAATTGTCTGTAGAGCTCCAAGAAAGGATTGTGTCGAGGCACAGATCTGGGGAAGGGTACCAAAACATTTCTGCAGCATTGAAGGTCCCCAAGAACACAGTGGCCTCAATCGTTCTTAAATGGAAGAAGTTTGGAACCACCAAGACTCTTTCTAGAGCTGGTCGCCCAGTCAAACTGAGCAATCGGGGGAGAAGGGCCTTGGTCTGGGAGGTGACCAAGAACCTGATGGTCACTCTGACAGAGCTCCAGAGATCCTCTGTGGAGATGGGAGAACCTTCCAGAAGGACAACCATCTCTGCAGTACTCCACCAATCAGGCCTTTATGGTAGAGCGGCCAGACGGAAACCACACCTCTGTAAAAGTCACATGACAGCCCGCTTGGAGTTTGCCAAAAGGCACCTAAAGACTCTCAGACCATGAGAAACAAGATTCTCTGGTCTGATGAAGCCAAGATTGAACTCTTTGGCCTGATTGCTAAGCGTCACATTATTTTTTTAAAATCTTTATTTTAACAGGGAAAAACAGACTGAGACCTGGATCTCTTTTACGGCTGTGCCCTGTGTAAACATGTTGACGTACAGTTTTAGACATACAGACAAGAACATTTCAAACATACAAAACATAAAACACAATTCAACAGAAACAATCACAAGACAACATCATATTGATCCTCCATAACATTTTAAAAATGGGTAAGGAACACCAGAGTGTCTAACTTAAGTTGGATCTGCAGTTTGTTCCATAAATAAGGTGCAAAGGAACTGAAGGCAGTCCTACCCAACTCTGTGGAGACCACAGAAGTCTCTAATGTAATCCACATCTGTGATCTGGTTTTAAAATTAGTATATCTAGTGGAAATTAATGATGATATATATGGAGGTAGTTTTAAAAGAAGTGCTTTATAAATAAACAAGAGAGCATGTTGCTCTCGCCTCACAGATAGAGAGGCCCAACCCACATGTTGATATAGGATACAGTGATGAGTTTTGTAACTATCACCCGTGATAAACCTGAGTGCACAATGGTAAATAGCATCCAGTGGTTTTAATGTGTTTGCCGATGCATGCATATAGATAATATCACCATAATCTAGAACGGACATAAAAGTAGCCTGCACAATTTGTTTTCTATTTACGGAGGACAGACAAGCCCTGTTTCTGTAAAGGAACCCTATCTTGAATTTGAGCTTTTTTCCCAATTCAGTAACATGTTTTTTAAAAGAAAGCCTATCATCTAACCATACCCCTAACTATTTATATGCAGAGACCTGTTTGATTTGAGTACCATCCAAGCTAGTGATTACAAAAGTGTTTCTAATTGAGAGTTTAGACCTAGAAAAAAACATGACATTTGTTTTCTTAGCGTTTTAAAACAAGTTTAAGCTGTAAAAGAGACCCCTGTAGTATCCTAAAATCAGACTCCAACTGCATTAAAGCTTGGTCCGCTGTTGGAGCAATAGAGTACATCACTGTGTCATCTGCATATAAATGGAATTTACAATATCTGACATCATCACCAATGTTGTTTATATAAAGTGAGAACAATAGTGGGTCAATTATTGAACCCTGAGGGACCCCTTTAAGTAACTGTAAGGGGTCAGACTTGACTCTGTCGACCATGACGGCCTGAGTTCTAACTTTAAAATAGTCATAAAACCATCGACAGGCATCAGTGCCCAGTCCTATAGATGACAGCTTACTCAAAAGGATAGCATGGTCTACAGTGTCAAAAGCTTTTGACAAATCTACAAACGACGCAGCACAGTGCTTTCTATCATCTAAGGCATTTGCAATATAATTTACAACAAGCATAGTGGCCGATGTGGTACTGTGTTTAGATCTAAAACCAGATTGATTGGGGCTAAAAAATACTGTTAACAGAAAGAAAAGATTGTAACTGTTTGTTGACTATAGATTCTAGGATCTTTGCCAGACAAGGGAGCCTAGAGATGGGTCGATAGTTATCCAAATCACTACCGTCACCTCCCTTATGTAATGGCAGAACAAAAGCTGCTTTCCACACCTTAGGGATATTTCCTGTGCTTAATGTTAGATTAAAAATGTGTGTCACTGGACCAGCAATGATAGGTGCAGCACACTTAAGTAAGTATGGGTCTAAATTGTCAGCGCCTAAGGATTTCTTAGTATCAATGGCACACAGGGCAGCTAGAACCTCTGCTTCAGTTATTTTCTGGAAACTAAAAACAGGGTTACCATTTTTCAGAGTAACAGTTGAAAAGCAAGACGAAAAATCAACTAACTGGCCAGTACCACAATGGCCACTTTTCTTTTCAAATAAAAAACCAGCAGAGATGAAATGCTTATTAAAAGCATCACAAATATCTTTTTTTTTCACTTAGAATACAGGAGTCTGAGATAATTTGCTTTGGAAGAGAAACAGCAGAATTCCCCCGTTTCAGTGAATTAACGGTTTTCCAGAATCTGTCATAGCATTAAGGAAGTAATTTGATTTTGCCTTTTTGACAGCTGCAGTACATTTATTTCTCAATTTCCTAAAAAACAGCCAATCAGCTGGAGTACCTGTTTTCCTCTCCAAGGCCCAGGCCCGATTCTTTTGCAGAAAAATACCTGACAATTCAGGAGAGAACCAAGAACTGGTTCGGTTTCTTACTCTGTGCTTCTTAAGCGGGGCATGTTTATCAGACATAGAGGTAACAATAGAAGAGAAAAAAGCAAGGGCTAAAACCGGGTCCAGAAAGCAGCAAGTGGATAAAAGCTCAGAGTGATATAAGTCAAGGATAAAAGCTTGCTGTGAGAAATGTTTATAATTTCTCTTAGAGATTATACAGGGATCAGAGTGTTTCAGCCTGGTATCTCTAATACAAGCAATAGAGCAGTGGTCACTGATATCATTTGAAAAAAACAAATATCTGGAGGAAACCAGGCACCATCCCTACGGTGAAGCATGGTGGTGGCAGCATCATGCTGTGGGGATGTTTTTCAGCGGCAGGGACTGGGAGACTAGTCAGGATCGAGGGAAAGATGAACGGATCAAAGTACAGAGAGATCCTTGATGAAAACCTGCTCCAGAGCGCTCAGGACCTCAGACTGGCGCAAAGGTTCACCTTCCAACAGGACAACAACCCTAAGCACACAGCCAAGACAACGCAGGAGTGGCTTCGGGACAAGTCTCTGAATGTCCTTGAGTGGCCCAGCCAGAGCCTGGACTTGAATCCGATTGAACATCTCTGGAGAGACTTGAAAATAGCTGTGCAGCGATGCTCCCCAACCAACTTGACAGAGCTTGAGAGGATCTGCAGAGAAGAATGGGAGAACTCCCCAAATACAGGTGTGCCAAGCTGGTAGCGTCATACCCAAGAAGACTCAAGGCTGTAATCGCTGCCAAAGGTGCTTCAACAAAGTACTGAGTAAAGGGTCTGAATACTTATGTAAATGTGATATTTCATTATTATTATTTTTTATACATTTGCAAAAATGTCTTAACCTGTTTTTGCTTCGTCATTATGGGGTATTGTGTGTAGATTGAATCAGGAAAAACAGAACAATTTAATCCATTTTAGAATAAGGCCGTAACGTTACAAAATGCAGAAAAAGTCAAATGGGCTGAATACTTTCCGAATGCACTGTATATTCCAGACTCTGACTGCTCATTCTGATATTTCTTTCTTTAGATTTTTGGGATTTGTGTTTATTGTTTTGTATTACTGCACTGTTGAAGATAGAAAGATAAGCATTTCGCTGCACCTGCAACATCTGCAAATATGTGTATGCGACCAATACAGTTTGATTTGAAAAAGGCTAAAGTACAGAGTTACTGTACTGAGAGGATGAGGATTTTCCACACATAGGCACAGTAGAGTAGAGCCTGTGATATTACCTATTCTGTACTTCCACAGAATAAACATGGACTCTCCGTCCATTGTATGAGGAGCTCTTGGTTTATGTTTGGTTATACTGTACAGAAGCCTATATTTCTCTCACAAGCACATATCTTTTTACAGCTCTCTGTGGTTTTAAAAAGCCCCTCACCCACTCTGACCAATAGGGTTTGTCTATCTGTCTCAGGTGTCTAGGAGATGATGCTGATTGTCTTGTCACAACCAGGAAGTTATAGTATGTGTAAATGTTATCTCATCGACATGTTAATGTTTTTCCAGTATGTTGTTTTTCAAGTATGTGATACTAAGAGCTTTTCAGATCTCTTGACATCACCCTGCCCAGAGCACATGTTGACTAAGTGATTTAATTCTAACCAGTTGTTTAAGTAGAGCGTATAGCTTCTGTATAATGTGTCTGGCCAGTGAGGCTGAGTTTATCACACATCTGATCAGGGTGATGTGGCTAACCACTTTTGTCTCTGTTCCCTCTGGCAGAGACACTGGACCACAGATACAGTGCCTTGCAAAAGTATTCATCCCCCTAGGCATTTTTCCTATTTTGTTGCATTACAACCTGTAATTTAAATTGATTTTTATTTGGATTTCATGTAATGGACATACACAAAATAGTCCAAATTGGTGAAGTGAAATGAAAAAAATAACTTGTTTAGAAGAATTCAAAAAAATTAATAACAGAAAAGTGGTGCGTGCATATGTATTCTCCCCCTTTGCTATGAAGCCCCTAAAATAAGATCTGGTGCAACCAATTACCTTCAGAAGTCACATAATTAGTTAGATTGCACACAGGTGGACTTTTATTTAAGTGTCACATGATCTCAGTGTATATACACCTGTTCTGAAAGGCCCCAGAGTCTGCAACACCACACTAAGCAAGGGGCACCACCAAGCAAGCGGCACCATGAAGACCAAGGAGCTCTCCAAACAGGTCAGGGACAAATTTGTGGAGAAGTACATATCAGGGTTGGGTTATAAAAAAATATCAGAAACTTTGAACATCCCAGTGAGCACCATTAAATCCATTATTAAAAAATGGAAAGAATATGGCACCATAACAAACCTGCCAAGAGAGGGCCGCCCACCAAAACTCACGGACCAAGCAAGGAGGGTATTAATCAGAGAGGCAACAAAGAGACCAAAGATAACCCTGAAGGAGCTGCAAAGCTCCACAGCGGAGATTGGAGAATCTATCCATAGGACCACTTTAACCCGTAAACTCCACAGAGCTGGGCTTTACAGAAGAGTGGCCAGAAAAAAAGCAATTGCTTAAAGAAAAAAATAAGCAAACATGTTTGGTGTTCGCCAAAAGGCATGTGGGAGACTCCCCAACCATATGGAAGAAGGTACTCTGGTCAGATGAGACTAAAATTGAGCTTTTTGGCCATCAAGGAAAACGCTATGTTTGGCGCAAACCCAACACCTATCATCACCCCGAGAACACAATCCCCACAGTGAAGCATGGTGGTGGCAGCATCAAGCTGTGGGGATGTTTTTCATCAGCAGGGACTGGGAAACTGGTCAGAATTGAAGGAATGATGGATGGCGCTAAATACAGGGAAATTCTTGAGGGAAACCTGTTTGTCTTCCAGAGATTTGAGACTGGGACGGCGGTTCACCTTCCAGCAGGACAATGACCCTAAGCATACTGCTAAAGCAACACTTGAGTGGTTTAAGTGGAAACATTTAAATGTCTTGGATGGCCTAGTCAAAGCCCAGACCTCAATCCAATTGAGAATCTGTGGTATGACTTAAAGATTGCTGTACACCAGCGGAACCCATCCAACTTGAAGGAGCTGGAGCAGTTTTACCTTGAAGAATGGGAAAAAATCCCAGTGGCTAGATGTGCCAAGCTTATATACCCCAAGAGACTTGCAGCTGTAATTGCTGCAAAAGGTGGCTCTACAAAGTATTGACTTTGGGGGGGTGAATAGTTATGCACGCTCAAGTGTTCTGTTTTTTTGTCTTATTTCTTGTTTGTTTCACAATAAAAAATATTTTGCATCTTCAAAGTGGTAGGCATGTTGTGTAAATCAAATCATTCAAACCCCCAAAAAATCCATTTTAATTCCAGGTTGTAAGGCAACAAAATAGGAAAAATGCCAAGGGGGTTGAATACTTTCGCAAGCCACTGTACAGGAAGTGTTTATTTTAGAGTAGTATCCTCACAATTGAGAGCGAACACTTGGCCTTAGGCTGATTGGCATATGTCCTCCATTGTACTGTCTATCTGTCCTCAAAGTGAATGTTGTGTTTTGTTCGTCCAGTGAAGAGGTCATGCATAACATCTACAGTTTCTACTTGTGAGGTTCAATCCTGAGCAAACATGTTTTATGCAACAACAACAAAAAAAGATTGGGTTCATGTTATATGGATAAAGGGACACATTTGACTTCAAATGTCTTAGTTGTGTGTAATATATATCGTCACTAAGGTCAAACACCCGTCATGGTATCATTCAACAACATTAGGGAGCTGTCATAAAGACAGAACACATGGTTGGGGAAGTTAGCGATGACGTGGACTCAGGTGACTTTGAAAACATCTAATTTCAGTGTTGTATTTTCAGACAGAGGGAATTCTCACCAGTCGTTGTGTCTGTTAGTCAGACCTCAGGACCACCTCCATAAATAACTCCAAACCCCAACGGCAATATTGCATCACTTTGTTAGCTAATCTTTGATTATATTAAGTGCTATAGCTGAGCTCAGTTATTTTTGGCAAGTTTTTCCAATTGTGATTGTTTTTTTTTGCCCAACTCTATCCCCTATTTTCAGAGGACAACTTTATTACTATAATGAATATATTTTTTTATCATATATTTGTATTCCCAGAAAATGGAAGATGAAACATTATATATATTGTAGGTTTCTCATGGTGTTGGTATTTGTTTTCTCCACAGTAAACTCCAGAGATTCTGAGCCAAGGCACCGGTACGCCACACCATCCACTACCATGGCGAACCAGGGCCCTACCAACCCGTCCCATGCCTTGTTTGACCAGTTCGTCCAAGCCCAGACCTGTAAGGAGGTGCAGCGTACCTTCTCAGAGCTCTGCCACCACATACAGGTGGACCCCAGTGACTACCAGAGCTTCTACACCAAGCTCAAGGAGAGGCTCAACTACTGGAAGGCGAAGGCCCTCTGGGTCAAGCTGGACAAGCGGGCCCAACACCAAGACTACCAGCAAGGCGAAGTCTGTGCCAAAAACAAGGTGTGTATTTATTTATTCTCATTTAAGAGAAGAAGAGGAATACTCAAGAAGTTCTCTGAAGTAAAATACATTTGTACAAAGATGGTGGCTATGTAGCGTGGTTAAGGTTTCTACATCAGTGTTGTGTATCTACAGTGGCAGAGTACTGTCTGCTTTTAATATTATCAAGGTGCATTCAGCAACTGCAGAGCTTATTCTCTCTTTCCTCATTTCTTCCTTCCTCTTTTTTATTTCTCTTCTCTCTCTTTCCCCTCTCTCTCCTCAGTGCCTGGTGCTGGGTGCAGGGCCGTGCGGGCTGAGGACAGCCATAGAGCTGGCTCTGCTGGGGGCTCAGGTGGTGGTACTGGAGAAGAGAGACTCTTTCTCCCGGAATAACGTGCTGCACCTGTGGCCCTACACCATCTACGACCTGCGTGGGCTGGCTGCCAAGAAGTTCTACGGCAAATTTTGCACGGGGGCTCTGGATCACATCAGTATGTCCACCACTGCCATACTAGATCAACCTGATTTCCTGGTGTAATAATACCAATCATATTTATTTATTTATTACGCATGACTAAATCAAACCTGTCTCTTATCAGTTTGCTATGATGCTATTAAGGTTATTGAACATAGTGTATGAGTATGTGTCTGTATTATCAGGCATCAGTCAACTGTTTAAATTTAAGAGGATCGTTTTAATTCCCTGTGTGACAATATCATACATATTTGTACGTGTCTGTATCCTTCAGGTATCCGTCAGCTCCAGCTGATACTGCTAAAGGTGTCTCTTCTCCTGGGGGTGGAGGTTCACACAGGGGTGGAATTCAAAGGCTTTGTGGAGCCCTCAGGTGCCACAGGTACATCTAGACCCTCCCCCCGTTCCCTCCGTGTATTAGAGGAATAAAATACTAAATATTTACGTGGCAGTAAAAGCTTGTAGGGCAGTTGAAATAATTTGTCTGAAGTGTCCAGTATGAGTGGAAATAGACCTTAACTCTGCTCTTCATGTGGCTCTCCCTCTGTTGTTGTCTGTCTCCATCAGGCTGGATGGCCAAGATGTTTCCTGACAATCACCCTGCTGGGAAGTTCCAGTTTGATGTCTTCATATCTGCAGGAGGAGGAAGCTTCGTCCCGAATGGTGAGGAGAGAGGACACACTCACACTGTCATCCTACTGAACAGACTGTACACATTGTAGACCAGTATATTATCATATGACTTCATCCCTGATGGTGAGGAGAGAGGACACACTCTGCTGTAGCTCCTATACAATGGATTTATTCAACTGAAACACTCAATTATATGCACCTGAATTCAGGCTGCATGCGCTTCTCCTCAATATGCACGTCTTTATCCCCACTCCCCAGGCTTCAGGAGGAAGGAGCTGCGAGGGAAGCTGGCCATCGGCATCACGTGTAACTTCATCAACCGTCACACAGCAGCCGAGGGCCAGGTGGAAGAGATCAGCGGTGTGGCCCGCATCTACAACCAGAAGTTCTTCCAGGACCTGCTCACAGAGACAGGTAGGATTCTATTCTATTCTACGACCTGAGTTTGGGTCTACTGAGCGCCAACATTTACATTTACATTTAAGTCATTTAGCAGACGCTCTTATCCAGAGCGACTTACAAATTGGTGCATTCACCTTAGGATAGCCAGTGGGACAAACACCCTTTTTTTCTTTGTCTTTTTTTTTATGGGGGGGGTGGGGAAGGGGGGGGGGGTAGAAGGATTACTGTTATACTATTCCAGGTATTCCTTAAAGAGGTAGGGTTTCAAGTGTCTCCGGAAGGTGGTCATTGACTCCGCTGTCCTGGCGTCAGAGCAGTGAATAGCTTTGACTGGGCTGAGCGGGAACTGTGCTTCCGTAGAGGTAGGGGGCTAGCAGGCCAGAGGTGGATGAACGTAGTGCCCTCATTTGGGTGTAGGGTCTGATCAGAGCCTGAAGGTAAGGAGGTGCCGTTCCCTTCACAGCTCCGTAGGCAAGCACCATTGGTTTGTAGTAGAGTACTTCTACTGGTGGTTCCTGTGTAATGATGCTATTATCTTTGATGCACCCTGTCTTCTGTGCTCCGGTGCTGTTTCACTTGTCCTGTCATTGTCTTGTAACTAGTTTATTTCACTCATTCATTCCCTCTTTATCCCCCTTCTCTTGGTCGCTCTCTCTCTGTGTCTCTCTCTCTGTGTCTCTCTCTCTGTGTCTCTCTCTCTCTCTCTCTCTCTCTCTCTCTCTCTCTCTCTCTCTCTCTCTCTCTCTCTGTGTGTGTGTGTGTCTCCCTCTCTCTCTCTGTGTTTCTCTCTCACTCTTTGTGTCTCTCTCTCTCTCTCCCTCCAGGTATTGATCTGGAGAACATAGTCTACTATAAAGACGACACCCACTACTTTGTCATGACTGCCAAGAAGAAGAGCCTGTTAAAGATGGGGGTCATTAAACAGGTGAGGAAAACACATCCATTACTACCAGCAGCAGCAGGTCCATACTAGGCCTCTAGAGGTCAGATAGCTAGCAACAATGACAAGAAGCTGCCATGTGTGGAATCGTAGGTGGCTCGTTTCAGCTCGTATCTTGTTATTGATACCGTGTCTTGTTTTGAGGTGTTTTGACTGATGTCACGTCGATGCTAATATGGCTAAAATTAGCTAGCTAGCTAACCAACAACTGTTATGATGTATTTGAGAGACAAGAAGTACTCATTGTGCAAATGTATTTATCCATCTCTGGCTCCTCTGACCTCTGACATCTGCATCCCAATATAGTCCTCCCCACAGGCTGGGGGGCTTTCCTGCTCTAAGGGAATAGACGCTAATAAACCCTTTTAATGGAATTGATGTCTGTATAGCACTGGGCCTCCCCAGCCATGCTACTGTATACCTGTTCACTCACTCTTCTCACACTACAAGTCTGGAGGGACTAAGCTAGATAATCTTGTTTTGTCTTCAATGATTAGAACTCACACTGACTGTAAAAAAAAATAAAAATAAAATGCTTTCCTCTGTGTCCTCTTATAGTTCAGTTGCCAACATGGGAGATGTTCTGCTCAATAACTGTTTAGTAATCATTCTATATACAGTATTTGTGCATGATTATGGGGGTTGTTTTTTTTGTAGTTCTTGTCACTGTTCCATTTTGTTTAAAGAGGCTGACTCACTGTGTGTGCTTTATGTGGAGCATATAATGCTTGGCTAGGAGGATTGTACCCAATGTTTTCACATAAAGCAGCATCTAGATTCTAGTCAGTGATGGACATCTCTCAGATGTATGCCACCACCACCCCAGTGCTTGAATTAGGCCTATCTGCTTCCGTTGTACAGAGTACCAGCTCCTTCAATTTTCTTCTGCTTGAGTATGGCTAATAAGAACACCAGTACTGTAAACATTTAAATGAGTACCAGCCCCTAAGGCAGTGGTCTAAGGCACTGCATCGCAGTGCTAGCTGTGCCACTAGAGATCCTGGTTCGAATCCAGGCTCTGCTGTAGCCGGCCGCAACCGGGAGACCAATGGGGCGGCGCACAATTGGCCCAGCGTCGTCCAGGGTAGGGGAGGGAATGGCCGGCAGGGAGGTAGCTCAGTTGGTAGAGCATGGCGTTTGCAACGCCAGGGTTGTGGGTTCGATTCCCACGGGGGGCCAGTATGAAAATAAAAAAAGAATAATGTATGCACTAACTGTAAGTCGCTCTGGATAAGAGCGTCTGCTAAATGACGTAAATGTAAATGTTATTCATTCCACTTCAAGCACTGACCACCCCCAATGTGTCCCCCATAGAGATGCATTAATTTAAAATGTTTGTTCTATTTAATGATATGTTGTTCCCTCTGTGACCATCATAGATATAAGTGTTTTATATCTCTATGGTGACCACCTACAATATGTTCCCTCTGTCTCCAGGACTTTAGCGATGCCGACAAGCTCCTGGCCCAGGTCAACGTGGACCAGGAGGCCTTGTTCCGTTACGCCTACGACGCTGCCCAGTTCTCCACGGGCCACTGCCTGCCCGACATGCAGTTTGCCCAGAACCACGCGGGCCAGCCTGATGTGGCCATGTTCGACTTCACCTGTATGCACCGAGCTGAGAACGCCTCGCTGGTCAGGGAGAGAAAGGGAAAGAAACTACTCATGGGCCTGGTGGGAGACTGCCTGGTAGAGGTGAGAGGTCCTGCCAGTGTGCTGGATGTCTAGATTCACTCATGCGTAAACATGCTCCTGCACAGACGTGTGTGCGTGTGTGCGGTGTGTGTGTGTGTGTGTGTGTGTGTGTGTGTGTGTGTGTGTACATACACTGAGTGTACAAAACATTCAGAACACCTGCTCGTTTCATGGCATAGACTGACCAGGTGAGTCCAGGTGAAAGCTACAGTGGGGGAAAAAAGTATTTAGTCAGCCACCAATTGTGCAAGTTCTCCCACTTAAAAAGATGAGAGAGGCCTGTAATTTTCATCATAGGTACACGTCAACTATGACAGACAAATTTTTCTCCAGAAAATCACATTGTAGGATTTTTAATGAATTTATTTGCAAATTGTGGTGGAAAATAAGTATTTGGTCACCTACAAACAAGCAAGATTTTACAGACCTGTAACTTCTTCTTTAAGAGGCTCGTCTGTCCTCCACTCGTTACCTGTATTAATGTTACCTGTTTGAACTTGTTATCAGTATAAAAGACACCTGTCCACAACCTCAAACAGTCACACTCCAAACTCCACTATGGCCAAGACCAAAGAGCTGTCAAAGGACACCAGAAACAAAATTGTAGACCTGCACCAGGCTGGGAAGACTGAATCTGCAATAGGTAAGCAGCTTGGTTTGAAGAAATCAACTGTGGGAGCAATTATTAGGAAATGGAAGACATACAAGACCACTGATAATCTCCCTCGATCTGGGGCTCCACGCAAGATCTCACCCCGTGGGGTCAAAATGATCACAAGAACGGTGAGCAAAAATCCCAGAACCACACGGGGGGACCTAGTGAATGACCTGCAGAGAGCTGGGACCAAAGTAACAAAGCCTACCATCAGTAACACACTACGCCGCCAGGGACTCAAATCCTGCAGTGCAAGACGTGTCCCCCTGCTTAAGCCAGTACATGTCCAGGCCCGTCTGAAGTTTGCTAGAGTGCATTTGGATGATCCAGAAGAGGATTGGGAGAATGTCATATGGTCAGATGAAACCAAAATAGAACTTTTTGGTAAAAACTCAACTCGTCGTGTTTGGAGGACAAAGAATGCTGAGTTGCATCCAAAGAACACCATACCTACTGTGAAGTAGGGGGGTGGAAACATCATGCTTTGGGGCTGTTTTTCTGCAAAGGGATCAGGACGACTGATCCGTGTAAAGGAAAGAATGAATGGGGCCATGTATCGTGAGATTTTGAGTGAAAACCTCCTTCCATCAGCAAGGGCATTGAAGATGAAACGTGGCTGGGTCTTTCAGCATGACAATGATCCCAAACACACCGCCCGGGCAACGAAGGAGTGGCTTCGTAAGAAGCATTTCAAGGTCCTGGAGTGGCCTAGCCAGTCTCCAGATCTCAACCCCATAGAAAATCTTTGGAGGGAGTTGAAAGTCCGTGTTGCCCAGCGACAGCCCCAAAACATCACTGCTCTAGAGGAGATCTGCATGGAGGAATGGGCCAAAATACCAGCAACAGTGTGTGAAAACCTTGTGAAGACTTACAGAAAACGTTTGACCTGTGTCATTGCCAACAAAGGGTATATAACAAAGTATTGAGAAACTTTTGTTATTGACCAAATACTTATTTTCCACCATAATTTGCAAATAAATTCATTAAAAATCCTACAATGTGATTTTCTGGATTTCTTTTTCTCATTTTGTCTGTCATAGTTGACGTGTACCTATGATGAAAATTACAGGCCTCTCTCATCTTTTTAAGTGGGAGAACTTGCACAATTGGTGGCTGACTAAGTCCTTTTTTCCCCACTGTATGTTATCTTGATGTCACTTGTTAAATCCACTTCAGTGTAGATGAAGGGGAGGAGACTGGTTAAAGAAGGACTTTTAAGCCTTGAGACACGGATTGTGTATGTGTGCCATTCAGAGGGTGAATGGGCAAGACAAAATATTTAATTGCCTTTGAACGGGGTATGGTAGTAGGTGCTAGGTGCACCGGTTTGAGTGTGTCAAGAACTACAACACTCCTGGGTTTTTCACGCTCAACAATTTCCTGGGTGCATCAAGAATGGTCCACCACCCAAAGGACATCCAGCCAACATGACACAACTGTGGAAGGCATTGGATTCAACATGGGCCAGCATCCCTGTGCAATGCATTTGACACCTTGTAGAGTCCATGCTCCAACGAATTGAGGCTGTTCTGAGGGCAAAAGGGGGTGCAACTCAATATTAGGAAGGTGTTCCTAATGTTTTGTACACTCAGTGTGTATACAGTATGTGTATGTATATAAACAGTGCATTCGGAAAGTATTCAGACCTCTTGACTTTTTCCACATTTTGTTACGTTACAGCTTTATTCTAAAATTGATTAAATAAGTAAAAACTCATCAACCTACACACAATACCCCATAATGACAAAGCAAAAACAGTTTTTTAGAAACATTTGCTAATTTATATTTAAAAACAGATACCTTATTTACATAAGTATTTAGACCCAATGCTGTGAGACTCGAAATTGAACTCCGGTGCATCCTGTTTCCGTTGATCATCCTTGATGTTTCTACAACTTGATTGGAGTCCACCTGTGGTAAATTCAATTGATTGGACATGATTTGGAAATGCATACACCTGTCTATAAAAGGTCCCACAGTTGATAGTGCATATCAGAGCAAAAACCGAGCCATGAGGTCGAAGGAATTGTCCGTAGAGCTCAGAGACAGGATTGTGTCGTAGGCACAGATCTGGGGAAGGGTACCAAAAAATGTCTGCAGCATTGAAGGTCCCCAAGAACAAAGTGGCCTCCATCATTCTTAAATGGAAGAAGTTTGGAACCACCAAGACTCTAGAAAGAGCTGGCCGCCCAGTCAAACTGAGCAATCGGGGGAGAAGGGCCTTCGTCAGGGAGGTGACCAAGAACCCAATGGTCACTCTGACAGAGCTCCAGAGTTCCTCTGTGGAGATGGGAGAACCTTCCAGAAGGACAACCATCTCTGCAGCACTCCACCAATCAGGCCTTTATGGTAGAGCGGCCAAACGGAAACCACACCTCCGTAAAAGTCACATGACAGCCTGCTTGGAGTTTGCCAAAAGGCACCTAAAGGATTCTCAGACCATGAGAAACAAGATTCTCTGGTCTGACGAAACCAAGATTGAACTCTTTGGCCTGAATGCCAAGCATCACGTCTGGAGGAAACCAGGCACTGCTCATCACCTGGCCAATACCATCCCTATGGTGAAGCATGGTGGTAGTAGCATCATGCTGTGGGGATGTTTTTTAGCAGCAGGGACTGGGAGACTAGTCAGGGTCGAGGAAAAGATGAACGGATCAAAGTACAGAGAGATCCTTGATGAAAACCTGCTCCAGAGCGCTCAGGACCTCAGACTGGGGCGACGGTTCACCTTCCAACAGGACTACGACCCTAAGCACACATCCAAGACAACACAGGAGTGGCTTAGGGACAAGTCGCTGAATGTCCTTGAATGGCCCAGCCAGAGCCCGGACTTGAACCCGATCGAACATCTCTGGAGATACCTGAAAATAGCTGTGCAGCAACGCTCCCCATCCAACCTGACAGAGCTTGAGAGTATCTGCAGAGAAGAATGGGAGAAACTCCCCAAATACAGGTGTGCCAAGCTTGTAGCGTCATACACAAGAAGACTTGAGGCTGTAATCGCTGCCAAAGGTGCTTCAACAAAGTACTGAGTTAAAGGGTCTGAATACTTATGTAAATGTCATATTTTTGTATTGTTTTTTTATACGTTTGCAAAAATTTCTAAAAACCTGTTTTTGCTTTGTCATTATGGGGTATTGTGTATAGATTGATGAGGGGAAAAAACTATTCAATCCATTTTAGAATAGGTGGAATACAATAGGTCCAATACAAAATGTGGAAAAAGTCAAGGGGTCTGAATACTTTCCGAATGCACTGTATATATTATACACACAGAGCTCTGTTAAGAAATGAGGCATTCAATCAGCTTAATGCATCAGCTTGTGGGTGTTAAATCAGCACAGAGAATCATACCTTTATTTCCTTACTTTTAAATCTGATAAGTTGCCATGTCAATACACAGGAAAATTAAGAATTCTAAAGGATGTGTGTGTGTGTCCACAGCCGTTCTGGCCTCTGGGAACAGGTATTGCCCGTGGGTTCCTAGCTGCCTTCGACACAGCGTGGATGGTTAGGAGCTGGGGCAAGGAAAGACCCCACCTGGAAGTCCTTGCTGAACGGTAAATAAGCTTTTTCTATATGATCAATAACACCACCTTTAAAAGCATGTGACCATCCCTCTTCGCTGTATAGAAGGGATGACCCTGGCTGGGCTTCTCAGAGAGAACTCTTCAACTGGTAATGCCGCTCTAGTCTTGTAACTGTATATCTTTGAACATCCATTACTTCACAAGCAACTGCTTGTAAAAATCTTACTGTACATACCCATCAGAATCTTCTGTTCCTTAGTCGGAGCGTCTTCTTCAGGTCCATAGTGAGTTTCTGAGGTAGAGCTATCTCTTAAAATATGTCTTTCCCTCTGACTGAATAGAGAGAGTATCTACCAGCTCCTGTCCCAGACCACGCCAGAGAACATCAGTAAGAACTATAGCGCCTTCAGCATAGACCCGGCTACACGCTACCAGCACGTCAACCTCAACTCCGTCAAGGCCAACCAGGTCAGAAACAGAAATATCATCCATTCTAGTCCTTCTATTTCTATAGTCAGCGCCGACACAAACCTATACTCATGCCTGATTCACATTATTGGGCTGACCAGAACTGCACAGTGCTGGCTTGGATATTTTCTTTTTTCAGCACGGTTCCAGCAACTATAGGGGATGCGTAACCAGGTCAGCTCAGTAATGTTCGGGTTGGTACGATAGTGGGAAAGGGTGTGACTGCTTCTCTGTATCAACGCTAGCAAAGTGAACTGTATATTGTTCTGTGTAACATTGTAAACAAGTTTTGAATTGAATCAGTGCTGCTCTGCCATTTTGCCTGATATTTCCTATAGTATACATGCATAGTCAGGAAACCGCTGTGTGTGTGTGTATATCGTGGTGAGCCGGCTGGGAAAGGGTATTGATCTGAAAGGCTTTAGAGAGTTTTCACAAACTACAAGATCAATTACACTGCATTAAACCAAACCCCAGCTTCTGCCTTTATGATCCCTGCTGTGTTCTTAGCCTGGTCCCAGGTCTGTTTGTGTTGTATAGCCAACTCATATGCTTGTTGCTTGACAATGACCATAGGAGTTGGCAAGACAGCACAAACGTATGTGTTACCAGGCTACTATGTTCTGGCTTTAGTGTGAAGTTGATCTCAACTGTTGTGTCCTATTGTTTATTGTGATTCCCTCTCTTTGCATTACGAAGGTGAAACACCTCTATGACGTGGAAGAACACCTTATTTCTGGCAGACCCACCAAGAAGGACAAAGGCAAGTGGTCTCACTTGCGACAAGGTCAGTCTGGCTTCACTTTACTAGAGCAATAATGCATGAGGGGCAGGGGTGTGATTCATTTAGGTTTTGGCACGGCTGTGCTGTGCTGAGATCATGGGCACGAAGAGACTACAACCCATTAAATACATGTAAAATAATAATGTTTCCTGATCTTTCTTATATATCTCAGATAGATATAGGTCAGACACTTCAGAACAAACTGCCCTTAGTCCCCCCCCAAAAAAATCTATCTGTTGTTCTATGTAGTGAATCTGTTATTCAATGCGTTTGTATGGGCTAATAGCAGTAAGGCCACAAAAAAAAAAAAAAACGTATTTGATGCTTCAAGGGGTCTTAAAATTCAAAATCAATCTTGGTATGACCTTCTTAAAACAATTCCATATACAGTGGGGAGAACAAGTATTTGATACACTGATTTTGCAGGTTTTCCTACTTACAAAGCATGTACAGGTCTGTAATTTTTATCATAGGTACACTTCAACTGTGAGAGACGGAATCTAAAACAAAAATCCAGAAAATCCCATTGTATGATTTTTAAGTAATTAATTAGCATTTTATTGCATGACATAAGTATTTGATCACCTACCAACCAGTAAGAATTCCGGCTCTCACAGACCTGTTTGTTTTTCTTTAAGAAGCCCTCCTGTTCTCCACTCATTACCTGTATTAACTGCACCTGTTTGAACTCGTTACCTGTATAAAAGACACCTGTCCACACACTCAATCAAACAGACTCCAACCTCTCCACAATGGCCAAGACCAGAGAGCTGTGTAAGGACATCAGGGATAAAATTGTAGACCTGCACAAGGCTGGGATGGGCTACAGGATAAAAGGCAAGCAGCTTGGTGAGAAGGCAACAACTGTTGGCGCAATTATTAGAAAATGGAAGAAGTTCAAGATGACGGTCAATCACCCTCGGTCTGGGGCTCCATGCAAGATCTCACCTCGTGGGGCATCAATGATCATGAGGAAGGTGAGGGATCAGCCCAGAACTACACGGCAGGACCTGGTCAATGACCTGAAGAGAGCTGGGAACACAGTCTCAAAGAAAACCATTAGTAACACACTATGCCGTCATGGATTAAAATCCTGCAGCGCACGCAAGGTCCCCCTGCTCAAGCCAGCGCATGTCCATGCCCGTCTGAAGTTTGCCAATGACCATCTGGATGATCCAGAGGAGGAATGGAAGAAGGTCATGTGGTCTGATGAGACAAAAATAGAGCTTTTTGGTCTAAACTCCACTCGCTGTGTTTGGAGGAAGAAGAAGGATGAGTACAACCCCAAGAACACCATCCCAACCGTGAAGCATGGAGGTGGAAACATCATTCTTTGGGGATGCTTTTCTGCAAAGGGGACAGGACGACTGCACAGTATTGAGGGGAGGATGGGTGGGGCCATGTATCACGAGATCTTGGCCAACAACCTCCTTCCCTCAGTAAGAGCATTGAAGATGGGTCGTGGCTGGGTCTTCCAGCATGACAACGACCCGAAACACACAGCCAGGGCAACTAAGGAGTGGCTCCGTAAGAAGCATCTCTAGGTCCTGGAGTGGCCTAGCCAGTCTCCAGACCTGAACCCAATAGAACATCTTTGGAGGGAGCTGAAAGTCCGTATTGCCCAGCGACAGCCCAGAAACCTGAAGGATCTGGAGAAGGTCTGTATGGAGGAGTGGGCCAAAATCCCTGCTGCAGTGTGTGCAAACCTGGTCAAGACCTACAGGAAACATATGATCTCTGTAATTACAAACAAAGGTTTCTGTACCAAATATTAAGTTCTGTTTTTCTGATGTATCAAATACTTATGTCATGCAATAAAATGCAAATTAATTACTTAAAAATTATACAATGTGATTTTCTGGATTCCATCTTTCACAGTTGATGTGTACCTATGATAAAAATTACAGACCTCTACATGCTTTGTAAGTAGGAAAACCTGCAAAATCGGCAGTGTCTCAAATACTTGTTCTCCCCACTGTAGCTTAGGAGAATGTATTAATCAAAGCATTATTTCAACGCCTGCCTTGATGCAATGTCGCTATGTTTCATCGTCCTAATGCAGTGTTCATATGTGTGTTCATGGCCCAGATTCGATTGGAGCGTTTGAGGTGCTTTTGAAGTGGTGCCAGCAGCACACTGCAGGGTACGACAGGGTGAAGGTGAAAGATCTGAACCAGTCCTGGAGGTCTGGCCTGGCCCTGTGTGCCCTCATCCACACATTCAGACCCCATGTCATGTGAGTCTCTTGGCTTTACAAGGGGGGCAAGTCAACATATCCACCACCAATGTAGCAAATGCACAAGTAGTACTACAGAAGGAAAAACTTACCCATAAGCCTACAGTCAAATTTCATTGATCTGAGGTGCTTTTCCTGTTCAAGTTATTCATGGTACTAACTGTCCAATAAGAAAACAAACTTCTGTGTTCTGTTACAAATAGTTTTGCTATAGTGTGCCCTACTGAACATGCCCGTGGCCAACATAGTAACTATCCCTCACCTCTCCCTCCACAGTGACATGTCCTCTCTGGAGGAGTCTAATGCGGTCTACAATAACCAGCTGGCCTTCAACTTCCTGGAGAGAGAGCTGGGCATCCCTCCCATAATGTCAGCCAGTGACATGTCTTCCAAGGGACAGATAGACAAGCTCTCCATGGTGCACTACCTCACACAGATCCATGATGCCTTCAACGAAAGGACTCCTACTAAAGGTATGCATTAGGGCAATGATTGTCATACGTAATTATCACCATGATTGTTTGTTTGATTACTTGTAGCCTTGACTCCAGCTATCTGGAACAAGAATGTTGTGTTGGTCTATTTTCACGAGACTACATGATGTATATTTATATAATTTTCTGTTACTGTGACATTGTTATCTTGTCATTGAGCATAGTTATATTCATTACATAAAGATGTTTTGGCCATATTTCTAGTAGGCATTTCTTAAAACGCTGGACCAAGATTAACCGTATCAATAGCCTATTATTAGTGAAAGGAATTGAATCTGGCCCCAAGTCGGTTGTTTAGACAGTACACAGCTTATGTAACCCCGTTTGTACAAAGGCTCAGGTGTTTTTCCCTCTGAAATGTGTTTGATGTTGATAAAAGGGAGAGGGCTGTCATTGTCCCTTTAAAAGCATTACCCAGCATACCTCTGGTTAGAGTAGCTGGGGCTGAGCTCATAACCAGCCCTGATTGGCTGCCGGGGTTATGCCGCTCTCCTGCACTCAGTGGGTAAGCCAGGCAGCAGCCAAAGCAAACAGCATCAGCCTCTGAGGAAATGGCTTATCAGGCTTGGGTGGGACTAGCCTCACCTAAAAGAGATCTAGCTACTATTCCTGCTGTGAGGAGTACAGATTTTCCTGGGCTGTTTTTGCTGCCAAAGGTATTTCTGGTAAATACTAGCAGAGTGTGTAGGAGGGATATTTTCAGTGGGATCCATCATTTGGAAGCAGGCTTGGAGAGCGGTTGTGACATGCTCCGCTTGGCTTTGTCTTGTCTCTGTGATGCTGTAGGTAGCGTGCCACTCTGTAAGGGGATCGGCTGGCTGGCTGACACACAGATGAGCATGCAGGAGGGACCTGGCCTGTCTGTCACGGGGGCGCTTGCTGTAACCTTATCTGAGCGCCAGAGGGAGAGTGGGGAGTGAAGTCTCATGGCACAGAGTTCTCTTAGGGGGATTGACAAGTTGAATTAAATTACATCTCCTACAAAGCCTGGTTTTCAACAGCAGTGTAGAGAAGCTCTGTGTGTACTATAAGATGACTGACAGCATTTTTACATAAGAGAGATTGGTAATTAAAAGGCAGAACACCCTGTTTATATACAAGAAGCTGTGTTAGTTTGGTGGCTGTGAAACATGTTTGTTGTTCCGCCAGAACAGAGCAGGAGGATACTAAAGCGTGTGTGTTTGTCTCTCTCTGCTGCAGAACCTCAGAGCCTTCCCCTGAAGCCGTCTAAAACCCTGTCTTTTCGGTCTGCTGTGTTCTTCCTCAACAACCTCAAGCACAACTCTCTGCAGCGACGCAAGGTAAGGCTCAGGCAAGCAGCTGCATGTTGTCACTGAAACCACTGTAGTTGGCAGTTTAGTGTTTATTTAATATCAGGGATTGAGTGGATAAGAACATTTGTGCAAAAGCAATTGTCTGTTGGGTTAAAAGGGGAGTAGGCCAACCTCAAGTTCATATGGACGTCATTATTTTTCATGCAACTCCCTGCAGAGCCGCTAGGTGAGCTAAGACAAGCAGCTGCATGTTGTCATACTGCATGAGGT
Organism: Coregonus clupeaformis; assembly: GCF_020615455.1. Lineage (NCBI taxonomy): Eukaryota > Metazoa > Chordata > Actinopteri > Salmoniformes > Salmonidae > Coregonus > Coregonus clupeaformis. The sequence goes on along the minus strand of NC_059215.1, from coordinate 19,237,188 downwards.
TTACAATTTATTTTGGCCTTTGTTGGCCTTTTCCAAAATCAACTGTAATGGCAAAGATACTTTTCAAACATGCAAGATATTATCTAAAGCATTGTTCATTTTGAGGTAATCCGTTATTCAGTTACATAATTGAATCCATAAACGTGGTCACATGACTGTTTTGTCTTTTACACAGGAGAGACTGGCAACCAAGAAAGAAAAAAAAGGGATGATGGGAGAGGAAGAAGATGTGAGTAGTTCAGGACTACTCCAACTGCTATACTATAACATGTTTCTGTGCTTTGTTATTGAACTACTAATATCACTGGCTGTTGTTCCTCTATTTGATTACTACTGGGATACAGCACCCAGAGACATGTACAGAGTGAAGACCTTTGTAAGAGTTGTTGAGCCCACCAGATTTGTCATTTCGTATTGTCTTTATTTGGCCTTCAGGACTACTCCCTAATGTTAAACCATAAGCACATGTTTTTATGCTATGTTATTGAACTACTGTAGAAATATTACTGTTGCTCTCAATCCCCCCCACAGCCTGTAGCTCCTCTCTCAGCCCCTGAGGTGACCCCTGACCCTGTGAACCCTGACCCTGAGCTGAGCCTGACGTCAGGCATCAGCAGCAATGAGGAGTGTTACTTCTGTGGCCAGCGGGTCTATGTTCTGGAGAGGATCAGTACTGAGGGAAAGTTCTTCCACCGTAGCTGCTTCACCTGCCATCAGTGCGGCACCACCCTTAGACTGGGCGGGTATACCTTCAGCCAGCACACTGGTGAGTAGTGAGCACCGCTTGAACCACAGCCTATACTCGGGTACTATTTTTCAGGGCAATAGGCTAGTGGGCAATCTGCAATTTATTACTAAGATCCCAATGAGCCTTTTTAATATATATATATATTTTTTTTACAAGATTCTATAATTGAACATAATGTTACTGTACAATAGAACAATATAACATATTGTTACTGTACAATAGTACAATAGAACATCATGTTACTTTACAATAGAACATCATGTTACTGTTAACTAGAACAATAGAACATATTGTTACTGTACAATATAACGTCATGTTACTTTACCATAGAACAATAGAACATCATGTTACTGTACAATAGAACATCATGTTACTGTACAATAGAACATGTTACTGTACAATAGAACATCATATTACTGTACAATAGAACATCATATTACTGTACAATAGAACATCATGTTACTGTACAATAGAACATCGTGTTACTGTACAATAGAACATCATATTACTGTACAATAGAACATTGTGTTACTGTACAATAGAACATCGTGTTACTGTACAATAGAACATCATATTACTGTACAATAGAACATCGTGTTACTGTACAATAGAACATCATATTACTGTACAATAGAACATCATGTTACTGTACAATAGAACATCATGTTACTGTACAATAGAACATCATATTACTGTACAATAGAACATCGTATTACTGTACAATAGAACATCATATTACTGTACAATAGAACATCATATTACTGTACAATAGAACATCATATTACTGTACAATAGAACATGTTAATGTACAATATAACATTGTGTTACTGTACAATAGAACAATAGAACATCATGTTACTGTACAATAGATCATGTTACTGTATAGTAGAACATGTTACTGTACAATATAACATCATGTTACTGTACAATAGAATAGTCATTATTTACTCAAGCATGGAAAATATTCTGTGTGAAATGTTTTGTAAAATTGTATCCGTATCAAATTACTCCCTCTTTTATCAATACAGAAACAGAATATAGCTATGTCTAGTCCAAAAGCTGCCGTACCTGTAGTAAGTTAAAACTTACATTTCCGGATGATAAATACAGCACAGTTAACTTGATTTATGCACCATATGAAAAATTCATGGAAGATACCCTTTTACATGTTTTATGGTTCATGTGAAAAGGGGAACAGGAGAAAAGGTTGTCAAATAGGGTCTCTCTCTAACGTGCCAGATCCAGACTCTCTGAAAGCTGTTGTTTACCTTCTCATGTGCCCTCAGGGAAGTTCTACTGTGAGCTGCACTCTGAACAGCTAGAGATGGAGAACGGGAAACAATGCCCATCCCTTCAGGTGTGTTTCTGTTCTAAGTTTGAGCAGATGGTAAATTAAACTGTTCTGTTGCATACCATGTTGCCAGCTTGTGGCTTACCTGTCTATGTCTGTACAATAAGCACAGCTAGTGGGTATAAGTAGTACATTGGTGTTGAGTCACAAGACTGGTTCATTTCACAGGGCATGTTTAATCACATGATACAATGCCTATGCTACAGTGCTTCTTCAATTCGTTCAAATTTTTTCCTTCCAGGAAACCATAGAAGATCACAATGAGAAGAAGAGAGGTGTGAATGGGATCTCCAGTGAAGGGCACTCCCCTTGTCCCTCTGAAGATGATGATGAAGAGTACTCTCTAGACTTGGGTCCTCCTAAACCAATGGATCCTCAGGGTCAGGAACACCCCAGCAGCAAACAATCTAATCCTGTAGAGGAGCCCAATGTCCCACCAAATCCACCCATAGACGTTTTCCCGACAAAAGGGTTTAAGGCCTGTGAGGTGGAGGAAGAGGAGGAGGGGAAGGAGAGGGTCGAGGATCCCCCCTCATACCCCCTGACCCCTGTCCCAAAACCTCGCCTCTCTTGCTTGGACATCCCCAGCCCTCAGGCCTCCCCTCCTGTACCCAAACCACGCACCATCCTCCCCACCCCAAAAAGGGACATGTCACCGGCCCATGTAGAGGAGAAGGGGTCCCTCAGAGCAGCAGGAGAGAAAGGGACCCCCAAGGCAGCCACAGCCCCTGACTCTGGGGCGAAGCAGTCCCTGCGGAAGCTGCAGCTCACCGATGAGGAGAAGAACCAGCTAGTCAACCTGAGCTTCAGCCTGGACTCTGACTTGGAGACACCAGAGACACCTGGTTCTTCCTCTTGCTCCTCAGCCACAGCAGGGGGTCCCAGCCCACCCAAACCTCCAGGTATTCCTCTTCTCTTTTATGATTGCTTTTGTTTGTTTTGATCTCTTCTACTGTGTTTTAACTGTAAAATTGTTGCAATTTTAAACGGGAATGATTGAATATACAGTGCATTCGGAAAGTGTTCAGACCCCTTCACTTATTACACATGTTGTTATGTTACAGCCTTATTCTAAAATGGATTAAATTGTTTTTTTCATCAATCTACACACAATGCCCTGTAATGACAAATCAAAACCTAGGTTTTTAGAAATGTTAGCAAATTTATTAAAAGAAAAAAACGGAAATATGACATTTACATAAGTATTCAGACCGTTTACTCAGTACTTTGTTGAAGCACCTTTGGCAGCGATTACAGCCTCACGTTTTCTTGGGTATGACGCTACAAGCTTGGCACACCTGTATTTGGAGTTTCTCCCATTCTTCTCTGCAGATCCTCTCAAGCTCTGTTGGGTTGGATGGGGAGCGTCGCTGCACAGCTATTTTCAGGTCTCTCCAGAGATGTTCGATCGGGTTCAAGTACGGGCTCTGGCTGGGCCACTCAAGGACATTCAGCGACTTGTCCCGAAGCCACTCCTGTGTTGTCTTGGCTGTGTGCTTAGGGTCGTAGTCCTGTTGGAAGGTGAACCTTCGCCCCAGTCTGAGGTCCTAAGCGCTCTGGAGCAGGTTTTCATCAAGGATCTCGCTGTACTTTGCTCCGTTCATCTTTCCCTCGACCCTGACTAGTCTCCCAGTCCCTGCTGCTAAAAAACATCCCCACAGCATGATGCTACTACCACCATGCTTCACCGTAGGGATGGTATTGGCCAGGTGATGAGCAGTGCCTGGTTTCCTCCAGACGTGACGCTTGGCATTCAGGCCAAAGAGTTCAATCTTGGTTTCGTCAGACCAGAGAATCTTGTTTCTCATGGTCTGAGAATCCTTTAGGTGCCTTTTGGCAAACTCCAAGCAGGCTGTCATTTGCCTTTTACAGAGGAGTGGCTTCCGTCTGGCCACTCTACCATAAAGACCTTATTGGTGGAGTGCTGCAGAGATGGTTGTCCTTCTGGAAGCGCCTCCCATCTCCACAGAGGAACTCTGAAGCTCTGTCAGTGACCATCGGGTTGGTTCTTGGTTTCGCCGGGTGGCCAGCTCTAGGAAGAGTCTTGGTGGTTCCAAACTTCTTCCATTTAAGAATGGAGGCCACTGTGTTCTTGGGGACCTTCAATGCTGCAGAAATGTTTTGTACCCTTCCCCAGATCCGTGCCTCGACATAATTCTGTCTCGGAGCTCTATGGACAATTCCTTCGACCTCATGGCTTGGTTTTTGCTCTGACATGCACTGTCAACTGTGGGACCTTATATAGACAGGTGTGTGCCTTTCCAAATCATGTCCAATCAATTGAATTTACCACAGGTTGACTCCAATCAAGTTGTAGAAACATCTCAAGGAGGATCAATGGAAACAGGATGCACCTGAGCACAATTTCAAAGATTGATGAGGAAAAACATTTATTTAATAAATTTTAGAATAAGGCTGTAACGTAACAAAAGGTGGAAAAGTGAAGGGGTCTGAATACTTTCCGAATGCACGAAGCTTCCTTTTGAGGGATGATAAAAAATTATGTTCAAAATGACCACAGTCGGTAGCTTGAGAGTTAAATCGAGTTTGATTTGAGGTGCAGATTGCCAGGAGGAGGGCTACTGGAGTGGGGGCCCGAGGGTGGCTGGACGCATCCGGGATCACAGGAACCGCCGTTGCTTTAGGAAGAAAGAGGAGCCTGCGGAGGGCCAGGGTCAACACCGCAGGGTCCGCTCCAAGTTCTCCCCCTGGAACCTCTCCTCCCCTCGGCCGAGGAGGGACTACGGCTTCAGCGTCCTCAACAGCCACCCAGGTAAAGCTCCCGGTAAAGACTGTGGTGTTACCTGATCTAGACCCCCAAAGAGCAACCAGCAGTTGTTCATACGCATGTTCTTCATATCTGTCCTGAATGAATTATTTTATTTCTCTAACTTCACAGAAGTACACTATGGCCACAGTGTATCCGAAGAAGATGGTGCTGAAGATGATGAAGATGAGTTGGATATGTTTGGAGTAGATGGCATGGATTTATATGATGATAAGGTAAGGACTGGGACTTGTTTAGCTGGCATTTTTATTCCATATATGGAATTTCATATATTTATTATTATTATTATTATTATTATTACTATTATTATTATTATTATTATTATTATTATTATTAGCTACACACACACACACACACATACACATACACATACACACACACAGACACACACACACACACACACACCCTTACTCTGCTGTCTCTAGTTCCAGACCGTCCCTTCAGACCCTGTGGAGGCTGAAAAGCTAGAGCTGCTGAAGATGAGGACTTTGGAGCGTCGGGCCAAGACGTGTGAGATACAGCGCTTCCACAAAGCCCAGGTCAGTTCACAGTTCACCAAGTTATCTGATCTGCTTTGGAATAGTTAAAGGGATACTGCGCGATTCAGGCAATGAAGCCGTTTTTCTACTTACCCAGAGTCATGAACTCTTGGTGGATACAATTTTTATGTCTCTGCGTGCAGACATTACGCTAACTCTAGTTAGTATTGGCTCGCGAAACTACCTCTAACTTCCTTCATACTGCACGCAGAGACATATAAATGGTATCCACGAGTTCATCTGACTCTGGGTAAGTAAACATTTTTCCCAGACTCTCGCAGTATCCCTTTAACACTGGATGCAGTATTGACGATTGCTGCTTATCCAATGTTACCCATCTTTTGCTTGTACTCTCCAGTCTATCCAGAGGCGACTGGAGGAGATCGAGGTGACGTATAAAGAGCTGGAGGATAAAGGTGTGGTGCTGGAGCAGGTACTCAGAGGAGAGGAAGGTGGGAACTCCGACAGATCATTTGCTCTAGCTAACACAATGACCACTAACAATAACTAGGAAAATGTTGACCTTAGCTTGCCCTGAACAAGAGATTTGACTTTTCATATTTGATCCTTTGATGTTCTGATGGAGGTAATTATACCGAAACATTGGTATTAGGCTGACTTTAGTAAGCCAGCAATGTACAGCTGGACTTTTTAGTCTTTCGCCCTTTACCAATCACATACAGTGCCTTCGGAAAGTATTCAGACCCCTTGACTTTTTCCACATTTTGTTTTACGTTACAGCCTGAATTTAAAATGGATAAAATTTAGATGTTGTGTCACTGGCCTACACACAATACCCCATAATGTCAAAGTGGAATTATGTTTACAAATTAATTAAAAATGAAACGCTGAAATGTCTTGAGTCAATAAGTATTAAACCCCTTTGTTATGGCAAACCTAAATAAGTTCAGGAGTAAAAATGTGCTTAACAAGTCACATAAGTTGCATGGACTCACTCTGTGTGCAATAATAGTGTTTAACATGATTTGTGAATGACTACCTCATCTCTGTACCCCACACATACAATTATCTGTAAGGTCCCTCTGTCGAGCAGTGAATTTCAAACACAGATTCAACCACAAAGACCAGAGAGGTTTTCCAATGCCTCGCAAAGAAGGGCACCTATTGGTAGGTGGGTACAAAATATGTTTAAAAAAATAACAGCATTACCCTTTGAACATGGTAAAGTGACAGTGCATTCGGAAAGTATTCAGACCCCTCGACATTTAACATTTTGTTACGTTACAGCTTTAATCTAAAATTGAATAAATATCAATCTACACACAATACCCCATAATGACCAAGCAAAAACAGTTTTGCAAATTTATTAAAAACACTTACATTAGTATTCAGACCTCTTACTCAGTACTTTGTTGAAGCGCCGTTGGCAGCGATTACAGCCTAGAGTTTTCTTGGGTATGATGCTACAAGCTTGGCACACCTGTATTTGGGGAGTTTCTCCCATTCTTCTCTGCAGATCCTCTCAAGCTCTGTCAGGTTGGATGGGGAGCGTCGCTGCACAGCTATTTTCAGGTCTCTCCAAAGATGTTAGATTGGGTTCAAGTCCGGGTTCTGGCTGGGCCACTCAAGGACATTCAGAGACTTGTCCCGAAACCACTCCTGTGTTGTCTTGGCTGTGTGCTTAGGGTCGTTGTCCTGTTGGAAGGTGAACCTTCGCCCCAGTCTGAGGTCCTGAGCGCTCTGGAGCAGGTTTTCATCAAGGATCTCTCTGTACTTTTCTCCGTTCATCTTTCCCTCGATCCTGACTAGTCTCCCTGCCGCTGAAAAACATCCCACAGCATGATGCTGCCACCACCGTGCTTCACCGGAGGGATAGTGCCAGGTGTCCTCCAGACGTGAGCCTTGGCTTTCAGGCCAAAGAGTTCAATCTTGGTTTCATCAGACCAGAGAATCTTGTTTCTCATGGTCTGAGAGTCCTTTAGGTGCCTTTTGGCAAACTCCAAGCAGGCTGTCATGTGCCTTTTACTGAGGAGTGGCTTCCATCGGGCCACTCTACCATAACGACCTGATTGGTGGAGTGCTGCAGAGATGGTTGTCCTTCTGGAAGCTCCTCCCATCTCCACAGAGGAACTCTGGAGCTCTGTCAGTGACCATCGGATTCTTGTTCACCTCCCTGACCAAGGCCCTTCTCCCCCGATTGCTCAGTTTGGCCGGGCGGCCAGATCTAGGAAGAGTCTTGGTGGTTCCAAACTTCTTCCATTTAAGAATGATGGAGGCCACTGTGTTCTTGGGGACCTTCAATGCTGCAGAAATGTTTTGGTACCCTTCCCCAGATCTGTGCCTCGAGACAATCCAGTCACGGAGCTCTACAGACAATTCCTTCGGCCTCATGGCTTGGTCTTTGCTCTGACATGCACTGTCAACTGTGGGGACTTATATAGACAGGTGTGTGCCTTTCCAAATCATGTCCAATCGATTGAATTTACCACAGGTGGACTCCATTCAAGTTGTAGAAACACCTCAAGGATGATCAATAGAAACAGGATGCACCTGAGCTTAATTTGGAGTCTCATAGTAAAGGGTCTGAATACTTATGTAAATGTGAGTCATTTCAGGAAACTAGGCTTATGTCGCGCGTCACTACTTCAAAGGAGTGCCATTTTTTATCAAAATACGTTTTTTGGCAGAAATGCCTTTTTGAACATGTGAACTTTCATTTGCCTTAATAATAAACTTGTATGCTATCTGTAAATACGAATACAATTGTTAAATTATGAGCCTAGTTGGTTTAGCCACGGAAAAAGACAGCAACCTTCCCGCTAGCCATGATTGGCTGAGATAATGAGTGGGCTGGACATGCCGAGAAATTAGTTTGGATTGATCTGCCATGTAGCACGCTTCTGTCTATAATATGAGCTGGTCAGTATGTGTAGGTAATCCTTTCTAACGTGCCTTTTCTGAAAGATATCACATAGTAGAACTGTATAAGTGTTGCTCTCCACTTTCTGGAGGACAGAGTTTTTTGAAATCAGTTGAGTATGATAGCTAAGGAGATGGAGAAAATTCAGGCGTTTAATTACACATATGCAGACTGAGTCGAAAAGAGAACACACAGAATGCTGTTGTATAAAACACCTGTCTCCGGATTATTTCTTCAAACTAAGGGCAACTATGGCATCCGTGACAGAGTGGGATAAGCGTCCATCCCTGTATACGGGTAAGAGAGTCTAGCTAGCTACATTTTCAGATATTACACGTTTCTAATTTTGTCAGAAAGTCATTTTCATTTTAAGTTAAAGTGAACTGTTCGCTAGCTAGCTAACGTTAGCTGGCTGGCTAACTAGCTAACATTACGTGTATGATCTGTGTAGTAATATTCTTTGTATCTCAGAACCATTTGCATTGCTAGTTATAGCGTAATGTTAGCTAGCTACCATTGAACCTGGTTGGTTAGCTACCTGCAGATTCAGGCAGGGTAGTAAGGTTATGAGTTGGGATTATGGTTCATTGTTTAGCTAGCTAGCTACATGTGTAAAAGACTCCACTATGCAAGTAACTATTTCAATAGAATGTTTATGATGTCACTGCGACAGCTGTCGATATATACGTAGCTAGTAAATTCGCTCTGGCTATCTACTCCGATTTCAGAGCACTCTCGTCTGAGGTTACACGTTTATCAACTTTCAAAGCAGAATTACTTTCCCATTGTTCCTGAATTGTAGTGTATGATATACCATTTTCTAGCTCTGAGTCTCTACTTTTATCCAATGTAAAAAACACAATTTCAAATTTTGCTACATAAGACCGAATCGAGCAGATCGGTCATAAATAAGTTATTTCAGCATTGTATTTTTATAAATGTGCACGATTTTCTAAAAACGTGTTTTTGCTTTGTCATTATGGGGTATTGTGTGTAGATTGATGAGGATTTCTTTTAAAAAATCAATTTTAGAGTAAGGCTGTAACATAACAAAATGTGGAAAAACGGAAGGGGTCTGAATACTTTCCAAATGCACTGTATTAATTACACTTTGGATGGTGTATCAATACACCCAGTCACTACAAAGATACAGGCGTCCTTCCTAACTCAGTTGACGGAGAGGAAGGAAACCACTCAGGGATTTCACCATGAGGCCAATGGTGTCTTTAAAACAGTTACAGAGTTTAATGGCTGTGATAGGTGAAAACTGTGGATGGATCAATAACATTTTAGTTACTCCATAATACTAACCTTAGTGACAGAGTGAAAAGAAGGAAGCCTGTACAGAATAAACATATTCCAAAACATGCATCCTGTTTGCAATAAGGCACTAAAGTAAAACTGCAAAAAATGTGGCAAAGAAATGAACTTTATGTCCTGAATACAAAGTGTTGTTTAGGGCAAATCCAACACATCACTGAATACCACTCTTCATATTTTCAAGCATGGTGGTGGCTGCATCATGTTATGGGTATACTTTTAATCGGCAAAGACTAGGGAGGTTTTTAGGATAAAAAGAAACAGAATAGAGCTAAGCAAAGGCAAAATCCTAGAGGAAAACCAGCTTCAGTCTGCTTTCCAACAGACACTGGGAGAGAAATTCACCTTTCAGCAGGACAATAACATAAAACACAAGACCAAATATACACAGGAGTTGCTTAGCAAGACGACATTGAACGTTCCAGAGTGGCCTAGTTACAGTTTGACTTAAATCAACTTGAACATGGCTGTCTAGCAATGATCAACAACCAACTTGACAGAGCTTTAATAATTTTTTTAAGAATAATGTACAACTATTGTACAATCCAGGTGTGCAAAGCTCTTAGAGACTTACCCAGAAAGACTCACAGCTGTAATTGCTGCCAAAGGTGATTCTAACAGGTATTGGCTCAGGGGTGTGAATACTTATGTAAATTAGATATTTCATTTTCAATACATTAGCAGAAATGTCTAAACATGTTTTTTCACTGTCATTATGGGGTATTGTGTGTGTAGATGTGTATAAATAAATAAATAATAACATTTAATCCATTTTTGATTCAGGCTGTAACACAACAAATGTGTGGAATAAGTCAAGGGGTAGGAATACTTTCTGAAGGCACTGTAATCCCCTTCCTTATTTTCACCAACGAATGGTGGAAAATACTTTTGACATTCACCCTCTGTTTCCTCCCCCAGGCAGCTGTGGTTCTCCTGAGATGATCGACCAGTGGGTCCATCTGGTCCACCAAAAGAACGCTCTGGTCTCTGAGGAGTCAGACCTTATGGTGGCGTGAGTATATAGCCCCGTTTTTATTTTATTGAAATTTTTATTCATCACATTTCAATACTTATTGAGTAAAGCTTTGTTTTCTGTGTAGCGCATAAGTTCCCAAGCCAGTGGGGACACAGCAGCAGACGTCCCTCTCTCCACACTGTCACTATTGTATGATCTGACCCTTATTCAACAGTTACTTCCTTGTTTTGTTGCCTCATGAGCTTTTGTCAGTGTGGGGGTTTGCTCACAGTTTACTATAAGGCTCCATTGACTGAAAACAGCCAGAAGCAGTCTTCTAGGTTGAGTCCCCCTGTTCTTATCAAGCTGGTGTTTCCTTCTCTTGGCCGCTCAGGTCTCGACAGCTAGAGCTGGAGGACAAACAGAGCACGCTAGAGATGGAGCTCAGACAATACGAGCTGGATGGTAAGTTACCCTACACAAACAGTTTCTTGTCTATATGATGTTCACTGTATTTCAATGTGAGACAAAGACCGAAACGTTGCATTTGTGTCACTAACCACGTTTCCATCCACAGTTTTTATGCGAGTAAAGTCATACAATATTTTTTAAAAATCATGACAGCTGTGATGGAAACAGGAAGTTTCGGTACAACTTTATAAATGCAGACAGATCATTTGTTGGTTTGACATGGTGTGATCTTTTTGTGTAAAATAAATTATGTGAAAAATGGCAGTGTAAACACCTTTATGCGCAAATATTTATATAATATCCATTATATCGAAGTAAACTTGGAGTCACACGATGACATGGTGTGTGGTCCTCCCACTATGACTCTGAAAACCATGCAGTTTAAATTAGGCTATAGATTAAATAAGTTATGATGAACTTCACAGGGTGGTGAAAGTGCACGGTATGAGCTTGATGCTTCTTTCCAATAAATGTTGAGGGTCTTATTCTGGTGACATGATGATCGATGCTTGACTGCCGTTTCGACAAATAAAAACATTCTCTCTCTTATCCATTATCTCATCATGTAGACTAGCCTACCCACAGAGCAGTGGAGGCTGGTGGGACAGGCTCATTGTAATGGCTGGAATGGAATCAAATGGCACGGAGTCAAACGTGGTTTCCATATGTTTGATGTGTTTGATACCATTCCATTAATTCCATTCCAGCCATTACAATGAGCCCGTCCTCCTATAGCTCCTCCCACCAGCTTCCACTGCCGCAGAGCCTACCCTCACTGTCTGTAAGCTGTTGGCTAGAGCGCATGTGCCATGACCAGAGTAGTATTTGCTATTTAACGCACTGGTAGAGTTGAAAATGTGATAGAAACACATTGAACATTTCGATTTTTATCCGGTACATGAAAACTTATGTGAAAAAGTACATTTTGTGTGCACTACATCATCACACACTGTGTTTTATTCCTAACAAGTCCGTTTTGTTGGAAACACACCACTGGTGGGAATATTTTCTTTATGTGGATTTGAGAATATTTGCATGAAAGTCTGTCGCCAATTGGATGGAAACCTAGCTACTGATAGTATTGTTGAGAGATCACTTATTGGGAGCAGCAAATAGTGTGCGGATAGACTTCTTTCTGTTCAGCTCCTGTTCAAAGTTTGTCATTTTCATTGTGTCCGTGTCCACCCCAGACTCTGAGAAGACGGCGGAGCAGCAGGCAGAAGAGGACCGTGTGCTGCAGGATATGCTGGAGGTGGTGGACATGAGGAACTCTCTGGTGGCCTTCCTGGACGAGAAGAGACTCAAAGAGATGGAGAGTGATGAGCAGCAGGCCACCTCGCTGCTAGAGGTCAAGAGATACCCTACAGCCACAGCAGGGGCACAGGTGTACTGGGCGTGAGGGCGACTTGGGACGTAATATACACCGGCTGTACAAAACTTTAGGAACACCTCAGAACAAACTCAATTTGTCGGTGCATGGACACTACAAGGTGTCGAAAGCGTTCCACAGGGATGCTGGCCCAAGTTGACTCCAATGCTTTCCACAGTTGTGTCAAGTTGGCTGGATATCCTTTGGGTGGTGGACCTTTCTTGATACACACGGGAAACTGTTGAGCGTGAAAAACCGGTGCGTCTGGCACCTTCTACCATACCCCGTTCAAAGGCACTTAAATATTTTGTCTTGCCCATTCACCCTCTGAATGGCACACATACACAATCTTTAACCGGTCTCCTCCCCTTCATCTACACTGATTTGAAGTGGATTTAACAAGTGACATCAATAAGGGATCATAGCTTTCACCTGGTCAGTCTGTCATGGAAAGAGCAGGTGTTCCTAATGTTTTGTACACTCAGTGTATATGCACACACACACATACAAACAGTAACACACATACACGTACAGGTACACCCACTGCCACAAACACACACACACACATAAAAACATGTGCAGTTACATACACACTTAAATATATTAAGAGAGACTTGCTGCTTACAGACACACACACATATTCTTGCATTTGCAAAGCCAAAGATGTATTTCTCCACAAGTGTTGTGCTCAGTGTTGAGCCACAGTGTACTGACCGAATCCAGAGGCAACGACACAGACCCTGGCCTGGAGAACTGGCTGTCCTTCCTGGCCTGTCCCCACGGGCAGTCCATCCGCAGTCAAGGCAGTCCTGCTCCAGCAACCGCCCTAGGACAGAGGGACCACCACAGCCAGCTGAACTCACACCAACCTCACTGAGGACCTGCTGACAATACAAAGCTAAGGACCCAAAGTCGCAGGTTCTTAACACAGGGTGGACTATGGAGATATTATATTCTGTGGGTTGGACAGTATTGTTTAAATGGATTCATGCTCATTTATTTGTGCAACCCTGAATGAGCGAGTTCTGCTAAGCACAAAGGTAATGAGCTTATTGCAATTCTACTTTTGTATATTAGATGCAGTATAATACAACAAAATTAGTAGTTTGAGATTGGTCCATAAAAATTAGTTTATAAAATATATATTAAAGGGTCAGTGCCGTTAACGTGATTTTCCAGTTTTCTTAATGATATTTCCACACTGAGGTCAAAATAACACTCTGAAATTGTGAAAATTATAATGCCCTTTTTGTGTAAGAGCTGTTTGAAAAAAATTGCTGGAATTTCAGCCTGTTCAGGGAAGGGGAGGTGGACTTTTTGGCTCAGATCATGACATCACAATCTGATCAGATTATTCTGACCAATGACCTGTCATCTTATATTTGCGTATGTATCCTCCTACTTTGAAGGGGTAAGAGGGGTAGGCCATAGAATGAGGAATTCTAATATAATTTAATAGGATCTCTATGGTGTAGGTTCTCTCGTGTCTAGACCAGGGCTCTAACTTGATTCAGTTTATCAACCAGCTATATTAGAATCGGGTGTGCTAGATTAGGGTTGGAGCGAAAACCTACAGGATGGTAGCTCTCCAGGAACAGGGTTGGAGAGCCCTGGTCTAGATGATGCTATCTACCAATCAGGGCTGTGTATGTAAATACATTAACATTTGTATAAACACGATCAGACTGAGCATTTCAGTGGAAAAGGAGGCTCAGGGAAATAAATGATAAAAAATATAATTGTAATGAAATAAAAACACTGATTTTATTAGACGTACAGTGATGATTTAAAAAAATAACACTAAGACTGCATGGGGGCTTTAAATGGATGAGATTAATATTGCTATTACTTATTATTATTTTTTATTATTTTTAATTTTGTTAGCACTTTTCAGTGACTCACGTGGATTGCTTTGCATGTTACATTGATAGTTAATGTTATTCTCAGGGGTTAACGGGGCTCTCTAGGAATCAGTGTTGGATATGTCACAAAATGACCTTTTTATATATTGATCACTTCATGGATATGTGTGGTACTAAGACTAAATTCTGGTAGTTTTCCACTAATTGGTCTTTTGACCAATCACATCCGATCTTTCACATCAGATCGTTTTCAGAGCTGATCTGATTGGTCAAAAGATCAGAATTTGGCTGCCTGTCTAAACGCAGCCTATGATGGTGTATGGGTGAAATGCATTCGGAAGTATTTTTTGTTGTTGTTGACTATAGCCATTAGCCATCATTTGTCATTTGCAAATCTCTGTAAATAAATATGTTAACAGTATGGCCAAGTTTAATATAGGGAAAACTGTTGTGCGTGAGACCCAGCCTTAGGCCTATGTATCTTCCAGTTCAAGGCTGCCATATTGTGCTGCCAGGACAGTACTTTGCAGAATATCAAATAAAGAATGCACTTTCAGCTCCTTTTACTAAGGGCTCTATTTAATCTGTATTGCTGAAGCGGTACAGATTGCGCAGTAGAAATGTAAAGGTAATTTCCGATTGAGCGGACATATGCAGCGTTTACTGCGAATGCAGTCTCCGCTAACGCAGGAAACTTGCCTTTAAATTTCAATCATGCTGCAATGCTGAACTTCCGTGATACATATTGAATAGACAAGAACCCTTACAGTGTATTCGGAAAGTATTCAGACCCCTTTACTTTTTCCACATTTTGTTACATTACAGCCTTATTCTAAAATGGATTGGGGCCTCTTGAGTGGTGCAGCGGTCTAAGGCACTGCATCGCAGTGCTTGTGGCGTCACTACAGACCCGGGTTCGATCCCAGGCTGTGTCACAGCCGGCCGTGACCGGGAGACCAATGAGGCGGCGCACAATTGGCCCAGCATCGTCCGGGTTAGGGGAGGGTTTGGCCGGCCGGGATGTCCCTGTCCCATCGCGCTCTAGCGACTCCTTGTGGCGGGCCGGGCGCCTGCAAACTGACTTCGGTCGCCAGTTGTACAGTGTTTCCTCCGACACATTGGTGCAGCTGGCTTCCGGGTTAAGCGAGCAGTGCGGCTTGGCAGGGTCGTGTTTTGGAGGATGCATGGCTCTCGACCTTCGCCTCTCCCAAGTCCATACGGGAGTTGCAGTGATGGGACAAGACTGTAACTACCAATTGGATATCACGGAAAAGGGGTAAAAAGTAACAAACAAAAACATTTGATTACATAGTTTTTTTCCCTCAATCTACATGTAATACCCTATGATGACAAAGCAAAAACAGGTTTTTAGAAATTTTTGCAAATGTATTAAAAATAAAATACGGAAATATTACATTTACATAAGTATCCAGAACCTTTACTCAGTACTTTGTTGAAGCACCTTTGTCAGCAATTACAGCCTTGACTGTTCTTAGGTATGATGCTACAAGCTTGGCACACCTGTATTTGGGAAATTTCTCCCATTCTTCTCTGCAGATACTCTCAAGCTCTGTCAGGTTGTATGGGGAGTGTCACGGCACAGCTATTTTCAGGTCTCTCCAGAGATGTTCGATCGGGTTCAAGTCCGGGCTCTGGCTGGGCCACTCAAGGACATTCAGAGACTTGTCCCGAAGCCACTCCTGCGTTGTCTTGGCTGTGTGGTTAGGGTCACTGTCCTGTTGGAAGGAGAACCTTCGCCCCAGTCTGAGGTTCTGAGCGCTCTGGAGCAGGTTTTCATCAAGGATCTCTCTGTACTTTTCTCTGTTCATCTTTCCCTCAATCCTGACTAGTCTCCAGTCCCTGCCGCTGAAAAACATCCCCACAGCATGATGCTGCCACCACCATGCTTCACCGTAGGGATGGTGCCAGGTTTCCTCCAGACGTGACGCTTGGCATTCAGGCCAAAGAGTTCAATCTTGGTTTCATCAGAACAGAGAATCTTGTTTCTCATGGTCTGAGAGTCTTTAGGTGCCTTTTGTCAAACTCCAAGCGGGCTGTCATGTGCCTTTTACTGAGGAGTGGCTTCCGTCTGGACACCACAATGGCCTGATTGGTGGAGTGCTGCATAGATGGTTGTCCTTCTGGAAGGTTCTCCCATCTCCACAGAGGAACTCTGGAACTCTGTCAGTGATTATCGTGTTCTTGGTCACCTCCCTGACCAAGGCCCTTCTCCCCTGATTGCTCAGTTTGGCCGGGCGGCCAGCTCTAGGAAGAGTCTTGGTGGTTCCAAACTTCTTCCATTTAAGAATGATGGAGGCCACTGTGTACTTGGGGACCTTCAAAGCTGCAGAAATGTTTTGTACCCTTCTTCAGATCTGTGCCTCGACACAATCCTGTCTCGGAGCTCTACGGACAATTCCTTCGACCTCATGGCTTGGTTTTTGCTCTGACATGCACTGTCAACTGTGGGACCTTATATAGACAGGTGTGTGCCTTTCCAAATCAAATCTTATTTGTCACATGCGCCGAATACAACAGGTGTAGACCTTAGTGAAATGCTTACTTACAAGCCCTTAACCAACAATGCAGTTTTAAGAAAAATAAGTGTTAAGTAAAAAATAGAAAAGTAAAAAATAAAAAGAGCAGCAGTAAATAACAGTAGCAAGGCTATATACAGTGGGTACCGGTACAGAGTCAATGTGCAGGGGCACAGGTTAGTCGAGGTAATTTAGGTAATATATACATGTAGGTAATCATGTCCAATTAATTGAATTTACCACAGGTGGACTCCAATCAAGTTGTAGAAACATCTCAAGGATGATCAATGGAAACCGGATGCACTTGAGCTCAATTTCAAGTCTCATAGCAAAGGGTCTGAATACCTATGTAAATAAGGTATTTTTGTCATACGTTTTTTATAATTTTTCTAACATTTCTAAAAACCTGTTTTCGCTTTGTCATTATGGGGTATTGTGTGTAGATAGATGAGGGGGGGGGGGAATAGGCTGTAACTTAACAAAATGTTGGAAAAGGGAAGGGGTCTGAATACTTTCCGAATGCACTGTAGTCATTAGATCATCATACAGTGGGGAAAAAAAGTATTTAGTCAGCCACCAATTGTGCAAGTTCTCCACTTAAAAAGATGAGAGAGGCCTGTAATTTTCATCATAGGTACACGTCAACTATGACAGACAAATTGAGAGAAAAAAACTCTGAAAATCACATTGTAGGATTTTTAATGAATTTATTTGCAAATTATGGTGGAAAATAAGTATTTGGTCACCTACAAACAAGCAAGATTTCTGGCTCTCACAGACCTGTAACTTCTTCTTTAAGAGGCTCCTCTGTCCTCCACTCGTTACCGGTATTAATGGCACCTGTTTGAACTTGTTATCAGTATAAAAGACACCTGTCCACAACCTCAAACAGTCACACTCCAAACTCCACTATGGCCAAGACCAAAGAGCTGTCAAAGGACACCAGAAAAAAAAATGTAGACCTGCACCAGGCTGGGAAGACTGAATCTGCAATAGGTAAGCAGCTTGGTTTGAAGAAATCAACTGTGGGAGCAATTATTAGGAAATGGAAGACATACAAGACCACTGATAATCTCCCTTGATCTGTGGCTCCACGCAAGATCTCACCCCGTGGGGTCAAAATGATCACAAGAACGGTGAGCAAAAATCCCAGAACCACACGGGGGGACATAGTGAATGACCTGCAGAGAGCTGGGACCAAAGTAACAAAGCCTACCATCAGTAACACACTACGCCGCCAGGGACTCAAATCCTGCAGTGCCAGACATGTCCCCCTGCTTAAGCCAGTACATGTCCAGGCCCGTCTGAAGTTTGCTAGAGTGCATTTGGATGATCCAGAAGAGGATTGGGAGAATGTCATATGGTCAGATGAAACCAAAATAGAACTTTTTGGTAAAAACTCAACTCGTCGTGTTTGGACGACAAAGAATGCTGAGTTGCATCCAAAGAACACCATACCTACTGTGAAGCATGGGGGTGGAAACATCATGCTTTGGGGCTGTTTTTCTGCAAAGGGACCAGGACGACTGATCCGTGTAAAGGAAAGAATGAATGGGGCCATGTATCGTGAGATTTTGAGTGAAAACCTCCTTCCATCAGCAAGGGCATTGAAGATGAAACGTGGCTGGGTCTTTCAGCATGACAATGATCCCAAACACACCGCCTGGGCAACGAAGGAGTGGCTTCGTAAGAAGCATTTCAAGGTCCTGGAGTGGCCTAGCCAGTCTCCAGATCTCAACCCCATAGAAAATCTTTGGAGGGAGTTGAAAGTCCGTGTTGCCCAGCGACAGCCCCAAAACATCACTGCTCTAGAGGAGATCTGCATGGAGGAATGGGCCAAAATACCAGCAACAGTGTGTGAAAACCTTGTGAAGACTTACAGAAAACGTTTGACCTGTGTCATTGCCAACAAAGGGTATATAACAAAGTATTGAGAAACTTTTGTTATTGACCAAATACTTATTTTCCACCATAATTTGCAAATAAATTCATTAAAAATCCTACAATGTGATTTTCTGGATTTATTTTTCTCATTTTGTCTGTCATAGTTGACGTGTACCTATGATGAAAATTACAGGCCTCTCTCATCTTTTTAAGTGGGAGAACTTGCACAATTGGTGGCTGACTAAATACTTTTTTCCCCCACTGTACGTACAGTATTGGAGTTGTTTGCTTTATAAGACCTGTGTTGACTGTTTTTACATCATGTTTCCATGTTGTTTTGATGCTGGTCCTAATGATTACCACTAGAGAGCATACCTACCTTGTTTGACAGAGTTTGTAGAGACGTGACTTCACAAATTGCCCATGAACTCCTATAAATTCAGCGAGTGTTGGATGTAGTCTACAGTTTATTCTGATGGCACTGGCATTGAATTGACTTTCAAGACATATCTAGTATAAAGAAGTATTGTATTTTGTTTCACAGCAAATTGAACTTGCTCAGTGATGCCTGCTAGCAGTGCAAAACAACTATATCCAGCCTTGGACTGTGTATAAAAACCTGAATATAATACTGGAAGTAATAAAATACATACTATTTTATTAATTAAATCAGTGATGTGTTCTTCACAGGTGTTTGCAATTGTATTTGCTGAAGCACTGTTATGTGATGTCCAATGCACCATTCTGCAACTAGGCAGCAGTTGCTCAATACCTGCAGGTGGAGGTCTTCCAGGTCATCCAGTAGATATCGATTGGCTTTGATCCTGTAAATCAGGATGGCCCAGCATCTCTATGTGGTCAACAGCGTGCAGCTCACTGTCATTAGATCTAAGTGCAGATGTGCTATTAGCAGGCCGCTGTTATTAAGCCTATAGCTGCTTTTACCGCATCCATGGCATGAGGGTTGGCACATGAGGTTATGCCACCTACTGAAGAGGTTATGTCACCTACTGAAGGAGCTGGTGCTCTGAGGTGCAGAGGTGAGCTCAAAGTGGACCAACTCACTCAGCCACACAACACGAACAACCTGCAGAGAAATTGGCCTCTTGTTGAAGTGTTATGCAAATGTCTCCACTCTCTGCTACCAAACGTAATGAACCGACTTGCAGCCTTAATGAGTTAGATGTTCAATTATTGTATGATCATGTGCCAGATTCACTAAGGCTGCGTTTACACAGGCAGCTCAATTCTGATCTTTTCTCCAATTATTGGCTAAATGTTGATCTGATTGATCAAAAGACAAATTAGTGGAAAAATATCAAAATTGGGTTGCCTGTGTAAACGCAGCCTAATTGATGCCAAACAAAGCCCCATTTGCAGGCCCAACAAAGAGGGCAGGTGAAGCATTATACTGCAAATGTTTCTTTATTATTCAAACCTTTTATTGCTAATTGTCTCTCCTTGCAAAAGCATGTACATTTACCGAGGTGAATAGCCTACCTGTCCCTATTTTTTTAAATCTCATGCAGGTTTTATGAGTATAAATATGAACCCTCATCCTCCGTATTTATTATTCAGCAAATGGAGAAGAGGTAATGAGATTAATTTGATGTTAAGAATAGACTACCTGCCTCTGAACACTACTTTGGATGTTTTGCCATTGGTTATAATTAGATATGTGCGCATTTATGTATATGCATTTTGTATGGCACTCATTTCTTAGGTGTTTTACATAATGTTATCAAGCTTTCATGATTTTGCACATTCATGCGTAACTGAATCAGGGTTGCATGTTGTGTGCATGAATTAAGCATGCTACACCATCATCATGCTGCACTGTGGCGTCATCATATAGCAACTCAACTTTTATCAAGGGAGTTATTATCTTTCGATTTCAGGTGAATTGTTTCGCTCAAAAGGTTTTGACTACCATCATGATATACGCAATCGCACAACACTCCTAATGCCAATTGTCCTTATTTCTTGTGCCTAAGACGCCTCCCTAGCATACCGCCAGTTATATAAGATATTGACATTGGGCCTACAGGTCATCCTGAGTTTATGAGTAATCCTGCTTTACCATTGACATGGGTCGGTTGGCTCACCATTGTTGTCAGATTGAGTTGTTGATTGGAACAATGCAACTACTAGAGTGCTATGTAACATGTTAATACAATGTAGTTACTGAGGAATTACATTTTTACTACACAGGTACGGCCACTACTTTATGTTTGAAGAAAAGCCTTGTGTTGATTTCTGTGGGGATGTAGATTGTGAATGACATCACTAGGGCAATCATATCAGGGAGAGGGGTTAGATTATAGAGAACCTTGTAACCTCTGTTGTTTTATAGGGTTAGAATCTGGATTATGAAGGGAAGATCATTATAAGAGGAGTTCGATGACCTCATTGACACGTCTCACCAATCCCAGTGTACCCATTTATCTTCTTATTCCTGAGGAGTCAACATAACGCATACCCGTTCAAACCGTTTGGGGGCGTTTTCACTATTCTAGAATTATAGGTCGTGTTTTCTCTATTCTAGAATGATAGGTCAAGTGTTTTTTTCAATTCAAGAATTATACACTACATGACCAAAAGTATGTGGACACCTGCTCGTCGAACATCTCCTTCCAAGATCATGGGCATTAATATGGAGTTGGTCTCCCCTTTGCTGCTATAACAGCCTCCACTCTTCTGGGAAGGCTTTCCACTAGATGTTGGAACATTGTGGCGGGGACTTGCTTCCATTCAGCCACAAGAGCATTAGTGAGGTCAGGCACTGATGTTGGGCGATTAGGTCTGGCTCGCAGTCGGCGTTACAGTTCATCCCAAAGGTGTTCGATGGGGTTGAGGTCAGGGCTCTGTGCAGGCCAGTCAAGTTCTTCCACACCGATCTCGACAAACAATTTCTGATGGACCTCGCTTTGTGCACGGGGTTATTGTCATGCTGAAACAGGAAAGGGCCTTCCCCAAATCGTTGCCACAAAAATGGAAGCACAGAATCGTTTAGAATGTAATTGTATGCTGTAGCGTTAAGATTTGCCTTCACTGGAACTAAGGGGCCTAGCCCGAACCATGAAAAACAGCCCCAGACTATTATTCCTCCTCTACCAAACTTTACAGTTGGCACTATGCATTGGGGCAGGTAGCATTCTCCTGGCATTCGCCAAACCCAGATTAGTCCGTCGGACAGCCAGATGGTGAGGTGTGATTCATCACTCCAGAGAACGCGTTTCTACTGCTCCAGAGTCCAATGGCGGCGAGCTTTACACCACTCCAGCCGACGCTTGGCATTGCGCATTGTGATCTTAGGCTTGTATGCAGCTGCTCAGCCATGGAAACCCATTTCATAAAGCTCCCGACGAACAGTTCTTGTGCTGACGTTGCTTCTAGAGGCAGTTTGGAACTCGGTAGTGAGTGGTGCAACCGAGGACAGACGATTTTAACGCGCTTCAGCACTCGTCAGTCCCATTGTGTGAGCTTGTGTGGCCTACCACTTAGCGGCTGAGCCGTTGTTGCTCCTAGAAGTTTCCACTTCACAATAACAGCACTTACAGTTGACCGGGGCAGCTCTAGCAGGGCAGAAATTTGACGAACTGACTTGTTGGAAGGGTGGCATCCTATGACGATGCCATGTTGAAAGTCACTGAGCACTTCAGTAAGGCCATTCTATTGCCAATGTTTGTCTATGGAGATTGCATGGCTATGTTCTCGATTTTATACACCTGTCAGCAATGGGTATGGCTGAAATAGCTAGGGGTAAAGTGACTGCATAGTCAATAAACCTGACATCCTGGATACTACTCTTATTCTTCCTGTCATAACTATGCACTCTTCCCATTGATTTCACAGTTATAAAATTGACTTAATGTAGTCTATGTACAGTCTAACATTTCATTATCAAGATCAGACAGTGTCTGTGTTTCAGTAACACAGACACTGTCATGCATTTCAAACAGCTAATTTTGCTGAAAGTATTCAAGATGACAATTGTTCTTATCGTTCTAGGAACCCTTGATTACAGTGCTTGCATACAACACTTCCGATATACATTTCATGGCCAAAGCTACAAAGGGTCATCCAAATTATTAACCTTGGGCTCTAAGTCTGAATGGGTGAGTATGGCAAGCTGGGCAAGTGCGAATGATGCCATCTTGGAAATCTGGGCAAGGGAGGATGCAAAACATACCCAAAAAATTATGATATTTTCACAATATGAGGTCGAAATAACACTCTGAAAATGCCTGTAATTTCAGCCTGTTGAGGTGGGATGGAGTTCTTGGCCCAGATCATGACGTCCCAATCTATTCTGATTATAATAGACCAATGACTTTTCATCTGGGTAAAGGGTTGGGCTTTAGACAATTCTATCAGCCAATCAGCACGGTGTATGTAAATATCTTCACATTTGTTTCCTAATACCCACACGATAAGACTGAGCATTTGAATGGCCAAAAGAGGCTCAGGGAAATAAATTACAAAAAATATATGTTGGAGTTATTTTCATTAAATAAACACACACAATGATTTTATTAGGCATACAGTGATGATTTAAAAATACAATTAAGAGACTGCATGGGGGCTTTAAGCATCGTTTGCCAGTACACAAGTGATGGTCATTTTTGAGTTAGTGTTATTAGGCACAGATGAGCTCTAGAATGGACCTTTGGTTTGATTGTCAATGAGGTTGTGCAACAGATTTATTTTAGGGTGGACTGCTTTGCCAGGTCTTGGGTAACTTGGCATGGCTTGAGTGTGAGTTCAGTACAGGATAATACTGTACCCTCATCATCGTTATCATGCAACAGCTCTTCAGTACTCATCTCTGCAACCAAGGTTAAACCTCTATTCAACCAAGTATCCATATTACTTAGATAACATGTTGCTGCTATACCTGTGTAATAACACTAATTACCATAGTAACAACGTTGTACACTTATTACACAGGTATAAGGGCTACTTAATGTAAAGTTCTGCTTTCCAGGTTTTGAAAAGTGCATGCCATACATGCTCTGCCAAATGTAATGGTATGTTCACATAGCATTGCTATTTTTCATTCTTGGTGATGTTTGATATTGGAGCTACTGCATCAGAATCGTCCATGATGTCCTCAAGGTTGAAGATAACGAGTTTCTTTAACCTAGGATGTCCTATGCTCCCAACAGTCCCCCAATGACAATCATCTCCTGGTGAAATGAAATGTTTCAATGATCATGTCCATGATAACAACATAATAATATAATAATAATATGCCATTTAGCAGACGCTTTTATCCAAAGCGACTTACAGTCATGCGTGCATACATTTTTGTGTATGGGTGGTCCCGGGGATCGAACCCACTACCTTGGCGTTACAAGCGCCGTGCTCTACCAGCTGAGCTACAGAGGACCACATGAACTAAACCTGTAAACCAGCAAATGAAAGCTCTCCAACACGAGCGAAGTGGATGTTCTGTATTTACTTGCAGCTGTCAGTTAATGCTCTCTTGCTTTTGTAAACCAATATACTGACAGATTAGATGACAAGCTCAGGTGCACATGGATTACAAGTCTGTTTAATATGTTAACCCTAAACGCGCCAACAGGGGTACATTTAGACTCCAAGGGGTCAAAAATGTTTTTTATCCTTCTGAAATTGTAGGACTTTGTCAAGCAACTAGTTACCGAATTTTTAATTTTTTTTGTATACTAGTGGTGCGCGGCTAAACTGAAAATGTGGGCTCAATAGTAAACTTTGTGATAAATGCACCAAATCTGGCACAGAGGTAGATGTATGCAACAACCTAGGCAATAGTTACAGGGGAGAATAATGAGCCAATTGGAAGCTGGGGATGATTAGGTGGTCATGATGGTATGAGGGCCAGATTGGGAATTTAGCCAGGACACTGGGGTTAACACAACCTACTCTTACGATAAGTGCCATGGGATCTTTAGTGATACCCGTTTACCGTCTCATCAGAAAGACGGCACCCTACACAGGGCAATGTCCCCAATCACTGCCCTGGGGCATTGGGATATTTTTTGGGGACCAGAGGAAAGAGTGCCTCCTACTGGCCCACCAACACCACTTCCAGCAGCATCTGGTCTCCAATCAATGGACCAACCCTGCTTAGCTTCAGAGGCAAGCCAGCGGTGGGATGCAGGTGGTATGCTGCTGGCAAATACATATTTAGCTACCAATGTCTCTATACCAAGTTGAGAGTCTCATCTTTCAGATGCAATTGGAACTGAGTTGATAGCCCATAGCATTCCAAAGTGTCTCTTTGCAATCATTACAAATTTGGGGTAAAAAATTACCCCCGTTGTTGAACAGGATCATTAAAGAACCAATGGTTAATGTGTTATAATCATTGCATAGAAATGTAATTGTATTGTAAGGTCTGATCTCATTATTACTGAAACAAGATACAAGTGGAAAATATAAAGATCCAGTCCATTTACAAAATTGGAGGCCCCTTACACTTCAGTGTTGTGATGCAAAAATCCTAGCAAAATGTATAGCGCATAGAATTAAAAAGGTATTGTCGGATATTATTCATTCTAATCAGACAGGTTTTTTACATGGAAGATACATTGGAGATAATATAAGGCAAGTATTGGAAACACTATGGAAAATATGGGAAACCAGGCCTGCTATTCATAGCAGACTTCGAAAAGGCATTTGATAAAGTTCGACTGGGGTTTATATATAAATGCCTGGAGCATTTCAATTTTGGAGAATCTCTTATAAAATGGGTCAAAATCATGTATAGTAACCCTAGGTGTAAAATAGTAAATAATGGCTATTTCTCAGAAAGTTTAAAACTGTCGAGGAGTGAAACAAGGTTGTCCACTATCGGCATATCTATTTATTGTGGCCATCGAGATGTTAGCTATTAAAATCAGATCCAATAATAATATCAGAGGATTAGAAATACAGGGCTTAAAAACAAAGGTGTCATTGTACGCTGATGATTCATGTTTTATTTTAAATCCACAACTAGAATCCCTCCACAGCCTCATAGATGATCTAGATACATTTTCTAACCTCTGGATTACAACCAAATTATGACAAATGTACTATATTACGTATTGGAACACTAAAAAATACAATTTTTACATTACCATGTAGTTTACCAATAAAATGGTCTGATGGTGATGTGGATATACTCGGAATACATATCCCAAAGGAAATAAATGATCTCACTTCAATAAATTTTAATAGAAAGTTAGCAAAAATAGATAAGATCTTACTACCATGGAAAGGAAAATACCTGTCAATTTGTGAAAAAATCACCCTGATTAACTCTTTAGTATTATCCCAGTTTACCTATTTGCTTATGGTCTTGCCTACGCCTAGCGAACAGTTTTTTAAATTATATGAGAAAAATATTCAATTTTATTTGGAACGGCAAGCCAGACAAAATTAAAAGGGCATATTTATATAATGAATATGAATTTGGAGGACAGAAATTATTAAATATTAAAGCATTAGACCTATCACTAAAAGCTTCAGTCATACAAAAGTTATACTTAAATCCGAACTGGTTCTCAAGCAAATTAGTAAGATTGTCTCACCCAATGTTCAAGAAAGGCCTTTTTCCATTTATTCAGATTACAACCTCTCACTTTCAGTTATTTGAAAAGGAAATAATCTCCCAAATATCACTATTTCTAAAACAAGCCATAGAAAGTTGGTTGCAATTTCAATTTAATCCTCCAGAAACGACAGAACAAATAATGCAACAAATATTGTGGTTAAATTCAAATATACTAATTGACAAAAAAACTTTATTTTTTGACAGAATGTTTAAAAAAGGTATAATCTTCGTAAATGATATCATCGGTAGGACTGGTGGAGTTATGTCGCACATGCAGCTAACAAAAACATATGGAAATGTCTGCTCTACCCAAAATTACAACCAAATAATTGCAGCCTTACCGCAAAAGTGGAAGAGGAAAGTGGAAGGGGGAGGAACTTGTCTGTCGGCCTTGCATTAAAGAACATAATTGGTTAAGGAAAACTGTGATAAATAAAAAAGTATATCAGTTTCACTTAAGGACCAAAGGATTGACAGCCGTCCCATATAGATTGCAAAATAGATGGGAAGAGATCTTTGACGTACCGATCCCATGGCATAGTGTTTATGAACTGACACGCAAAACGACACAGGATTCAAAAATTAGAATCTTTCTATTTAAATTATTATATAAAATTCTTGCTACCAATAGAATGTTATTTATATGGGGGATACAATCTTCCCAGCTCTACAGATTTTGCTGTGAAGAGACAGAATCATTGTTTTGGTTCTGTCCATTTGTAGCTTGTTTTTGGACACAGGTCCAGGAATGGCTAAAGGATTGCAATATTTACCTGGAGCTAACCTTGCAGATAGCATTACTGGGTGATCGGAAAAGTCATAGTCAATCAATCAATAATATAATAATACTTTTAGCAAAAATGTTTATTTTTAATTCACAATCTGTAGAAGCAATGAGAATAGAAAGGTTCAGAACTTTTGTAAAACATCACAGTACGGTTGAAATATATATGGCAAATAGAAATTCTATATGGATGGTGTTAAGAGATAGATGGGAGGTATTGAATAGAGTTGAAGGATGGGACTAATAACAAATAACAACAAATAATAACAAAGATAGCTAATAATGTAAGCATACTGTGTCCATAATAAGTATATAGGTTGTATGTTGGGAGCTTTTGGGAAAGAGCACAGTTAGAAAGATATGGCATATAGAAGCAAACCGGATGGACATCATGAAAATGATTGGAGAGGTTGAGAGTAGAAGAAGTTCAGGAGCAAAAAAAAATATATATATATATATAATAGAATTATTGTAAAATTAACTCTGTCCATAAGGTGTAGATAGTAAGTATAGACCGGAAGTAGAGGCCTGGGCATTGTTGTTCACTAATTTACTCCAAGTAGGGAAAGGATGGTGGGGTTGAAAAGTAATAAAGGGGAGTATATATACAGTGGGGAGAACAAGTATTTGATACACTGCCAATTTTGCAGGTTTTCCTACTTACAAAGCATGTAGAGGTTTGTAATTTTTATCATAGGTACACTTCAAATGTGAGAGACGGAATCTAAAACAAAAATCCAGAAAATCACATTGTATGATTTTTAAGTAATTAATTTGCATTTTGTTGCATGACATAAGTATTTGATCACCTACCAAACAGTAAGAATTCCGGCTCTCACAGACCTGTTAGTTTTTCTTTAAGAAGCCCTCCTGTTCTCCACTCATTACCTGTATTAACTGCACCTGTTTGAACTCGTTACTTGTATAAAAGACACCTGTCCACACACTCAATCAAACAGACTCCAACCTCTCCACAATAGCCAAGACCAGAGAGCTGTGTAAGGACATCAGGGATAAAATTGTAGACCTGCACAAGGCTGGGATGGGCTACAGGACAATAGGCAAGCAGCTTGGTGAGAAGGCAACAACTGTTGGCGCAATTATTAGAAAATGGAAGAAGTTCAAGATGACGGTCAATCACCCTCGGTCTGGGGCTCCATGCAAGATCTCACCTTGTGGGGCATCAATGATCATGAGGAAGGTGAGGGATCCGCCCAGAACTACACGGCAGGACCTGGTCAATGACCTGAAGAGAGCTGGGACCACAGTCTCAAAGAAAACCATTAGTAACACACTACGCCGTCATGGATTCAAATCCTGCAGCGTACGCAAGGTCCCCCTGCTCAAGCCAGCGCATGTCCAGGCCCGTCTGAAGTTTGCCAATGACCATCTGGATGATCCAGAGGAGGAATGGGAGAAGGTAATGTGATCTGATGAGACAAAAATATAGCTTTTTGGTCTAAACTCCACTCGCCGTGTTTGGAGGAAGAAGAAGGATGAGTACAACCCCAAGAACACCATCCCAACCGTGAAGCATGGAGGTGGAAACATCATTCTTTGGGGATGCTTTTCTGCAAAGGGGACAGGACGACTGCACCGTATTGAGGGGAGGATGGATGGGGCCATGTATCGCGAGATCTTGGCCAACAACCTCCTTCCCTCAGTAAGAGCATTGAAGATGGGTCGTGGCTGGGTCTTCCAGCATGACAACGACCCGAAACACACAGCCAGGGCAACTAAGGAGTGGCTCCGTAAGAAGCATCTCAAGGTCCTGGAGTGGCCTAGCCAGTCTCCAGACCTGAACCCAATAGAAAATCTTTGGAGGGAGCTGAAAGTCCGTATTGCCCAGCGACAGCCCCGAAACCTGAAGGTCTGTATGGAGGAGTGGGCCAAAATCCCTGCTGCAGTGTGTGCAAACCTGGTCAAGACCTACAGGAAATGTATGATCTCTGTAATTGCAAACAAAGGTTTCTGTACCAGATATTAAGTTCTGCTTTTCTGATGTATCAAATACTTATGTCATGCAATAACATGCAAATTAATTACTTACAAATAATACAATGTGATTTTCTGGATTTTTGTTTTAGATTCTGTCTCTCACAGTTGAAGTGTACCTATGATAAAAATTACAGACCTCTACATGCTTTGTAAGTAGGAAAACCTGCAAAATCGGCAGTGTATCAAATACTTGTTCTCCCCACTGTATATAAAAAAAACATGGGGGTTTGGAAGTGATGCAGACAATTACATTGATAGAAGATACAATCTATCTGCAATATTAAGCTGATCCATTCCCCCGGGATGCATTGTATGCATTGTTTTCCTTACAGGACTAATTGTTGTTGTGTTTGACATTGCTTCTCCTTTGTCATTGCATAGTGCTATGACCGGTTATCAAATTATCAGTACCTGATAAGCCTATGAGAGATGAATGTACAGTATAAGCTTGTGAAGGGTCAATGGCATGTATAAGACTAATGTCCTTCACATCTGCAATATGCTGTTATAATCCAGTGTGGTCATTAACAATTTGCATCCTGTTTCTTGCGAGTGCTTGCATTGTGATGTTGTGTGAGCACATAGGCTATGGCTAGCTGTAAAGCTTGTTATATCATTTATATTTATCAAATAATAATTACTGATATTCGATGTCTGACAGTAATATTGTTTGCCAAATCAACATGCATTGAGAGCATGCATAAACCCATTGCAATTAGGCTATGCAGTGCCATTTTCAGTATTCTGCATGTGTATGAACAGTATACAGTCGTGGTCAAAAGTTTTGAGAATTACACAAATATTAATTTTCACAAAGTCTGATGCCTCTGTTTTTATGATGGCAATTTGCATGTACTCCAGAATGTTATGAAGAGTGATCAGATTAATTGAAAAGTCCCTCTTTGCCATGAAAATGAACTTAATCCCCCAAAAACATTTCCACTGCATTTCAGCCCTGCCACAAAAGGACCAGCTGACATCATGTCAGTGATTCTCTCATTAACACAGGTGAGAGTGTTGACGAGGACAAGGCTGGAGATCACTCTGTCATGCTGATTGAGTTAGAATAACAGACTGGAAGCTTTAAAAGGAGGGTGGTGCTTGAAATCATTGTTCTTCCTCTGTTAACCATGGTTACCTGCAAGGAAACACGTGCCGTCATCATTGCTTTGCACAAAAAGGACTTCACAGGCATGGATATTGCTGATTGTAAGATTGCACCTAAATCAACCATTTATCGGATCATCAAGAATTTCAAGGAGAGAGGTTCAATTGTTGTGAAGAAGGCTTCAGGGCGCCCAAGAAAGTCCAGCAAGCGCCAGGACCGTCTGCTAAAGTTGATTCAGCTGCGGGATCGGGGCACCACCAGTGCAGAGCTTGCTCAGGAATGGCAGCAGGCAGGTGTGAGTGCATCTGCACACACAGTGAGGCGAAGACTTTTGGAGGTTGGCCTGGTGTCAATAAGGGCAGCGAGGAAACCACTTCTCTCCAGGAAAAACATCAGGGACAGACTGATATTCTGCAAAAGGTACAGGGATTGGACAGCTGAGGACTTGGGTAAAGTCATTTTCTCTGATGAATCCCCTTTCCGATTGTTTGGGGCATCCGGAAAAAAGCTTGTCCGGAGAAGACAAGGTGAGCGCTACCATCAGTCCTGTGTCATGCCAACAGTAAAGCATCCTGAGACCATTCATGTGTGGGGTTGCTTCTCAGCCAATTTTGCCTAAGAACACAGCCATGAATAAAGAATGGTACCAACACATCCTCCGAGAGCAACTTCTCCCAACCATCCAAGAACAGTTTGGTGACGAACAATGCCTTTTCCAGCATGATTGAGAACCTTGCCATAATGCAAAAGTGATAACTAAGTGGCTCGGGGAACAAAACAAATTTTGGGTCCATGGCCAGGAAACTCCCCAGACCTTAATCCCATTGAGAACTTGTGGTCGATCCTCAAGAGGCTTGTGGACAAACAAAAACCCACAAATTCTGACAAACTCCAAGCATTGATTATGCAAGAATGGGCTGCTATCAGTCAGGATGTGGCCCAGAAGTTAATTGACAGCATGCCAGGGTGGATTGCAGAGGTCTTGAAAAAGAAGGGTCAACACTGCAAATATTGACTCTTTGCATAAACTTAATGTAATTGTCAATAAAAGCCTTTGACACTTATGGAATGCTTGTAATTATACTTCAGTATACCATAGTAACATCTGACAAAAATATCTAAAAACACTGAAGCAGCAGACTTTGTGAAGACCAATGCTTGTGTCATTCTCAAAATGTTTGACCATGACTGTAGATGAATGCATCAACAGTAAAATACTAAACATGCATTAGGTCAACATTTGCATGATAACACCTTGATGAAAAGTAATACATCCTAACACAGTCCTATTGCAATGAATAGGTTACTGCACATGTTGGTCTGGTAATAAAAATGTATAGATCTAAAGATACAATCTGTAATTTTAACAGCATGGCCCTGCCACTTTGTTTGGTAAACTGATGGATGAAAAAGTAACCAATTTGACAAAAATGATCCCAGTATTTGTTGTTCAACACCAACACGACGTTCGAGAGACAGGACATAGTGTTGACTATAGTCTGCACTGCTCTCTCAATAAATGAACGACTGTGAGATCTCGGCCCCTCCCCCATTGACCGGGGATTTAACCGCGGGACATAATCTCCGACCTGAAAAATATAGTTGTTTCCGTGGCTGCCGACACAGTAATCTGTCCAGTCCTCAACGAGTTTTTAGCAGGAGAGTCAAAGAAGAGCTACCTACATCACCTACAGTAGCCTCACTGGCAAGTCAAAGAGAAATCCGCGCCGCCCGGGTAAACTTCTTCTAGGGTATAGATAGGCCTATCTCATTCATGAAAGTCAGTGCTTCTCGGTCTGAATTGAATGATTGCAGCCACGTCCTATGATATAGTTGCTTCTTTTAATCTTAAAATTTTAATTTCAGCATGCAACTTTTTTGCCTAATTTCTAGGCTATTCTGCGCGTGGATGACGTTCAGATTCTGAAAAAAGTCCATAGCCCTACAATTTAAGTCAAATAATGCAGCTTATCTGTAAGTATATTTTTGAGATTGTTTTACAATCAGAATCGTGTAAAATAACATACTTTCTAACGGGCTTATTCGAGTGATTGCGCAGGGGATGCTACAGCCAATTTGCTCCCTCCGGCGGCTTAGAGCGTATAGCCATAGAAAAAAAAAACACAGGATGTGCGAAGTTCCAGCGAATTTCGGTCTATAAATACACAAGAACGCTCTGTCCTCTCGCTTTTTCCTTCGGCGTTTTCTACTAGTAATGTCCTTGCATTGGCGGGAGCGCCTGCATCCGTAAAGGGAATACCACATGTGGCTTGAGTTGTTATAAACCTGTAGGTAAGGTAGACCAGCTTTAACACACCTAACAATCTGAAATTGTCTTTAAAGTTTAAACTAGCCGGAAGTGATGATCAATAGATTTACAACATCAATTAGATATTTTTTCTTCTTCTGAATTATGGATAGCAACACTTGAACACTATCTCTGTATTTATTTTCCTCTGGGGAAAATAGTATATTCTATTCAGTTGTGTCTATCCTACGATGTGGCGTTATTCTAGCATTTTAGGCTACTGAACACTCTGCTCTGCACCTGGATGATCTGGATATGCACATTAATCTGGATTACTGAATATGCACATTAATTAATTCAGAAGAAGAAAATTGTCAAAGACTCCAGCCACCCTAGTCATAGACTGTTCTCTCTGCTACCGCACGGCAAGCGGTACCGGAGTGCCAAGTCTAGGTCCAAAAGACTTCTCAACAGCTTCTACCCCCAAGCCATAAGACTCCTGAACAGCTAATCATGGCTACCCGGACTATTTGCACTGCCCCCCCACCCCATCCTTTTTACGCTGCTGCTACTCTGTTAATTATTTATGCATAGTCACTTTAACTCTACCCACATGTACATATTACTTCAACTACCTCAACTAGCCGGTGCCCCCGCACATTGACTCTGCACCGGTACCCCCCTGTATATATAGCCTCCCTACTGTTATTTAATTTTACCTCTGCTCTTTTTTTCTCAACACTTTTTTTGTTGTTGTTTTATTTTTACTTTTTTTGTTAAAAATAAATGCACTGTTGGTTAAGGGCTGTAAGTAAGCATTTCACTGTAATGTCTGCACATTTGATTTGATTTGATTTGATTTAATCTGGATTACTGAATATGCACATTCATCTGGATGTACTGGATATGCACATTCATCTGGATGTACTGGATATGCACATTCATCTGGATGTACTGGATATGCACATGAATCTGGATTACTGAATATGCACATTAATCTGGATTACTGAATATGCACATTCATCTGGATGTACTGAATATGCACATTAATCTGGTTGTACTGGATATGCACATTAATCTGGATGTGATCTGGATATACTGAATATGATCCACTGCTGACTTGCATGTTCTGCTGCTTGTGGTGTAGATTGACAACAGAATGACAGCACATTGACGTGGGTAGAGCGAGATATACACTATAATATCAGGGAGATAAGTAAATAGCCATGACAGGTTGCTGTGGAAGAGAGACTGAGCGGGACCAGACAGGTACAGAGATTTTTCTCTTATAATAGCTGGTAGGTAGCCTAGTTTGCTGGGGAAGAATGTGATTCAATGTTTTACTGTAGTTATACAATCATTTGACTATAATAGTTTATTTGGATAAAAGTGCCTGCTAAATGACATATTCATTGTCAGATAGAACTGACAGTGATTCATTGTGTTTTTCCTTTTCTATGAAACGTTTTTTGACTGTTTGGATATCCATGATGAAGCCTAAGATGATGCATAGGAGGATGAGAGGCAGTGATGCTTAACTGCTTCAACCTTTCAAGATTTTTCCCTTGGCATTCCTAGGTGAAACTAGACAAACAATCTTGGTTGTTTTGTTACCATCTTCTGGATGTGGATTTTCTTTGGCCTAACAGCTACGCTTTATTTCCCAATGGCTGTTTTACATGAAAAAATGTGGATTGTTAATTCTGTCAAGAACACCAGACATGTTCCATCAATTCTTTAATCCTGTCCTTGGCTTGGTTGGCCTCTTACACTGTGACTGTTCCTGGCAAGGTCAGGGTCTACATATCAGGAGTCAGTCATCTCTTATATAAGGGAAACGAGGCAAAGCTAGACAGGGTAACTTGGCTCCCCCATCTATAAACTAGGCCTACTGTAGTTCTAATCTTTCCCAAACAGTTTTGGTTGATCAGCCAAGTTACCTAATTCAGAACAGCACAAAACTATATTGCAGCAAAGCGCTGTAGATATAGCATCTAAGGCTGGTTCTGGTTTGTTTTTGCAAAGTCTGAATCGTGGACAAGTTTAGCTCAGAGTAATAGAGAATAATGAATGCTCAATGCATTACCATTGTCTATGTCCTTCCATCTCTCAATCAGCTAACTAATGATTGATCAGCCCTGTTGGACATACAGTTCTGTCAGACTGTCTGGCATTAGGGTGTGCTGTACACGGGCCAATGGAATACAGATCTGTTTTACCTGTTAGCTGCAGACAGGCTTAGAGCAAAAGTGACCTCATCGGTCTGTCTGTCTGTCTGCCAGACAAAGTCAGTTGTCTAGTCCGTGTCCACCAGGCGCCATACTGTGAGCAATGTGCTGATGTGATGACAATACTGGTGACTGATCTTCATGCCTGCTTTCTCATGACTCTGGGATTTCATTTAATAATCCAAGAGGGGGCCTCCCGAGTGGCGCAGCGGTCTAAGGCACTGCATCGCAGTGCTTGAGGCGTCACTACAGACCCGGGTTCGATCCCAGGCTGTGTCACAGCCAGCCGTGACCGGGAGACCCATGAGGCGGGCACAATTGGCCCAGCGTTGTTAGGGTTTGGCCGGCCGGGATTTCCTTGTCCCATCGCGCTCTTGCGACTCCTTGTGGTGGGTCGGGTGCCTGCAAGCTGACTGCGGTCGCCAGCTGGACAGTGTTTCCTCCGACACATTGGTGCGGCTGGCTTCCGGGTTAAGCGAGCAGTGCGGCTTGGTAGGGTTGTGTTTCGGAGGACACATGGCTCTCGACCTTCGCTTCTCCCGATTCCGTAGGGGAGTTGCAGCGATGGGACTGTAACTACCAATTGGGTAGAAGTACAAAACAAATATATACAGTATATTTATCCAAGAGGACATTGTGAGAGTGTATGGGTGTAGATGCAGAGAGGATTATTATTGGTTTTCGCAATAGGCAACATAATAATCGTCTCTGAAAACTGGTGTTTAATAACATTCCTCTCTTTTCTTCCCATTGTTACAGAAATCGCTATTAAAGAATCAGACATGGGTCGTAAAGAAGCCGACTTTGACTGGAAGAAGACCACTGACAACATCCAGGAGGTGTTTGACTTCATGGAGGTGCTTGGATCGTAAGTACAGCTCACACCTGACCCACCTACCATAGGACCATAGGACCCCCCACCTACCATATGACCATTTTCACTACCTCATTAGAACATGCATCTCAGGAAAAAGAGTGCAAAGACACTTTGCAAAGACATCACTAGTTGAACATCTGGAAAGGGTCTGCTGAAAGCCCTTTGACCCCCATCCACTGGCTGAGGTGGTGGAGGGATTATGCAGTAGGTTTGATTGGATTGCCAGGAAACCTACTTTACTGGTGTCTTAGCAACACGTCCCTCTGGCAGCACTGAGGGTATCAGTCCTAGACCTCCCGATGGCGTCAGGTGATTATTAAAATGGCTAAAAACCGTCCTCAATGGAGCTATCTTTAGCTGGAGATTCATTGAGATTTTGATTTCTTTGGTACAATCTTGGCAAAGAGTGAGAATCCCACAAGATTCCACAGGAACTTTTCAAATCGTTTTTTCCAGATGTTTTTGATGGTGTTGTTGAAAATGTGAATTATTGTAACTAAGTAATTTGAGTAAGCACAACTATGCAGTTTCAAAATATTTAGATTTAGATAGTAAATAGTCATGCAACACAAACTACAGTGCCCTCAGAAAGTATTCACACCCCTTTACTTTTTCCACATTTTGTTGATACAGCCTGAATTTAAAATTGACTACTTTTAGATTTTCTGTCACTGGTCTACACACAATACCCCATAATGTCAAAGTGGAATTTTGTTTGTAGAACATTTTATAAATTAATACAACATTAAAAGTTGAAATGTCTTGATAAGTATTCAACCCCTTTGTTATGGCAAGCCTAAATAAGTTCAGGAGTAAAAATGTGCTTAACAAATCGCATAATAAGTTGCATGGACTCATTCCGTGTTCAATAATAGTGGTTAACATGATTTTTCAATGATTACCCCATCTCTGTACCCCACACATACAATTATCTGTAAGGTCCCTCAGTTGACTAGTGAATTTCAAGCACAGATTCAACCACAAAGACCAGGGAGGTTTTTCAATGCCTCGCAAAGATGGGCACCGATTGGTAGATGTGTAAACATTTTTAAAGCAGATGCTGAATATCCAAAATATGCATCCTGTTTTCAACACGGCAATTAGGTAAAACTGCAAAACATGTGGCAAAGAAATCAACTTTTTGTCCTGAATACAAAGTGTTGTTTGGAGCAAATCCAACACAACACATCACTGAATACCACTCTTCATATTTTCAAGCATGGTGGTGGCTGCATCATGTTATGGGCAGTGGTGGAAAAAGTACCCAATTGTCATACTTGAGTAAAAATAAAGATACCTTAATAGAAAATGACTCAAGTAAAAGTGAAAGTCACCCAGTAAAATACTACTTGAGTAAAAGTCTACAAGTATTTGGTTTTAAATATACTTAAGTATCAATAGTAAATGTAATTGCTAAAATATACTTAAGTATCAAAAGTGAAAGTATAAATCATTTTCCTTATATTAAGCAAACCACACGGCACCATTTTCTTGTTTTTTAAATGTTATTTACGGATAGCCAGAGGCACACTCCAACACTCAGACATCATTTACAAATGAAGCATGTGTGTTCAGTGAGTCTCTTGATAAGTGTGTGAATTGGACCATTTTCCTGTCCTGCTAAGCATTCAAAATGTAACGAGTACTTTTGGGTGTCTGGGAAAATGTATGGAGTAAAAAGTACGTTATTTCTTTAGAAATGTAGTGACGTAAAAGTTGTCAAAAATATAAATAGTAAAGTACCGATACCCCCCAAAAACTACATAAGTAGTACTTTAAAGTATTTTTACTAAAGTACTTTACACCACTGGTCATGGGTATGCTTGTCATCGGCAAGGACTAGGGAGTTTTTCAGGATAAAAAAGAAACGGAATGGAGCTAAGCACAGGCAAAATCCTAGAGGAAAACCTGTTTGTCTGCTTTCCAACAGACAGAGAATTCACTTTTCAGCAGGACAATAACCTAAAATACAAGGCCAGATCTACACTGGAGTTGCTTACCAAGACAACATTGAACGTTTCTGAGTGGCCTAGTTACAGTTTTGACTTAAATTGACTTGGAAATGGCTGTCTAGCAATGATCAACAATCAAGTTGACAGAGCTTGAAGAATTTAAAAAAGAATAATGGGCAAATATTGTACAATCCAGGTGTGCAAAGCTCTTAGAGCCTTACCCAGAAAGACTCACAGCTGTAATCGCTGCCAATAGTGCTTCTACAAAGTATTGACTCGGGTGGGAATACCTATGTAAATTAGATATTTCTGTATTTCTTTTTCAATACATTTGCAAACATTTCTAAAAACATGTTTTCACTTTGTCATTATGGAGTGTTGTGTGTAGATGAGTATATATATTTTTTTAATCATCAATTTTGAATTCAGGCTGTAACACAACAAAATGTGGAATAAGTCAAGGGGTATTATGAGTACTTTCTGAAGGCACTGTATGTGCATTGATTCTGCACAATTCAAACTAGCCTAATTTTAGTGGGTCAGCCAGCGTGAGTAATCCAAGGGGTCAATCAACTGTTCTTGACTGAGCAGTCCGGTTTTACTGAGGTTGTCGCGTTGAGATGCTTCGGGAACCCTGGTGGTGGATGATGGATCTGGGGTCAGAGGTAAATAAAGGTGTGTAGGCTACTGCTCCCTTGGGGTGCTGACGTCACTGGACCGTGGGAACCGAGACTTGCCTGGACCAAGGACTGGACAGGCAACCAAGAGAGGAAGCCATGTGGACAGACACAATTTGTGGGAACAGATGTCTTGGAGAAGATTGTTGCTTGACTAAGACCTCTTTAGTCTACAACCTCTTTAGTGATATTTGGAATCCACCTGTCATGGAATCTCGGTGTTAAACCCAGAAATAAATGGCAGCATGAATGAAGACACTTTTACATATTGCTGCATGATAAGTTATATAGATGTACAGTTGAAGTCGGAAGTTTACATACACTTAGGTTGGAGTCATTAAAACTCGTTTTTCAACCACTCCACAAATTTCTTGTTAACAAACTATAGTTTTGGCAAGTCAGTTAGGACATCTACTTTGTGCATGACACAAGTAATTTTTCAAATAATTGTTTACAGACAGATTCTTTCACTTATAATTCAATGTATCACAATTCCAGTGGGTCAGATGTTTACATACACTAAGTTGACTGTGCCTTTAAACAGCTTGGAAAATTCCAGAAAATGATGTCATGGCTTTAGAAAGTTCTGATAGGCTAATTGTCATAATTTGAGTCAATTGGAGGTGTGCCTGTGGATGTATTTCAAGGCCTACCTTCAAACTCAGTGCTCATAGGAAAATGAAAAGAAATCAGCTAAGACCTCAGAAAGAAAATTGTAGACCTCCACAAGTCTGGTTCATCCTTGGGAGCAATTTCCAAACACCTGAAGGTACCACATTCATCTGTACAAACAATAGTATGCAAGTATAAACACCATGGGACCACGCAGCCGTCATACCGCTCGGGAAGGAGACGCGTTCTGTCTCCAAGAGATGAACATACTTTGGTGCGAAAAGTGCAAATCAATCACAGAACAACAGCAAAGGACATTGTGAAGTTGCTGGAGGAAACAGGTACAAAAGTATCTATATCCACAGTAA
The DNA here is from genome assembly GCF_020615455.1 of Coregonus clupeaformis. Taxonomy (NCBI): domain Eukaryota; kingdom Metazoa; phylum Chordata; class Actinopteri; order Salmoniformes; family Salmonidae; genus Coregonus; species Coregonus clupeaformis. The sequence goes on along the minus strand of NC_059215.1, from coordinate 19,198,049 downwards.
AATGAGTCCTATACCGACATAACCTGAAAGGCCGCTCAGCAAGGAAGAAGCCACTGCTCCAAAACCGCCATAAAAAGCCAGACTACGGTTTGCAACTGCAAAGATCTTACTTTTTGTAGAAATGTCCTCTGGTCTGATGAAACAAAAATAGAACTGTTTGGCCATAATGACCATCGTTATGTTTGGAGGAAAAAGGGTGTTGCTTGCAAGCCGAAGAACATCCCAGCCGTGAAGCACAGGGGTGGCAGCATCATGCTGTGGGGGTGCTTTGCTGCAGGAGGGACTGGTGTACTTCACAAAATAGATGAGGAAGGAAAATTATGTGGATATATTGAAGCAACATCTCAAGACATCAGTCAGGAAGTTAAAGCTTGGTCGCAAATGGGTCTTCCAAATGGACAATGACCCCAAGCATACTTCCAAAGTTGTGGCAAAATGGCTTAAGGACAACAAAGTGAAGGTATTGGAGTGGCAATCACAAAGCCCTGACCTCAATCCTATTGAAAATGTGTGGGCAGAACTGAAAAAGCGTGTGCGAGCAAGGAGGCCTACAAACCTGACTCAGTTACACCAGCTCTGTCAGGAGGAATGGGCCAAAATTCACCCAACTTATTGTGGGAAGCTCGTGGAAGGCTACCCGAAACGTTTGACCCAAGTTAAACAATTTAAAGGCAATGCTACCAAAAACTAATTGAGTTTATGTAAATTTCTGACCCACTGGGAATGTGATGAAAGAAATAAAAGCTGAAATAAATCATTCTCTCTACTATTATTCTGACATTTCACATTCTTAAAATAAAGTGGTGATCCTAACTGACCTAAGACAGGGAATTTTTACTAGGATTAAATGTCAGGAATTGTGAAAAACTGATTTTAAATGTATTTGGCTAAGGTGTATGTAAACTTCCGACTTCAACTGTATCTTGTTCTCACCAGAGCCCTACTTCAGTGTGTGACCCACAGAACCTTTGAAATGTGATTCTGATTCACATCACATTGGGAGAAGATATTGTAAAACAGAAACGCACTATTATTTAAGTTAAGTATAATAGAGTAAAATAGTCAAAGTATAAAAATAGCTTTTTTCAGAATTATACATCTAAAATGCAGGTGCTGTGGAAGTTCAACTAAATGTATTTTAAGAATACTTATTTTCCCTGGGCAATGATAGCTTGCTTGTTCAGGATGGGTCAGCTTGGCACTGCTGGTGTCAGGGCTAAGGGCAGACTGACAGTGATATTTGCTCTCTCAGATTGGAACAAGGATCAATTAGCAGAAAGAACAGCTAAACAGATGGCGAAAGCTTGGTCAGGTGCTCTATAGATGTGATTATACTGTAATGTACAGTGAAACACTTGCATGTACAGCAATACCACGTTTTATCAAATTTTCTCTCTTTAGGCCTAATTTATATAATTAGCATACACACTATGTTTGACGATAAATATATCAGCATAACAAATGAGTGTAGTCCCTACTGTACTTCCTTCCTATGTTCTATCACAAGGATCTATCTAGGGGAATTAGGGAGGTCCATTGGATTAGGCTTTATAAAGCTAAACCCACATGGGACCATCAACAAAAACACAATCTAGTTTCCTGGCAACGTGATATACAGTACGTAGGCGTTCAGACTGTCGTTACACACCTGCTCTCTGGTGTAGATATCATCCCTGTCATGATCTTACCCTTATCATGGTTGGAAATATTAACTTTATTTCAGCTGTTAATGGTATATTTTGTCTAGATTTATTTCAACAGTTAATGGTATATTTTGTCTAGATTTATTTCAGCAGTTAATGGTGTATTTTGTCTCACTTTTGTGTTTTCAAACTGTACATGAGGAGAGTGTCTGACAACAAGCTTACTAATAGCTGCCTTGCATGCCAATGGATTGCCACGGATGCTGTTTGATTGATAATACCCCTTGAAGGTCATAATGAGAATCATGGGATTCTCTAGGAGAAGATGCAGTGTAGTTTTTGGAAAACATAAAGACGCCAGCATGTCTGACTTCCGTCCTGGGGCCTACCTCTGTGCACTACTGAGTTTAATGGGACAATGTGAGATGATGTCATAATAACTCTGTCTGCCTTCATGCAGTGACACTCGTTAGGACTTGTATTTACTATTTTTAGTCTGCCGCAGTTGAAGCAATGTTTGCTAATTATCTTTCTAATCAGGTTAGGTAATGTAACCTAAACCTTGCAGTGCTCTAATCTAGCACGTGTTCCTTAGACTGGCTTCAGTGCCGTAACTCAACAGAAAGGGGGCAGCACTTTTGTGGTACAGTATTTACTGTCAGTCAGCCCCTCTCTCAAGGCTGTGTATGACCCTATGACCTGGTCGCTGCTTGGGGTGGAGGTCTATCCGTGCTGGCTGCACATGCTCAGTCCATCTACACCTAGAGCCAGCCTGCCTGCCTGTCACAGTTTCCGTTGTGTAAGGGATAAACATGCTAATCCAGCAGGCAGGTCAGCTATTCCCAGACGATGCTGAAGATAGCTGGGAAACTGTACAGAACATAACATTGACTGAGCCCTTAAGCCACTCTACCCCATCTAAGACCTTAATAGGACCTTTTTCACAGTCTTAACTTCTGTTTTCTTGATATCACGCACCTCTCTCTAGTGTAATATCAAAGGGTGCATGTCCTGTAGGCCACCTGATACAGATGTAGTATCTTCATTTGATCACCCTGTTGCAGGATATTTGTAGTGTATTTTAGGTTTAGAAAGGCTTCTGAACTTTGTAATTTCCACTTTGAAATTTCAAACCTACAAAAATGTCCATTAATCATAATCCACATAATAATTTACATTTCCTTTTGCTGCAGGACTATTTTCCTGCTGTAGCAAACTGGCTCAAATTAACATCCTACACCTGTACCTGAAGCGCAATAGAAACCATCAACAGTGTATTGCAAACATTTATAACCTACTGCAGGTCCATAAGAACTGTAACCTACACCAAAGTAAAAATAATTCATTTGTAAGAAATTACAGAAAATTAGAGAAAAAAAGGAATGTCAGAAAATTACATCTCATTTCACATATCACCTCAGTTTCATGACATCAATCAACTCCCATGAGAGCTTGACCCACAGTGGCCTTGACAGAGTGTATTCCTAATGGGGAAAGAGGCTGAGTTTTTCTCAGCAAGAGACCTGATTATGTTTTCTCCGGTTCTGTGTAGTAATTGCACCATTATAATAGTTGAACTAACCCTTTGGCTATGTGTCTGTGTGTTCTCCCAGGGGAGCGTTCTCCGAGGTGTTCATGGTGAAGGAGAAGATGACAGGCAAGCTGTTTGCCTTAAAGTGTGTGAAGAAGAAGAAGCAGAAGAGTATTCAGAATCTGGAGAATGAGATTGCCGTGTTGAGAAAGTAAGAGTTGCAAACTTTGTTAATTGTATTATTTCAGTCTCCATTTCAATTGAATGAATCATGACTTCAACTACTGTATGTTTCACTGTATTTTCATCTCACATGCTAAACATGATATTCTCTCTCCCAGGATCAAACATGAAAACGTTGTTGGTTTGGAGGATTTCTATGAAAGTCGCTCTCATTTCTACCTTGTCATGCAGCTGTAAGTTCCATACCTTTTACCTTATATTACAGTAGAAGGGAGAAAATATCATGTTAATTATGTCCTGTAAAAACCCTTGAGTAGCCTACGCACACTCCACTCCACAAATAATAGTTCTTGCCACTTTTAATGACAGCCACAATGTTCTGCCTGTCAGAGTTAGTGCTCAGACTGCAACTTAGCACTCAAGTCACATGCAGAAGCATAATGCTGAATGTTCCCAACGTTGAGCCTGAACATAAGCAGAAGCTCATGGATAGAGTTTAGAGTTAGGCTGACTTGACTTAAACCCCTTTACTTTTTTTAATTTAACCTTTATTTAACCAGGTAAGCCAGTTGAGAACAAGTTCTCTTTTACAACGGCGACCTGGCCAAGATAAAGCAAAGCAGTGCGATAAAAACAACAACAACACAGAGTTACATATGGAATAAACAAAACGTACAGTCAATAACACAATAGAAAATCTATATACAGTGTGTGCAAATGTAGTAAGTTATGGAGGTAAGGCAATAAATAGGCCATAGTGCAAAATAATTACAATTTAGTATTAACACTGGAGTGATAGATGTGCAGAAGATGATGTGCAAATAGAGATACTGGGGTGCAAATGAGCAAAATAAATAACAATATGGGGATGAGGTAGTTGGGTGGGCTAATTACAGATGGGCTGTGTACAGGTGCAGTGATCGGTAAGCTGCTCTGACAACTAATGCTTAAAGTTAGTGAGGGAGATAAGAGTCTCCAGCTTCAGAGATTTTTGCAGTTCGTTCCAGTCATTGGCAGCAGAGAACTGGAAGGAATGGCGGCCAAAGGAGGTGTTGGCTTTGGGGATGACCAGTGAGATATACCTGCTGGAGCGCAGATTACGGGTGGGTACTGCTATGGTGACCAATGAGCTAAGATAAGGTGGGGATTTGCCTAACAGTGATTTATAGTTGGCCTGGAGCCAGTGGGTTTGGCGACGAATATGTAGTGAGGGCCAGCCAACGAGAGCGTACAGGTCACAATGGTGGGTAGTATATTGGGCTTTGGTGACAAAACGGATGGCACTGTGATAGACTACATCCAATTTGCTGAGTAGAGTGTTGGAGGCTATTTTGTAAATGACATTGCCGAAGTCAAGGATCGGTAGCATAGTCAAGTTTTACGAGAGCATGTTTGGCAGCATGAGTGAATGAGGCTTTGTTGCGAAATAGGAAGCCGATTCTAGATTTAACTTTGGATTGGAGATGCTTAATGTGAGTCTGGAAGGAGAGTTTACGGTCTAACCAGACACCTAGGTATTTGTAGTTGTCCACATATTCTAAGTCAGACCCGCCGAGAGTAGTGATTCTAGTCGGGCGGGCGAGTGCAAGCAGCGTTCGATTGAAGAGCATGCATTTAGTTTTACTAGCGTTTAAGACCAGTTGGAGGCTACGGAAGGAGTGTTGTATGGCATTGAAGCTCGTTTGGAGGTTTGTTAACACAATGAAGGGCCAGATGTATACAAAATGGTGTCGTCTGCGTAGAGGTGGATCTGAGAGTCAACAGCAGCAAGAGTGACATCATTGATATACACAGAGAATAGAGTCAGCCTGAGAATTGAACCCTGTGGCACCCCCATAGAGACAGCCAGAGGTCCAGACAACAGGCCCTCCGATTTGACACATTGAATTCTATCTGAGAAGTAGTTGGTGAACCAGGCAAGGCAGTCATTTGAGAAACCAAGGCTATTTAGTCTGCCAATAAGAATGCTGTGATTGACAGAGTTGAAAGCCTTGGCCAGGTCGATGAAGACTGCTGCACAGTACTGTCTTTTATCGATCACAGTTATAATATCGTTTAGGACCTTGAGCGTGGCTGAGGTGCACCCATGACCAGCTCGGAAACCAGATTGCATAGCGGAGAAGGTACGGTGGGATTTGAATTGGTCGGTTTTCATGAGGGGCATATGACTGTGCTTACACAGGCAGCCAAATTCTGATCATTTTCCCACTAATTGGTCTTTTGACCAATCAAATCAGCTCTGAAAAAGATCTGATGTGAAAAGATCGGATGTGATTGGTCAAAAGACCAATTAGTGGAAAAAAGATCAGAATTGGGCTGCCTGTGTAAATGCAGCCTTGGTCATCCAAAAATGTTAGGCTGAGTAATGCTTCCGATGCTTAGCTCATGGTTGGAGTTTAAGATTAGGTTGAGCCAGCTTTTAAGGGCTAATTGTTAATGGTTGTTGTTGTTGTTCTCCCGGTAGCGTTGCTGGGGGTGAGCTGTTTGACCGTATCCTGGACCGGGGGATGTACTCAGAGAAGGATGCTAGCAGGGTCATCCAACAGGTGCTCCAGGCCGTACAATACCTCCATCAGAATGGCATCGTGCACCGCGACCTCAAGCCGGAGAACCTGCTGTATTACAGTCAGGATGAGAACTCCAAGATCATGATCAGTGACTTTGGCCTGTCCAAGATGGAGGATAACGGTGTCATGTCCACAGCCTGCGGCACTCCAGGATATGTGGGTAAGGAAGGAGACATTTTTGGCCTTACAGATAATTAACTGTGTGTATGGGGGAGAAACTCTGTCAGAGGAAACACATTATAAAACCTTGGGGAGACAAGAAGAACATTCCAAAACCTACATAGTTAACCTAGACCTATCATCTATCTGTCAAACACCGATTATATAACACTAGTTGATTTAAATGAACTGAACTTGGAGAATTGTTCTTACTTACTCTGTTTCCCAACCTCCAGCCCCTGAAGTCTTGGCCCAGAAACCCTACAGCAAGGCAGTGGACTGCTGGTCTATTGGAGTCATCACCTATATCCTGTGAGTACTGCTATCATTGATGACCTTAGGATATGTATAGGCTACTGTAGTGAATAGTTGATTGCATGTAAAGACTATGTATGTCACCTGGTCTTTGCAGGCAAGAGTGCATTTGTTGTTCTCCAAGCTTGTTCATCTAATCAAGGGTTATCTTTAGAATGATGACTTGTTAGGATTATCAAAGGCATAGTCACGCTGACTCATTAGTGCCACTGGGCCATTCCCTCAACATGTCCTGTTGTAGTGGTCGGGTTAGAGCTCCACCTTGTGGACATTTACCTCTGACACACACACACACACACACAGTCTATCATTTCGTAATGGCACACATTTACACAGCATTATTATTTGGTTTCTCTAGGCTCTGTGGATATCCCCCTTTCTATGAGGACACTGAGACACGACTGTTCTCTAAGATCATGAAGTCACAGTACGAGTTTGACTCTCCCTTTTGGGATGACATCTCTGAATCAGCCAAAGATTTTATCCGCAACATGATGCAGAAGAACCCTAAGATGCGCTTCACTACAGAGCAGGCTCTCAGGCATCCCTGGTGAGTGCCATGATCAACAACATCAATTGCCTACTGTTTAGTCTGTAACATCTACAACAACATGCACTCTGTGGTGTTCAGTGTGAGGTGTATTCAGGCTAGCCTGGAAACAGTTTCTGTTACTATGACAGAAATGCCCGACTGAATTAGTGAAGTGAAACAATGGTGAAATATAGAGTGATTTAGTCTGGATTTCCAGGCTAAAACCAATAGGAGATTACAATGTTATTTTCTGTTGTCTCTCCTTCAGGATCATTGGAAAGACGGCACGGAGCCATGATATCTACCACTCAGTCAGTGAACAGATCCAGAAGAACTTTGCCTAGACCAAGTGGAAGGTGAGCCATCTTTCCATCTTGCTCAGTCAGAGGGTTCTGTCTCTCTCCCACATCTAAGACATAATCACAGTGTGTTGTTTACTTTCCTGTTTAAGGGCCATGAAATACTGTTAACATCTGTGTGTTAATCAACATTCCTGATTACTCATAATCAAGTCAATATCAAGACAACTAGGAAAAACATTTGACCAAATGAAAATGCCTCACTTAACTCATGATGATGGTTATCACTGTGGCATCTCATACAGTAGTTTCCTCTTAGATCTTAGCATGTTCCTCATCATCTCCTGTCTGTGTGCTGTTACAGCAAGCCTTTAACGCCACCGTGGCCATCAACCACATGAAGAAGCAGCAGCTGGCTCACTCTGACCTGGTGGTGAAGGCGCAGACCCTCAACATGCCCACCATCCAGGTCATCGACGTCTCCCCCCCTAAGTCCCACAACCCCCTGGATCCTGAGAGGCTGGAACCCAACGGGAACCACATGACCTTACCGATCACCTCCAGAGACGTGAAGAGCCCCCTGCCCCGTAAGATCAGCCAAAGCGAGCCGGCACACGCCCATACCCTTGCAGAGATGGGCAAACACGCCTACCACTCTGAGCCTGCGAACCTTAATACGTAAGCACTAACCCTAACCCTGACTCCCATATTTACATAAAAAGATGGCTAGCCTCCATTCACTGTGCCTGAATGACCATTGAACAGTGTGGGGAATATCCCAGATTTGCCTGTGTGACTATGTGATCTCTAATGGATGACTTTGCCTCTCCTTGTTTTAGGTACAGGGCGACGGCCAACCGCAATGGCCAGGCTCTTCAGACTGGAGTGTGCTCCGTCATGTGAAGGGTCTATGGACGGAGCTTGCGTGGAAAATTAGGTAGATATTTAACTACTACACATTAGATTCTATGTTACAGTGCTATACAGTGATTATTATTTGACCCTGCTGGTCATCTATGAACGTTTGAACATCTTGTAGAACGAGCTGGCCTTAATGGCCATGTACTGTTATAATCTCCACCCGGCACAGCCAGAAGAGGACTGGCCACGCCTCAGAGCCTGGTTCCTCTCTAGGTTTCTTCCTAGGTTCCAGCCCTTTTAGGGAGTTTTTCCTAGCCACCGTGCTTCTACATCTGCATTGCTTGCTTTTGGGGGTTTTAGGCTGGGGTTCTGTATAAGCACTTTGTGACAACTGTTGATACAAAAAGGGCTTTATAAAATAAATGTTGATTGAATGTAATAAGGCATGTTACAGTACAGGGCATCTTCCTTATTAGATATGGATAATGTACATGATAACCTATTAGATATAGATAATCTCAACTCAAGGTGTTGTTCCATTGGACTAAACGTGCGTCTCTCTCCTCTGCAGGTCAGTCAGCTGACTTGGTCATGGCTGCTTTCTTTGTGTGGGCCAGCCCAGGCACTGTGACTGGCAAGTGGATTCTCAGGACGGTCAAGGGTGGCCAGTGAGATCCAGAATCCAAAGAATTCTGAACAGTGCCTAGAAACTTCACTGAACACACACATTCTGTACAGCGCCAGAAGTACACACACATACAGTTAAAGTCGGAAGTTTACATACACCTTAGCCAAATACATTTAAACTCTGTTTTTCACAATTCCTGACATTTAATCCTAGTAAAAACTCCCTGTTTTAGGCCAGTTAGGATCACCACCTTATTTTAAGAATGTGAAATGTCCGAATAATAGTAGAGAGAATTATTTCTTTCAGCTTTTATTTCTTTCATCACATTCCCAGTGGGTTAGAAGTTTACATACACTCAATTAGTATTTGGTAGCATTGCGTTTAAATTGTTTAACTTGGGTCAAACGTTTTGGGTAGCCTTCCACAAGCTTCCCACAATAAGTTGGGTGAATTTTGGCCCATTCCTCCTGACAGAGCTGGTGTAACTGAGTCAGGTTTGTAGGCCTCCTTGCTCGTACACACTTTTTCAGTTCTGCCCACAAATGTTCTATAGGATTGAGGTCAGGGCTTTGTGATGGCCATTCCAATACCTTTACTTTGTTGTCCTTAAGCCATTTTGCCACAACTTTGGAAGTATGCTTGGGGTCATTGTCCATTTGGAAGACCCATTTGTGACCAAGCTTTAACTTCCTGACTGATGTCTTGAGATGTTGCTTCAATATATCCACAAATTTTCCTTCCTCATGATGCCATCTATTTTGTGAAGTGCACCAGTCCCTCCTGCAGCAAAGCACCCCCACAGCATGATGCTGCCACCCCCGTGCTTCACGGTTGGGATGGTGTTCTTCGGCTTGCAAGCAACCCCCTTTTTGCTCCTAACATAACGATGGTCATTATGGCCAAACAGTTATATTTTTGTTTCATCAGACCAGAGGACATTTCTCCAAAAAGTATGATCTTTGTCCCCATGTGCAGTTGCAAACCGTAGTCAGGCTTTTTTATGGCGGTTTTGGAGCAGTGGCTTCTTCCTTGCTGAGCGGCCTTTCATGTTATGTAGATATAGGACTCGTTTTACTGTGGATATAGATAATTTTGTACCTGTTTCCTCCAGCATCTTCACAAGGTCCTTTGCTGTTGTTCTGGGATTTATTTGCACTTTTCGCACCAAAGTACATTCATCTCTAGGAGACAGAACGCGTCTCCTTCCTGAGCAGTATGACGGCTGCGTGGTCCCATGGTGTTTATACTTGCGTACTATTGTTTGTACAGATGAACGTGGTATCTTCAGGCGTTTGGAAATTGCTCCCAAGGATGAACCAGACTTGTGGAGGTCAACCTTTTTTTTCTGAGGTCTTAGCTGATTTCTTTTGATTTTCCCATGATGTCAAGCAAAGTTTGAAGGTAGGCCTTGAAATACATCCACAGATACACCTCCAATTGACTCAAATGATGTCAATTAGCCTATCAGAAGCTTCTAAAGCCATGACATCATTTTCCTGAATTTTCCAAGCTGTTTAAAGGCACAGTCAACTTAGTGTATGTAAACTTCTGACCCACTGGAATTGTGTTAATCTGTTTGTAAACAATTGTTGGAAAGATTACTTGTGTCATGCACAAAGTAGATGTCCTAACCGACTTGCCAAAACTATAGTTTGTTAACAAGACATTTGTGGAGTGGTTGAAAAACAAGTTTTAATGACTCCAACCTAAGTGTATGTAAACTTCCGACTTCAACTGTACATGTATAGTCACAAGGTATTCTATGATGTCCAGCATCCCAAGGAGGAGGGGCAATAAGCTCACTAGGGACTGGGGGTTGTATGTATTATACCAAGGAGAAACAATTCTTCACATAAGAATTAGTGTTATAACCCCTGAAGAAGGAGGATGTCAGGGATGGTTTGTTTGCGTCATGATGATGCGATGTGGTGCCATGTTGTTTAAAGACAGGTAAAGACAGGTAAAGAAGAACTAGGACTTCTGTACATGAATAAAGCGAAGCTAGTTCAGACAGGAAACCTGAGTGTTTGTATTAGCTGATGTTGCACCAATTGGATTAATCACTCTACCTTAATATGGCGGTCTTATTAGTTGGCCACGTTCTCCACACACATTCTCTGATGGCTTCCGCTCGCAAGCTAGTGCTGTTTTCTGTTATCCCACCACCACCACAGCCTCCACCTGTTTGGCTCTGTATTTGGTTCAGTCAGGGGGATTGGTAGCTATACCTCACTCACTGCATGGAGGTTATCATGATGGTAATGATTTAGCTTTGCTATTAGCTGACAACGTCATTGGCTGACAACGTCACAAAAATGATACACGCACATCGATGAGGCAGAAGGCTGTGTGTTGTTATGATTCTGAATAGTCAGATAGCTAGCAACAGTGACAAGAAGCTGCCATGTGGGGAATCGTAGGTGGCTCGTTTCAGTTGTCTTGTTTCAGTTGCCTTGTCTTGTTTTGACTGATGTCACGTCTATGCTAATATGGCTACAATTCGCTAGCTAGCTAACCAACAACTGTAACGACGTGTTTGAGAGACAACAAGTGCTCATTGTGCAAATGTATTTATGTTTTCAATAAACATTGTAGACAAAATATACACTGAACACAAATATAAACACAACATGCAACATTTTCAAAGATTTTACTGAGTTACAGTTAATTCAGTATAAGGAAATCAGTCAATTGAAATAAATTCATTAGGCCCTAGTCTATGGATTTCACATGACTGGGATTAAAGATATACAGTGCATTCGGAAAGTATTCAGACCTTCTAAAATGTATTAAATTAAACATTTTCCTTATCAATCTACACACAATACCCCATAATGACAAAGTAAAAACAGGTTTTTAGGAATGTTTGCAAATGTATTAAAAATAAAAAACAGATTTACCTTATTTACATAAGTATCCTTTACTATGAGACTCCAAATTTAGCTCAGGTGCATCCTGTTTCCATTGATCATCCTTGAGATGTTTCTACACTTGATTGGAGTCCACCTGTGGTAAATTCAATTGATTGGACATGATTTGGAAAGGCACACACCTGTCTACATAAAGGTCCCACAGTTGACAGTGCATGTCAGAGCAAAACCCAAGCCATGAGGTCGAAGGAATTGTCCGTAGAGCTGCGAGACAGGATTGTGTTGAGGCACAGATCTGGGGAAGTCTGCAGCATTGAAGGTCTCCAAGAAGTGGCCTCCATCATTCTTAAATGGAAGAAGTTTCGAACCACCAAGACTCTTCCTAGAGCTGGCCAACCAGCCAGGGAGGTGACCAAGAACACGATGGTCAATCTGACAGAGCTCCAGAGTTCCTCTGTGGAGATGGGATAACATCCAGAAGGACAACCATCTCTGCAGCACTCCACCAATCAGGCCTTTATGGTAGAGTGGCCAGACAGAAGCCACTCCTCAGTAAAAGGCACATGACAGCCCGCTTAGAGTTTGCCAAAAGGCACCTAAAGGACTCTTACACCATGAGAAACAAGATTCTTTGGTCTGATGAAACCAAGATTAAACTATTTGGCCTGAATGCCAAGCGTCATTTCTGGAGGAAACCTAGCACCATCCCTACGGTGAAGCATGGTGGTGGCAGCATCATGCTGTGGGGATGTTTTTCAGCGGCAGGGACTGGGAGACTAGTCAGGATCGAGGGAAAGATGAACGGAGCAAAGTACAGAGAGATCCTTGATGAAAACCTGCTCCAGAGCGCTCAGGACCTCAGACTGGGGCGAAGGTTCTCCTTCCAACAAGACAACGACCCTAAGCACACAGCCAACACAACGCAGAAGTGGCTTCGGGTCAAGTCTCTGAATGTCCTTGAGTGGCCCAGCCAGAGCCCGGACTTGAACCCGATCGAACATCTCTGGAGAGACCTGAAAATAGCTGTGCTGTGACGCTCCCTATCCAACCTGACAGAGCTTGAGAGTATCTGCAGAGAAGAATGGGAGAAACTCCCCAAATACAGTGTGCCAAGCTTGTAGCGTCATACCCAAGAAGACTCAAGGCTATAATCGCTGCTTCAACAAAGTACTGAGTAAAGGGTCTGAATACTTATGTAAATGTGATATTTCAGTTGTTGTTTTTTTGCAAAAATTTCTAAATATCTGTTTTTGCTTTGTCATTATGAGGGGAAAAAAACAATTTAATCAATTTTAGAATAAAATCTTTCCGAATGCACTGGTATCTGTTGGTCACCCACACAACGCCGTAAACGTGGTCTACGATGGTGAGGCCGGTTGGACGTACTGCCAAATTCTCTAAAACGACGTTGGAAGCGGCTTATGGTAGAGAAATTAACATTCAATTCTATGGCAACAGCTCTGGTGGACATTCATGCAGTCAGCATGCCAATTGTACGCTCCCTCAAAACATGAGACATCTGTGGCATTGTGAAATGGATTATTTTAGCCAAGGAGAAATTATCACTGCCAGGGATGTAAACAAATTTGTGCAAGACATTTTAGAGAAATAAGCTTTTTGTGCGTATGGAAAATGTCTGGGATATTTTATTTCAGTTCATGAAACATGGGACCAACACTTTACATGTTGCGTTTATATTTTTGTTCAGTATAGTTTACATGTTGTCAACAATCTACGCCAACTCTGTCTGTTTTGCCCCTTAGTTGCGCATTCATCGATTTTGTGCTAAGCAACCAACCCGTCTATGGCAGTGAGCTACCATGAAGCTGCAGAGCCAACCGCCAACACCTAATGTATTGTCATTTACTTTCTAATAAATGGTTAAACAAATACGTGCCGTTTTCTGTCTGAACTATTAGACAGTCTTAGGTAGTTGTGCTGTTCCATGGTGTGAAAAAATTGTCTAAATAGTAGCCGATTTTGATGTGGATTGTATAAAGAAGCAGGATTTTAGCACTAATGGGGGAAATTGATGGGGAACATTGAGTCTGATGATGGTAAAATTAATTAATGTTTAAGCTCTTTGGGTTTCTCAAAATTCTCTTGTTCTCTGTCAGTCCCTTATGTTTTCATTGTCAGGCTTTATTTTTCTAATACACAACTGCTGTAACTCAGTGAGATAAATATATATACAGTGGGGAGAACAAGTATTTGATACACTGCCGATTTTGCAGGTTTTCCTACTTACAAAGCATGTAGAGGTCTGTAATTTTTATCATAGGTACACTTCAACTGTGAGAGAAGGAATCATAAGTATTTGATACATCAGAAAAGCAGAACTTAATATTTGGTACAGAAACCTTTGTTTGCAATTACAGCGATCATACGTTTCCTGTAGGTCTTGACCAGGTTTTCACACACTGCAGCAGGGATTTTGGCCCACTCCTCCATACAGACCTTCTCCAGATCCTTCAGGTTTCGGGGCTGTCGCTGGGCAATACGGACTTTCAGCTCCCTCCAAAGATGTTCTATTGGGTTCAGGTCTGGAGACTGGCTAGGCCACTCCAGGACCTTGAGATGCTTCTTACGGAGCCACTCCATAGTTGCCCTGGCTGTGTGTTTCGGGTCGTTGTCATGCTGGAAGACCCAGCCACGACCCATCTTCAATGCTCTTACTGAGGGAAGGAGGTTGTTGGCCAAGATCTCGCGATACATGGCCCCATCCATCCTTCCCTCAATACGGTGCAGTCGTCCTGTCCCCTTTGCAGAAAAGCATCCCCAAAGAATGATGTTTCCACCTCCATGCTTCACGGTTGGGATGGTGTTCTTGGGGTTGTACTCATCCTTCTTCTTCCTCCAAACATGGCGAGTGGAGTTTAGACCAAAAAGCTATATTTTTGTCTCATCAGACCACATGACTTTCTCCCATTCCTCCTCTGGATCATCCAGATGATCATTGGCAAACTTCAGATGGGCCTGGACATGCGCTGGCTTGAGCAGGGGGACCTTGCGTGCGCTGCAGGATTTTAATCCATGACGGCGTAGTGTGTTACTAATGGTTTTCTTTGAGACTGTGGTCCCAGCTCTCTTCAGGTCATTGACCAGGTCCTGCCGTGTAGTTCTGGGCTGATCCCTCACCTTCCTCATGATCATTGATGCCCCACGAGGTGAGATCTTGCATGGAGCCCCAGACCGAGGTTGATTGACCGTCATCTTGAACTTCTTCCATTTTCTAATAATTGCGCCAAAAGTTGTTGCCTTCTCACCAAGCTGCTTGCCTATTGTCTTGTAGCCCATCCCAGCCTTGTGCAGGTCTACAATTTTATCCCTGATGTCCTTACACAGCTCTCTGGTCTTGGCCATTGTGGAGAGGTTGGAGTCTGTTTGATTGAGTGTGTGGACAGGGGTCTTTTATACAGGTAACGAGTTCAAACAGGTGCAGTTAATACAGGTAATGAGTGGAGAACAGGAGGGCTTCTTAAAGAAAAACTAACAGGTCTGTGAGAGCCGGAATTCTTACTGGTTGGTAGGTGATCAAATACTTATGTCATGCAATAAAATGCAAATTAATTATTTAAAAATCATACAATGTGATTTTCTGGATTTTTGTTTTAGATTCCATCTCTCACAGTTGAAGTGTACCTATGATAAAAAATTATAGACCTCTACATGCTTTGTAAGTAGGAAAACCTGCAAAATCTGCAGTGTATCAAATACTTGTTCTCCCCACTGTATATATGGTATACTGAAGTATAATTTCAATCATTCCATAAGTGTCAAAGGCTTTAATTGACAATTACATTACGTTTATGCAGAGTCAATATTTGCAGTGTTGACCCTTCTTTTTCAAGACCTCTGCAATCCGCCCTGGCATGCTGTCAATTAACTTATGGGCCACATCCTGACTGATGGCAGCCCATTATTGCATAAACAATGCTTGGAGTTTGTCAGAATTTGTGGGTTTTTGTTTGTCCACCCGCCTCTTGAGGATTGACCACAAGGTCTCAATGGGATTAAGGTCTGGGGAGTTTCCTGGCCATGGACCCAAAATGTCAATGTTTTGTTCACCGAGCCACTTAGTTATCACTTTTGCCTTATGGCAAGGTGCTCCATCATGCTGGAAAAGGCATTCGTCGTCACCAAACTGTTCTTGGATGGTTGGGAGAAGTTGCTCTCGTGGATGTGTTGATACCATTCTTTATTCATGGCTGTGTTCTTAGGCAAAATTGTGAGTGAGCCCACTCCCTTGGCTGAGAAGCAACCCCACACATGAATGGTCTCAGGATGCTTTACTGTTGACACAGGACTGATGGTAGCGCTCACCTTGTCTTCTCTGGACAAGGTGTTTTCCGGATGCCCCAAACAATTGGAAAGGGGATTCATCAGAGAAAATGACTTTACCCTAGTCCTCAGCAGTCCAATCCCTGTACCTTTTGCAGAATATCAGTCTGTCCCTGATGTTTTTCCTGGAGAGAAGTGTCTTATTTTGCTGCCCTTCTTGACACCAGGCCATCCTCCAAAAGTATTCGCCTCACTGTGCGTGCAGATGCACTCACACCTGCCTGCTGCCATTCCTGAGCAAGCTCTGCACTGGTGGTGCCCCGATCCTGCAGCTGAATCAACTTTAGGAGACGGTCCTGGCGCTTGCTGGACTTTCTTGGGCGCCCTGAACCTCTCTCCTTGAAGTGCTTCATGATCCGATAAATGGTTGATTTAGGTACAATCTTACTAGCAGCAATATCCTTGCTTGTGAAGCTCTTTTTGTGCAAAGCAATGATGATGGCACGTGTTTCCTTGCAGGTAACCATGGTTAACAGAGGAAGAACAATGATTTCAAGCACCACCCTCCTTTTAAAGCTTCCAGTCTGTTATTCTAACTCAATCAGCATGACAGAGTGATCTCCAGCCTTGTCCTCGTCAACACTCTCACCTGTGTTAACGAGAGAATCACTGACATGATGGCAGCTGGTCCTTTTGTGGCAGGGCTGAAATGCAGTGGAAATGTTTTTTGGGGATTAAGTTCATTTTCATGGCAAAGAGGGACTTTGCAATTAATTGCAATTCATCTGATCACTCTTCATGACATTCTGGAGTATATGCAAATTGCCATCATCAAAACTGAGGCAGCAGACTTTGTGAAAATTAGTATTTGTGTCATTCTCAAAACTTTTGACCACGACTGTATGTGCTCACTGACAAATCATTGCCAGTGTAAATACCATTAATGTACTGTTATTGACTTGCCAAATCACATTAATGAAGGGTGAGATTGTATATATAATTGTAAATATAATTTATCATTGTGCTGAAGAGATTACGATAATAGCAATATTATTCTGATTTTATTACTGTATTGATTATATTATTCCTCCTTTAAAACAAGGTAGTTAGTTGCTTCTGTCCCAAGCTCAGTGGAGCTTGCTGTTGGTGTTTTCTAAATATTCTATATGTCCATTGTTAATTATTTTTTTCTCTGTAGCTTTATCATCAACAAATGTAATGTGTATACACAAACAATCCTACGTCATTGCTTTTGCTTGTTTATCTTCTGTCCCTCTAATAAAAGCAGAAAGTTCTCTCCACTTGGTCATTTGACCCAATTCAGACAGTGACCTAGATCAGGGTTTCCCAAACTCGGTCCTGTTGTGAATATATACAGTTGAAGTCGGAAGTTTACATACACTTAGGTTGGAGTCATTAAAACTAGTTTTTCAAGAACTCCACAAATTTCTTTTTAACAAACTATAGTTTTGGCAAGTCGGTTAGGACATCTACTTTGTGCATGACACAAGCAATTCTTTCAACAATTGTTTACAGACAGATTATTTCACTTATAATTAACTGTATGACAATTCCAGTGGGTCAGATGTTGATTGTGCCTTTAAACAGCTTGGAAAATTCCAGAAAATGATGTCATGGCTTTGGAAGCTTCTGATAAGCTAATTGACATAATTTGAGTCAATTGGAGGTGTACCTGTGGATGTATTTCAAGGCCTACCTTCAAACTCAGAGCCTCTTTGCTTGACATCATGGGAAAATGAAAAGAAATCAGCCAAGACCTCAGAAAAAAATGTGTAGACCTCCACAAGTCTGGTTCATCCTTGGGAGCAATTTCCAAATGCCTGAAGGTACCACATTCGTCTGTACAAACAATAGTACGCAAGTATAAACACCATGGGACCACGCAGCCGTCATACTGCTCAGGAAGGAGACGCGTTCTGTCTCCTAGAGATGAACGTACTTTGGTGCGAAAAGTGCAAATCAATCCCAGAACAACAGCAAAGGACCTTGTGAAGATGCTGGAGGAAACAGGTACAAAAGTATCTATATCCACAGTAAAACGAGTCCTATACCGACATAACCTGAAAGGCCGCTCAGCAAGGAAGAAGCCACTGCTCCAAAACCGCCATAAAAAAGCCAGACTACGGTTTGCAATTGCACATGGGGACAAAGATCGTACTTTTTGGAGAAATGTCCTCTGGTCTGATGAAACAAAAATAGAACTGTTTGGCCATAATGACCATCGTTATGTTTGGAGGAAAAAGGTGGTCGCTTGCAAGCTGAAGAACACCATCCCAACCGTGAAGCACGGGGCAGCATCATGCTGTGGGTGTGCTTTTCTTCAGGAGGGACTGTTGCACTTCATTTTCTTCAGGAGGGACTGTTGCACTTCACAAAATAGATGGCATCATGAGGAAGGAGTGAGTAGTCATGCTGTACTTCGCTCCGCAGGTAATATGACACACATTACATTACAATGGAACGATTTGATTAGTATAATGTTAGCTAGCTACATAGTTGTCTTTGTATCAAAGATAAAGTTGTAGTATAGAGAAACTATCGAGGTTAGCTAGCCAGCTACATTCGTTCGCAGCGACGCCGTTTTTCAAACAAAGTCAACACCGCAGCCATTGCTAGCTAGCCAACACTACCAGCTAGCAGTACTGTAGCATCTAAATACAATATCATTTTAGTCAATGAGAATTTTGCAACGTAAAGCTTCACTTTCTGAACATTCGAGATGTGTATTACTAGCTGTTTGGGGTTTTAGGCTGGGTTTCTGTACAGCACTTCGAGATATTAGCTGATGTAAGAAGGGCTATATAAAATAAAATTGATTGATTGATTGTAGTCCTCTTGTGTAGCTAGCATGACTGACTTTGTGCTAGCTAGCCAACGTTTAATTATTTCTGCGATATGAAAGGAACTTGACACGGACACGAATGATCTGTTTAGTGTGTTTTTTTTTTTTTTTGGGGGGGATGGATCAGCTTAATATTGCAGATAGATTGTATCTTCTATCAATGTAATTGTCTGCATCACTTCCAATCCCCCATGTTTTTTAAATTTTTTATATATATATATTCCCCTTTATTACTTTTCAACCCCACCATCCTTTCCCTACTTGGAGTAAATTAGTGAACAACAACGCCCAGGCCTCTACTTCCGGTCTATACTTACTACCTACACCTTATGGACAGAGTTAATTTTACAATAATTCTATATCTATATATATATATATATATATATTTATTTATTTTTTTGCTCCTGAACTTCTTCTACTCTCAACCTCTCCGATCATTTTCATGATGTCCATCTGTTTAGTGTGTTGGTTGTTTGTTGTAACCAAGTATTGGTGCTAAACCGTGTGTTATTGGATGCTAGCATGCTAGTTAGCTATGGCGTCATAGGATACGGTGCCCTGGGCGGTTTTCACGGAAGAATACTGTACCAAGTTAGCTAGCTGAATAAACTAAGTTAGAGTCTATTCCTAGAAAACATTGAACCGCTGTTGTTTACAACAATTATAATTTCTAAAGTGGAAGTTGGGAGAGTTACATTTGAGTGTTTCAGTGAAAGGTAAGTGAGCGAGGCCCGCTCTCTTGCTTCCCCAGATGTTTAGTTAATTTTATTCCGATTTCTTTTGCATTAATGTAGCCTTTTCTGTAGCCTGTCAACTATGTGTCTGTCTATCCCTGTTCTCTCCTCTCTGCACAGGCCATACAAACGCTTCACACCGCGTGGCTGCTGCCACTCTAATCTAGTGGTCCCTGCGCGCACGACCCACGTGGAGTTCCAGGTCTCCGGCAGCCTCTGGAATTGCCGTTCTGCGGCCAACAAGGCAGAGTTAATCTCAGCATATGCTACCCTCCAGTCCCTTGACTTCTTGGCGCTGACGGAAACATGGATTACCACAGAAAACACTGCTACTCCTACTGCTCTTTCTTCGTCTGATCATGTATTCTCGCATACCCCGAGAGCATCTGGTCAGCGCGGCGGTGGCACAGGAATCCTCATCTCTCCCAAGTGGACATTCTCTCATCTCCCTGCGGACCTGTCATCTTTTCACTCCCTCCTCTCTACATTTTCTTCCTCTGTTTCTGCTGCTAAAGCCACTTTCTACCACTCTAAATGTCAAGCCTCTGCCTCTAACCCTAGGAAGCTCTTTGCCACCTTCTCCTCCCTGCTGAATCCTCCTCCTCCTACACTCCCTCCTCCCTCTCTGTGGATGACTTCGTCAACCATTTTGAAAAGAAGGTTGACGACATCCGATCCTCATTTATTAAGTGAAATGACACCGTTGGTCCTGCTCACACTGCCGTACCCTATGCTTTGACTTCTTTCTCCCCTCTCTCTCCAATCTTGCGACTTGTGATGGCCGGCCGCCCAACAACCTGCCCGCTTGACCCTATCCCCTCCTCTCTTCTCCAGACCATTTCCGGAGACCTTCTCCCTTACCTCACCTCACTCATCAACTCATCCTTGACCGCTGGCTATGTCCCTTCCGTCTTCAAGAGAGTGAGAGTTGCACCCCTCCTCAAAAAACCTACACTCGATCCCTCCGATGTCAACAACTACACACCAGTATCCCTTCTTTCTTTTCTCTCCAAAACTCTTGAGCGTGCCGTCTCTAGCCAACTCTCCTGCCATCTCTCTCAGAATGACCTTCTTGATCCAAACCAGTCAGGTTTCAAGACTGGTCATTCAACTGAGACTGCTCTTCTCTGTGTCACGGAGGCTCTCCGCACTGCTAAAGCTAACTCTCTCTCCTCTGCTCTTATCCTTCTAGACCTATCTGCTGCCTTTGATACTGTGAACCATCAGATCCTCCTCTCCACCGAGTTGGGCATCTCCGGCGCTGCTCACTCTTGGATTGCGTCCTACCTGACAGGTCGCTCCTACCAGGTGGTGTGGCGAGAATCTGTCTCCGCACCACGTGCTCTCACCACTGGTGTCCCCCAGGGCTCAGTTCTAGGCCCTCTCCTATTCTCTCTATACACCAAGTCACTTGGCTCTGTCATATCCTCACATGGTCTCTCCTATCATTGCTACGCAGATGACACACAATTAATTTTCTCCTTTCCCCCTTCTGATAACCAGGTGGTGAATCGCATCTCTGCATGTCTGGAAGACATATCAGTGTGGATGTCGGATCACCACCTCAAGCTGAACCTCGGCAAGACGGAGCTGCTCTTCCTCCCGGGGAAGGACTGCCCGCTCCATGATCTCGCATTCACGGTTGACAAATCCATTGTGTCCTCCTCGGGAGGAAGAGCAGCTCCGTCTTGCCGAGGTTCAGCTTGAGGTGGTGATCCGACATCCACACTGATATGTCTGCCAGACGAGTGCAAAGAACCTTGGCGTGACCCTGGATAACACCCTGTTGTTCTCCGCTAACATCAAAGCGGTGACCCGATCCTGTAGGTTCATGCTCTACAACATTCGCAGAGTACGACCCTACCTTACACAGAAAGCGGCACAGGTCCTAATCCAGGCACTTGTCATCTCCCGTCTGGATTACTGCAACTCGCTGTTGGCTGTGCACCCTGCCTGTGCCATTAAACCCCTACAAGTTATCCAGAACGCTGCAGCCCATCTGGTGTTCAACCTTCCCAAGTTCTCTCATGTCACCCCGCTCTGCACACTCCACTGGCTTCCAGTTGAAGCTCGCATCTACTACAAAATCATGGCACTTGCCTACGGAGCTGTAAGGGGAACGGCACCTCCTTACCTTCAGGCTCTGATCAGACCCTACACCCAAATGAGGGCACTACGTTCATCCACCTCTGGCCTGCTAGCCCCCCTACCTCTACGGAAGCACAGTTCCCGCTCAGCCCAGTCAAAGTTATTCGCTGCTCTGGCACCCCAATGGTGGAACAAGCTCCCCCATGACGCCAGGACAGCGGAGTCACTGACCACCTTCTGGAGACACTTGAAACCCTACCTCTTTAAGGAATACCTGGAATAGTATAACAGTAATCATTCTACCCCTCCCTCCTCCCCCCCACCCCCCATTTAAAAAAAAGGGTGGTTGTCCCACTGGCTATCCTAAGTTGAATGCACCAATTTGTAAGTCGCTCTGGATAAGAGCTTCTGCTAAATGACCTAAACGTAAATGAAGGAAAATTATGTGGATATATTGAAGCAACATATCAAGACATCAGTCAGGAAGTTAAAGCTTGGTCGCAAATGGGTCTTCCAAATGGACAATGACCCCAAGCATATTTCCAAAGTTGTGGCAAAATGGCTTAAGGACAACAAAGTCAAGGTATTTGAGTGGCCATCACAAAGCCCTGACCTCAATCCTATAGAACATTTGTGGGCAGATCTGAAAAAGCAAGGAGGCCTACAAATCTGACTCAGTTACACCAGCTCTGTCAGGAGGAATGGGCCAAAATTCACCCAATTTATTGTGGGAAGCTTGTGGAAGGCTACCCGAAACGTTTGACCCAAGTTAAACAATTTAAAGGCAATGCTACCAAAAACTAATTGAGTGTATGTAAACTTCTGACCCACTGGGAATGTGATGAAAGAAATAAAAGCTGAAATAAATCATTCTCTCTAGTATTATTCTGACATTTCACATTCTTCAAATAAAGTGGTGATCCTAACTGACCTAAGACATGGACTTTTTCCATTTTAGTCATTTAGCAGACGCTCTTATCCAGAGCAACTTAGTTAGTGAATGCATACATGTATTTTAAAAAAAAATATATATATATATTTTTTTTTTCATACTGGCCCCCCGTGGGAAACGAACCCACATCCCTGCCGGCCAAACCCTCCCCTACCTTGGACGACGCTGGACCAATTGTGCGCCGCCCATGGGTCTCCCGGTCGCGGCCGGCTGCGACAGAGCCTGGACTCGAACCAGGATCTCTAGTGGCACAGCTAGCACTGCGATGCAGTGCCTTAGACCACTGCGCCATTCTGGAGTTTTTACTAGGATTAAATGTCAGGAATTGTGAAAAACTGAGTTTAAATGTATTTGGCAAAGGTGTATGTAAACTTCCGACTTCAACTGTATATATATAGATATACAGTGCCGTGAAAAAGTATTTGCCCCTTTTCTGAATGTTATCAGACCTTCAACCAAAAGCTAATATTAGATAAAGGGAACCATCAGCAATACAGGCCTCTTTTTTTTAAATCTGAAAACACATATATGAAAGATGTTATTTTTCCCTCTTATACAGTCCACCAAATCCCCCTCTTCAAAAATACTGCTTTAAAGCAGCTAGCTAATCCAATGTTATTAAAACTGCTAGCTAATCAAATGTTATTAAATCAGCTAGCTAATCCAATGTTATTAAAACTGCTAGCTAATCAAATGTTATTAAATCAGCTAGCTAATCCAATGTTGGTGTACTTCTGTCCTTTCCTCTCATGTGGTATGGATGAAAAGGTCCCCACATGAGTGCTACGTGCAGTGTGTGATCCCTCTTTCCAACCCCTCCACCCCACCTCCCTCCCCTCCCAACCACAAGATAGTTGACTTGGAGCACAGCTAGCCGAGACAGACTGCCTATTCAGGCAAAAGAGCGTGGCACAGAACCCAGAAATATGGGGCAACGGTCCCAAAACAGTCTCCCAGTTTCCTCACAGTCACAAACACGCCAGTCCAGAGCCACAGCTTACTAAAACAGAGAGTCTATGTAGAGTCTGTGTAGCTCTCCTCTTACACGTAATGGTTTTCCTGACAGCGTAATTGCAGCCACATTACGCAACATCACTTCTAGGGAGTTTACCATGGCCAAGAACCAGTGAGAGGGGAAAGGTTGGATCTACTTTGCACATGGCATGAGAATAAATTACGTGAGTGGGAATCACAGGATTCCAGATAGTAATGTGTGACAATGCAATTTTACAGTGGACTTTATACCTTTGGTCTGACTAGCAGTCACATTTTGAAGAATGTTAGTGGGTCTGGAGTGTGAAAAAGCCTTTTTAACAGTCACCCAGTTCTGACAATATGATACGTTTTTATTATCGCCATCGGTGCCATTTCAGTATTGCTGAAATGACAACACATGGCCCTCTGTGACGAGTGATAGGGAACAGACTATTTCACAACAGAACCAGACGACTGTCTTCCACCTCTTGTCCTGCTTTTGGAAATCATGTCAAAGGGCATGGTTCTTCACACACATCCAACGTAACCTCATCAATTTATCATCAATGTCAATATATACACCCATTTGTTGTGGACACCCATCGGCTAAGGCACTGACACTGGAGGTCTCAGAGGCATTGGGACTTCCCCAAAGCTATCTGTATTATTTTATCTGATTAGGAATGAACCTAACACTGCAGCCGGGGCATTCCAACCAATAAAGGGGTGTTCACAGAGATAATTTGATTGATCTTTATGGGGGTGGTACTCTTCACATGAAATAATTCTCAATGGATACAAGTCAACCTCTCCTGATGGTGTTTAATGTACAAGACACTGGACACAAACCTACCAACCACACATGATGGTCAATGTTCAGCAACCAGACACTGGACACAAACCCATCAACCAAATGCACATGATGGTCAATGTTAAGCAACATGCGTAGTGTTAGTCTAAGCTCTCTCTATTCTTCATTGTGGAGTTGTCAATTCCCGAATACAAAAGAATAGTAGGCAATACAAGTTTCACTCTTATGATGAACTATTTGCCTAGTTCAACTTCAAAGAATTGCAGGTAGATGAGACCCACAAAAGTGGGTCAGGTTTTCACCTTTGACATAATTTAACTTTCTTTTTTTGATGACACGTCAGCAAATATTGGACTGCATTGTAGAACTACCATGCCACACTCATAGCACTGTTTAAAAGCAGTAGGATCAATGGGTTTCTGTAGTGGTATTACGTAGCATCATACACTGTCAAGCCGACACTCACTCAATAGTGGCTGAGTGATAACTGCTTTTCACGTGATAAGACTGCAGTAATACAGTAGCCTATTCAGCACTCCTACACTTAATAAAGATGCAGTCCGGGATCTTAAGCACTTACACATTCGTAACATATTGTACGAATTGGAATTCGTGACATATCATACGAATTGCAGGACGTAAAATATCATATTTTGCAGGACATAGCATATCATACGAAATGGATGACGTAGTACACAATTGTGCACAATGTTCGGGGACCAGTTTTGGCTCGTGAGCACTACTTTCAAAACTACTAGCTGAAATTATACAAAACCTCTGGAGCATCACTTTAACTTGTCCAACCACACCATTGCATCTCTGTTGCATGACCCAAACACATGTAACTCACGTGATATTACTTGCACAATATATTTTGGCAAGATGGGGGTTTCGATGACCTTGCCTTTGTACCCAATCTTGGCTGTTTCCTGGACAAATGCCCATTGCACCAGACATTGAAGACATTGCCTCAAAGCAGTTGCCTCCACCACTGCATTTGCTCTAAACACTCTGTCATGAATATTCATAATTTCACACTATGTGGGAGTTGACATGGATCTCATTGTGTATAAAACCCAGCACCTCTCATTGCATCTTTGCGTGTGGATGCTTGACTAAGACGAAATCTAAAGAAATAATTTAACAGGTCCCTACACACGTAAGTACATTTAAATATTTTCTGCTCTTCTGTGCACTCTTCATTCAATCTTATTTAGAATTATACAGTGGAATCTACATTGTCCGAATATTTGAGATATTTTCACTGATATTACTTAATGCATTATGATGATCATAAAATGTACGCACAGTGGTCAGTACTAATTATTTTTTTGTTTTTTTATTTGCAGAGCGATTGAATAGCCTATTAATTATTACATGTTATTTTCCCTCCATAGACTCAACTTAAGACAATGGAGACCATAAACGAGATAATTCCATTCGCTAAAGAGATCCTGAGCCAGAGGCCCAGTCGGGGCATGATGAAGGTGTACTTGCTGGGTTCTACCCTGGCATTGTTTGGAGTGGTCGGTGGACTGGTGGAAACGGTATGCATGCCATTTTGTGAACAGGAACCATTAGACGAGGAAATTATCAAGCTGATCACAGAGGAGAAGAAGAGGCAAATGCTGGAGCCAGAGATAACCACTGACGAGCCTGATGTTGTGGATGAGTTGCAAACGGAGATTGACGCTAAGAAGCCACTGGAAGGTCGTCAGAGGAGGGCATCTATCAGGTCACATGCCTGTTGAAGATGCACTGCAACTCCTTCTCATGTTGATTGAACACTAATGAAACCAACACTTAGAACACAAAATGTGGTGAAATAAGCTAAATCACCCTGGCAATCAAAAGGGATTGCACTTGATGATTTTATCATGATAATTTGGCCATGTTTAGGGACCCCTTGACTTATTAGCAATGAGAAGAGAAGAGACGGAATGGATGGATGGATGGATGGATGGATGGATGGATAGATGGACCGATGCAACAACAGGCTACAGTTATGACTGGCTGCTGGGCAGCAGAAGCTCTGTGACTGACTGAGAATTTGTATTTTCTTTTGGCGACCTAATAAACCTATTTTATGTTACCACTGGGTCATGATGTGGTTCATGTCAAACAGTGTTGTGAGTAGCCTAAAGTAGCCTGCCCAATGATGTATATACACCCTAGATGACTGACGGGGCTCTGTTTTAAGGCCACTGCGCAGCTAAAGAAATGCATTTATAAATGTCTACTTTCGTTTTTGCCAAGTATATTCTATTACAGACACCTTAATGCATACTTTTAAATTATATTATATGAACTGAACATAAATAAATAAATATATAAAAACATTTTCCTTAAGGTTGATTTTTTAGAGCGTACTAATGTTACTGTTCCCCCTACAGTAAATAAATACATAAAAACATGTAATTATGTAATTCTGTCCTTGAAACATTTAATTGAAATACTGTAGAATTCCATTCATTCCACACCTCATTCTGAGGTGTACCAATAAAGCGGCCAGTGGCTTCAAAGCCTCTCATTGGCCAATACATAGCATCAGCAATCCAAGGTTTATATACTCTAGGTTTCAGAGAGGACACACATTTTGAAAAGGGACAGGAACGCTGAAATGCTAATTAATTGGTGTACATAAAGAGGACAAAAGTTCCATACAGTATTCAAAGACTTGAAGTTGAGGTCAGATTT
This sequence comes from Coregonus clupeaformis, assembly GCF_020615455.1. Taxonomy (NCBI): domain Eukaryota; kingdom Metazoa; phylum Chordata; class Actinopteri; order Salmoniformes; family Salmonidae; genus Coregonus; species Coregonus clupeaformis. Next base: position 19,171,060 of record NC_059215.1, on the reverse strand, counting down.
AACCAATGATCAGTGGTGGAAAAAGTACACAATTGTCATACTTGAGTAAAAATAAAGATACCTTAATAGGAAATTATTCAAGTAAAAGTGAAAGTCACCCAGTAAAATACTACTTCAATAAAAGTCTAAAAGTATTTGGTTTTAAATATACTTAAGTATCAAAAGTAAATGTAATTGCTCAAATATAATTAAGTATCAAAAGTAAAAGTATTAATCATTTAAAAATCCTTAATATTAAGCAAACCAGGCGCCACCATTTTATTTACGGATAGCCAGGGGCACATTCCAACACTCAGACATAATTTACAAACAAAGCATGTGTGTTTAGTGAGTCGGTCAGATCATAGGCAGTAGGGATGACAAGGGATGTTCTCTTGATAAGTGTGTGAATTTGACAATTTTCCTGTCCTGCTAAGCATTCAAAATGTAATGAGTACTTTTGGGTGTCATTGAAAATGTATGGAGTAAAAAGTATATTATTTTCTTTAAGAATGTAGTGAAGTAAAAGTAAAAGTAGTCAAAAATATCAATAGTAAAGTACAGATAGCCTAAAAAGCTACTTAAGTAGTGCTTTAAAGTATTTTTACTTAAGTACTTTACACCACTGCCAATGATGTAGGTTAATCCAATTTGTAAGTCGCTCTGGATAAGAGCGTCTGCTAAATGACGTAAATGTAAATGTAATAGATATAATTGGGTTTAACTCACATTCACTTGCCAAGACATAAGACTCCTGAACAGCTAATTTATGCACAGTCACTTTAACTCTACCCACATGTACATATTACTTCAACCACCTCAACTAGCCGCACCGATACCCCCCTGTATATATAGCCTCCCTACTGTTATTTTATTTTACTTCTGCTCTTTTTTTCTCAACACTTTTTAGTTGTTTTATTTTACTTTTTTTATTAAAAATAAATGCACTGTTGGTTAAGGGCTGTAAGTTAGCATTTCACTGTAATGTCTGCACCTGTTGTATTCGGCGCATGTGGCCAATACAATTTGATTTGATTTGATTCGATTTTTAGACAGTTCATGCAGTAGGTGGCAGCAAATCTATCTCATAAGCAGAAACTGCCTGTCCTGCGGGAAATGACGCCAGTGTTGTTTTTCTGGCTGTGCCTAGCTAGCTAACGCGTTAATCATAATTTATTAGTTAGTCAGAAAGGCGTAACTTTGTGAAATAACTAGCTAGTTGAGGGCAAATAAACACCATACCGTGCAGATGGCGGACCCTGCGGTGATGGCGGGTGGATTCAGTGCTGTAGTAGGGGTAAATAAAATATTTTGTCATAGCTATGTAAGGTTAGCTAACTAGCAAATTAAAATACGCTAGACATTTTTTTGTTTTGCCTCATCAAATGAAAGCCTTCCACTAGCTAACGTTACGTTTAAACGAATGTTGTAACTGTTAGCTACCTAAGGTGGTTGACTTGCTGTTCACAATCCTATGTCATGCGATTTGTAAACTGGTGTCGACGTCAAAAATGCTGACTAGACATATAGCTAGCAACTGTAGTTAGCTAACCCTGAGAGAAAGGGTTGTCTCACTCACCACATCTGTATGTTTTACAGCGTTCGGGCGGTGGTAAGGCGACGTCCAGCCCGGCAGAGAACTACCAACTTGCCCGGCGTCGCACCCTCCAAGTGGTGGTGAGCTCTCTGCTGACGGAGTGTGGGTTCGAAAGCGCAGAGAAGGCAGCCGTGGAATCACTCACTGAGATGATCCAGAGCTGTATGTAACCATTGTTTTGATGTTATTGAAAATGTCATTCATAAATGTTTTCAGTTTGGGATTAAACTAACAATAACCTTTGCTGGCTTGAATTAAACAACAAGCCGTGACTAGGCCTTTTAAGAAATCATCACAATTGTCTGTATTACTGACCACTAATTGGTGTCTATTCCCTATGCTTTTTCAGACATATCTGAAGTGGGACGTTGTGCCAAGGCCTACTGTGAACACACAGCCAGAATCACACCCACCCTCTCTGACACTGTGGTCACACTCATTGAAATGGGTGAGTTTAACCTCAGGAAAGATGCTAAAGAAATACAGCTTGAAAATGAAATCTCTATTTAATTTGCCTTCATTAACTTATGTTTCATGTATCACCACAGGTTTCAATGTGAACACTTTGCCAGTGTATGCCAAGAGATCACAGAGGATGGTTATAACTGCCCGTGAGTATGTCTTTACTGTTAGTGGGGGGGAGGGTCTACTGCAACACATTTCCCCCTGCCATAACCCCTCACATTGGTGCTACAAAAGAGAGAAGATGATGTGCAGGTTCGCGTAAAGAAATTGGTGCTGTTTTGGGATATTGATTAGCGATTGTCAAGGATGCACAGAAATTCCAAAATATGTGTGGAGTTTTTAATTAAGATTATTTGTTTGAAAAATGTGATATATAAGAGAGCTTCATAAGCTGTTTATTCGATTGTGGGGTTTGAATAGTGTGAGAAGACAACATATTTGGTGAGAATCACAACATAAGGTAGAAAATCAATTCTAGCTCTTAACACTAGAACCGCTGGGCTTCGATGAACCCCCCCAAAAAAATAAATTAAATAAAATACAAGCGGTGAAAACATCAGTAGCCTCAACATCATTATAAGTGCCAAGTGGCCTTGATAAATAGTGAAACTCGGCACAAAAGCAATAATGGCATTATAATGAATGTGTCGATATGACAGCAGTCAAAAAGAGTCAGTTATTGTCAGCTCGTGCTCATATTGTGTGCATTTCCACACAATGGCATCAATTGGATTTTATTTAGCTGTTATCCCTTGTCCTAACAGTTGACACAATTTTCATAACTTTCACTTGCTTGATACACTTTGACATACTTTTTTTTGTAATTAAGCAGAAGCTCTTATCCAGAGGGACTTACAGTAGTGAGTGCATACATTTTTGTACTGGTCCCCAGTGGGAATCAAACCCACAACCCTGGCGTTGCAAGCGCAATTGCTCTACCACCTGCGCTACACGTGACCTTTGTTTGGTTGTAGTGCGTAATAGTCTCAGTTTTTCTCTTTATTGTGTTCCCATAGTCTTGTCATAGTCTTGTCATTCTTCAGCAACGTTGTAACAACGGCTGTGCAGGTGCCTTATTTTGCGCAGAGGGAGGAAGGTCCCATCTCACTTTGTTCATGGTGCCAAACAGACTTGTTTTCTTTGCAAGCATATTGTTCGACAATGACAGTAAAGTTAATGTCCATGGTGACATTTCTCTCCTTGCCAACGTAAGGTCTCTGACACGCGCTCACCTGCTGCCCGATGTGGATATTTTCCCAGATATAGAAAACTGTTCAGCGTGTACAATTATGCACGCTCTCACTGTGTAGCCTACTCCAAGTAGGCCAGAGTAGACTGATAAGACTGCTTTGATTCGGTGGACTGATATAGGGTACATACCATTTTAAGATTATAATTAGAATGGATCAATACAATAGAATGGCCCGCCCTGTTCTTCATTCACAATTGGTGATGACATAATTCTGCATCGTTCGCATCCCCTCATTCATCAGCGCACCCATTCTCCCCCTCATACTTTACTTCATTTATTTACTCTGTTATATGTGAAATTAGTTTCAGTATAGTTTAGGTTCACTTTCGAGGCAATTATCGGGGTGATTATCAGCTGGGCACTGCACTTTCAACTGTCGGAAGAAGGAGTGGAGCAGGCCCCACTGTCGGGAGAAGGAGAGGCAACGGCCCAACAGTATGTTATATGGACTTGTCTAGTTAAATAAAGGTTAAATAAAATTAAAATATAGACTTATTTAGGAAAAGTCAAGGATGGAGCGGGGCAGAGTAAAAAGTAATAATATATATATACAGTTGAAGTCGGAAGTTTACATACACTTAGGTTGGAGTCATTAAAACTCATTTTTACTCCACAAAGTTCTATAGTCTTGGCAAGTCGGTTAAGACATCTACTTTGTGCATGACACAAGTAATTTTTCCAACAATTGTTTACAGACAGATTATTTCACTTATAATTCACTGTATCACAATTCCAGTGGGTCAGAAGTTTACATACACTAAGTTGACTGTGCCTTTAAACAGCTTGGAAAATTCCAGAAAATTATGTCATGGCTTTAGAAGCTTCTGATGATAGGCTAATTGAAATCATTAGAGTCAATTTGAGGTGTACCTGTGGATGTATTTCAAGGCCTACCTTCAAACTCAGTGCCTCTTTGCTTGACATCATGGGAAAATCAAAAAGAAATCAGCCAAGACCTCAGAATAAAAATGTGTAGACCTCCACAAGTCTGGTTCATCCTTGGGAGCAATTTCCAAACGCCTGAAGATACCACGTTCATCTGTACAAACAATAGTACGCAATTATAAACACCATGGGACCACGCAGCCGTCATACTGCTCAGGAAGGAGACGCGTTCTGTCTCCTAGAGATGAACGTACTTTGGTGCGAAAAGTGCAAATCAATCCCAGAACAACAGCAAAGGACCTTGTGAAGATGCTGGAGAAAACCGGTACAAAAGTATCTATATCCACAGTAAAACAAGTCCTATATCGACATAACCTGAAAGGCCGCGCAGCAAGGAAGAAGCCACTGCTCCAAAACCGCCATAAAAAAAAGCCAGACTACGGTTTGCAACTGCACATGGGGACAAAGATCGTACTTTTTGGAGAAATGTCCTCTGGTCTAATGAAACAAAAATAGAACTGTTTGGCCATAATGACCATCGTTGTTTGGAGGAAAAAGGGGGCTGCTTGCAAGCCGAAGAACACCATGCCAACCGTGAAGCACGGGGGTGGCAGCATCATGCTGTGGGGGTGCTTTGCTGCAGGAAGGACTGGTGCACTTCACAAAATAGATGGCATCATGAGGAAGGCAAATTATGTGGATATATTGAAGCAACATCTCAAGACATCAGTCAGGAAGTTAAAGCTTGGTCGCAAATGGGTCTTCCAAAAGGACAATGATCAACTCTAAATGATCGGCTATGAAAAGCCAACTGAGAGACCTGAGCCCTAGGACCATACGTCGGGACTACCGGCCGTGGTGACTCCTTGCTGTCCCCAGTCCGCCTGGCCTTGCTGCTATTCCAGTTTAAACTGTTCTGCCTGCGGTTATGGAACCCCTACCTGTCCCAGACCTGCTGTTTTAAACTCTAATGATCGGCTATGAAAAGCCAACTGAGATTTATTCCTGATTATTATTTGACCATGCTTGTCACTTATGAACATTTTTGAACATCTTGGCATGGTTCTGTTATAATCTCCACCCGGCACAGCCAGAAGAGGACTGGCCACCCCTCATAGCCTGGTTCCTCTCTAGGTTTCTTCCTAGGTTTTGCCTTTCTAGGGAGTTTTTCCTAGCCACCGTGCTTCTACACCTGCATTACTAGCTGTTTGGGGTTTTAGGCTGGGTTTCTGTACAGCACTTCGAGATATTAGCTGATGTAAGAAGGGCTATATAAAATAAAATTGATTGATTGATTGATTGATGACTGATGTCTTGAGATGTTGCTTTTTCCTCCAAACATAACGATGGTCATTATGGCCAAACAGTTATATTTTTATTTCATTAGACCAGAGGACATTTCTCCAAAAAAGTATGATCTTTGTCCCCATGTGCAGTTGCAAACTGTAGTCTGGCTTTTTTATGGCGGTTTTGGAGCAGTGGCTTCTTCCTTGCTGAGCGGCCTTTCAGGTTATGTCGATATAGGACTTGTTTTACTGTGGATATAGATACTTTTGTACCTGTTTCCTCCAGCATCTTCACAAGGTCCTTTGCTGTTGTTCTGGGATTGATTTGCACATTTTTCGCACCAAAGTACGTTCATCTCTAGGAGACAGAACGCGTCTCCTTCCTGAGTGGTATGACGGCTGCGTGGTCCCATGGTGTTTATACTTGCGTACTATTGTTTGTACAGATGAACGTGGTACCTTCAGGCATTTGGAAATTGCTCCCAAGGATGAACCAGACTTGTGGAGGTCTACAATTGTTTTTCTGAGGTCTTGGCTGATTTATTTTGATTTTCCCATGATGTCAAGCAAAGAGGCACTGAGTTTGAAGGTAAGCCTTGAAATACATCCACAGGTACACCTCCAATTGACTCAAATTATGTCAATTAGCCTATCAGAAGCTTCTAATGCCATGACATTTTCTGGAATTTTCCAAGCTGTTTAAAGGTACAGTCAACTTAGTGTATGTAAACTTCTGACCCACTGGAATTGTGATACAGTGAATTATAAGTGAAAGAATCTGTCTGTAAACAATTGTTGGAAAAATTACTTGTCATGCACAAAGTAGATGTCCTAACCGACTTGCCAAAAGTATAGTTTGTTAACAAGAAATTTGTGGAGTGGTTGAAAAACAAGTTTTAATGACTCCAACCTAAGTGTATATAAACTTCCGACTTCAACTGTATATCTAGGTGTCCGATAACACGTATTGATGAAATGGCTTGTCCTGCACTTTGTAAAAACCCAGAGTGCATTGACTGAATTTTGGAAAAAGATCTTGGTTCCTTTCTAAACATAGCAATGTGAATGCAAAAAGGACTCGGACCACAAAATGGGTGAATTGAACTGGCAAAAGAGTTGAGTCCTCATTCAAAGGCAATGGCAGTGTGAATACAAAGAGAACTGAGTTCTTTTGCTTTTTTTTAACCAAAAAGTTAACTTTAAAGAGGACTGAGATCTGTTATTTTTAAAGAAAACTATGTGAAAACACCCTTTGACTAGAATTGAGCACAAAACACAACACTATCGAGCAATAGTGACTGGTCCTAGAATGAAAGTGTGATGCCTAGTTGCCTACCTGACAATCTGTGTATTTTTCAGCTCCAGTAACGAATGCTCCTGTGATCCCGAAGGCCTTGATCGCTGGACAGAAACGCACTCATCCCTTCCACATCCCCAGCCACTTCCCTGAGTTCCCTGATCCTCACACCTACATCAAAACTCCAGTGAGTCAACCACACGTCTTACAGTAGTGAAAATATTTTTTAAAGATGAACAAGCTGAGTGAGTTTCCTCCCTGTTGTCTTTCTGTCACAGACGTTTCGGGAGCCTGTGTCAGATTACCAGGTGGTGCGAGAGAAGGCAGCCTCTCAGAGGAGAGACGTGGAGCGAGCTCTCACACGCTTCATGGCCAAGACCGGAGAAACACAGAGCCTTTTCAAGGATGACATCACTGCCTTTCCATGTGAGCGAGCGCTCGTTGTTGTGGTTCTCATTCTGTTAAATTTTTCCCTTCATTCTTTCACAATCTGTACGAAAATGCTTCTAATATGGAAGTTTTCAGTTCCCACTCATCTAATTTCTTACTACAGAGAGTGTGTGCCTGTGTTTGCATTGGTAATAATACTGATGCCTTTGTTATTGTGATTGCCAGTGATCGCAGCGCGGCCCAGCTCCATCCCGTACCTCAGTGCCCTGCTGCCCTCAGAACTGGAGCTGCAGACTCTGGAGGAGACAGACTCCTCTGAACAGGATGACCAGACCGACAGCGAGAACACGCCAGGCAACAACCTCAATGTGAGTCAGGGACATGGGCCAAGGGAAATATTTAACCCGAGTTATATTATCTGCAGTGCAATGTGGTTAGGCCTATACAGAATTAACCTTTCAACAGAAAAACCAAGGAACACCTGCTCTTTCCATGACATAGACTGACCAGGTGAAAGCTATGATCCCTTATTGATGTCACTTGTTGAATCCACTTCAATCAGTGTAGATGAAGGGGAGGAGACAGGTTAAATTATTATTTAAGCTGTGAGACAATTGAAACATGGATTGTGTATGTGTGCAATTCAGAGGGTGAATGGGCAAGATTTAAGTGCCTTTGAACAGGATATGGTAGTAGGTGCCAGCCGTACCGGTTTGTGTCAAGAACTGCAACGCTGCTGGGTTTTTCACGCTCAACAGTTTCCCGAGTGTATCAAGAATGGTCCACCACCCAAAGGACATCCAGCCAACTTGACACAACTGTGTGAAGCATTGGAGTCAACATGGACCATCATCCTTGATGAACACTTTTGACACCCCAACGAATTGAGGCTGTTCTGAGGGTAAAAGGTGTGGGGGGTGGGGGGTGCAACTCAATATTAGGAAGGTGTTCCTAATGTTTGGTATACACAGTGTATATTCAAATGTACCTGGTGTTGATTGCTACATCCTTATTGGGATGACACTGCTAGTATCCATCTCTAATATGGAGTCCAGGGCCAGGCTAGTTGTAAATTAGATATTTTTTAAATTACGTTTATTTTCCTCATCTATACCTTTTTATTCAAATTCAGGATGATCCTGGAGCTGATAAGGAGAATTCCATGCTGCCCCCTGGGGGTGTGGTTCCGTCAGTGAAGGCCAGTGAAGAAAACATGATTGACAACCCATACCTGAGGCCGGTCAAGAAACCCAAAGTGAGGAGGAAGAAGTGAGAGTTCACTACACTTAGCTACTAATTCTGACTTCTATCTGTCAGACACAATGAAGGGTCAATTGTAAGAAGCAATCAACGGTTCTGTGCCTCTGTGAGAAGTGGACCCACGTGGACATCTGGAGTGAGGGACTCTCACCTCAACTTTCTACGGGGCAAACACTGCTCATTATCAGATTCTTCACCAGTACATTCATGAGCAAACAAACATTTTACAATTCATATTTTTCAAATGTGTGGAGTGGTTCTGTCGTGAAAGAAAATATTTAACATTTCCAAATTATGAGTTCAGTCATTGGTAAATAATGAGTAGGAAATAAATGTTTTGATTTGTATTTTAACATGTAAACCTTTCATTTAACCAAATTACACATTAGCCAATCACCAAATACACATGAGGGCAGAAATCCGGCAACTTCATTGTCCACTTTGTATACATGGAGAGATTGGTGAATATCTATATTAAAGCTGATATATAAAAACACTTTATTTGTGCTTGTATCAGGTTGACCCCCAGCAGAGTCAGGAGTAGAACAACTGTAGATATGCCACACTAGTCCTTTGCTTGGCAAACTCTTTGTCACAAAGGAGCTATGTAAGACAAACATGCAATGGCATTAGATGTTATTGCTGAAGATACATTTACATGAATCTCTGTATTACTTTGTATTGTAATGCAGAGTAAAATAAACACACCTCTGTCCTCAAGGCTTTCCTCTCGAGTCGGGGCAGTCTACCTCCGTCTGGGAGCCGAAGTTCATAGGCCACAACACCTTACGACTCTCGAGTAGTATCATGAGCAAATGCCCCCAGGACTGAATCATAAAAACTGCTGTCAGTAGTCAATATATTTTAAGATTGATACATGCAATGCATTTATACAATAGATAATCAGTGTTTTCCTGTCATGGACTGTTTGGAGAGAGTGCCACTGCCAATAACCACACACACACCCTGTGTTGGAGTCGGCTGTAACAGGCTTGGTCCTGAACCTCTTTGTGGTGGAGTTGAAGGGGGTTCTGCCAAGAGGGTACACTTTACACCAGGTTCTGTCCTGCTGATACTTCTGAGGAGAATGAGTGATTATCTGGGTGTTAGGAAGAAAACACATTTACAGAGAAGGGTATTCAGAGACCTGAAAATGATAGGGATGTAGAGGTTACAATCTGCATGCCTATGAAAAGACAATGTTTCAAAGTGCTTTTAATGCAGATAAGTTGACTAATTTCTCACATCAATAGATCAACCTTTACGTTTTTCCAAAAACATGTTGGCTATCAAAATGTATCATGATCATAATTCTCCTACCTGAGCACAGTGCAGAAACCGTGCAGCAGTCCTTGCCGCAAGAGTGTATCCTTTTTCACTCTCAGGTCTCTTCTGTACATCATACAGAATGGTAGCAACCTGATGGGACGCCTTGTATTATTTTAACTGGCTGTTTGAGTAGCTTCAGCAAGCATTATGTATTACACAATGCTGAAAACAACCAAATTGGTTTATTTGAAATCAACAGTATAACAGGTATAGGGGATAGAGGGTGGTTGAAAGAACATGACAGTATAGGACAGAGAAACTCACAACATGATTGTCATAGCAGCCAGGGCCAGGTGTGGGGCTCCCTGAAGTGACAGGTCGTTGCCCAGCCGGTTAGGTGCACAGTGGATCGGAAATAGCTTCCGCTCTTGGCAGCTGCCAAAGGCGAAGCTCCGCAGGGGAGCTACACATTCAAAGATTAAATCGGACATTTTTATTGATGCAAATAGATAAAAACTGCGACATAAAAAAAGGCAATGTGGACAGATGCTAATAATTGTACCTTCATCCCGCGCCGCCATGTTTCCGTCTTCCTTTTGTTTACCTTTTAACAATGGTAACCTGGTGGATGGATGCACGTAAATTATGCAAATTGGCTGGGAACTTCAGGTTTACACGATTGGCTTCTCTGTTCTCCATGTTCAATGAATGAGAATTAACTTGTGTTTACTTTACTATTGCATTTTAATAATGTGACCATAATGCAATATACCTGGAGATAATGACAATCCCAGATGTTTTTTTTGGAGGCAATGTTTGGACAGTGTGACCCGTTTAAGCAGTGTGTGGGATGTTAAGGATAGTGTAAGAGGCCAATATTGTTAAAAAAAAAAATATATATATATACAGCTGCAGAAACAATTAAGAGACCACTGCAAAATTATCAGTTTCTCTGGTTTTACTATTTATATGTATGTGTTTGGGTAAAAATAACATTTTTGTTTTATTCTATAAACCACTGAAAACATTTATCCCAAATTCCAAATAAAAATATTGTCATTTAGAGCATTTATTTGCAGAAAATGACAACTGGTCAAAATAACAAAAAATATGTAGTGTTGTCAGACCTCGAATAATGCAAAGAACATAAGTTCATGTTAATTTTTAAACAACACAATACTAATGTTTTAACTTAGGAAGAGTTCAGAAATCAATATTTGGTGGAATAACCCTGATTTTCAATCACAGCTTTCATGCGTCTTGGCATGCTCTCCACCAGTCTTTCACATTGATGTTGGGTGACTTTATGCCACTCCTGGCGCAAAAATTCAAGCAGCTCGGCTTTGTTTGATGGCTTGTGACCATCCATCTTCCTCTTGATCAAATTCCAGAAGTTTTCAATGGGGTTCAGGTCTGGAGATTGGGCTGGCCATGGGTCTTGATCTGGTGGTCCTCCATCCACACCTTGATTGACCTGGCTGTGTGGCATGGCGCATTGTCCTGCTGGAAAAACCAATCCTCAGAGTTGGGGAACAATGTCAGAGCAAAAGGAAGCAAGTTTTTTTCCAGGACTACCTTGTACGTGGCTTGATTCATGCGTCCTTCACAAAGACAAATCTGCCCGATTCCAGCCTTGCTGAAGAACCCCCGGATCATCACCAATCCTCCACCAAATTTCACAGTGGGTGCGAGACACTGTGGCTTGTAGGCCTCTTCAGGTCTCCGTCTAACCATTAGACGACCAGGTGTTGGGCAAAGCTGAAAATTGGACTTTACTCCAGTCCTCTACAGTCCAATCCTTATGGTCTTTTGCAAACCTCAGCCTGACTCTTCTTTGTTTCTCATTGATGAAGGGCTTTTTTCTAGCTTTGCACGACTTCAGCCCTGTCCCTAGGAGCCTGTTTCGAACCATCCTCACCGTGCACTTCACCCCAGCTTCCGTTTGCCATTCTTTTTGTAGGTCACTTGATGTCATCCTACGGTTGTTGAGTGACATTCGAATGAGTTGGCGGTCATCCTGGTCAGTAGAGTCGTTTTTGCCCTCTGTCGGTCTGTAGCTTTGTTGTCTCCAATGTCTGCTGCTTGACCTTGTTCTTATGAACCGCCGTCTTTGAAATTTTAAGGATGGAAGCAACCTGACGCTCACTGTATCCCTCTGCCAGTAAAGCCAGAATTGAACCTTTCTTTTCCTCCCTCAAAACTTTCCTTTTCAACTCTTTTGGCATGGTCAATACTTATTTTTTGATTAATATTACTTTTTAGGTACTAATAGCACTGTTTTTGCCATCCAGCTGGTCCTATTGCAAGAGGACAGTGACACAGCACACAACTGTCTATATAAGGTCCCACAGTTGACAGTGCATGTCAGAGCTAAAACCAAGCCATGAGGTCGAAGGAATTGTCCGTAGAGCTCCGAGACAGGATTGTGTCGAGGCACAGATCTGGGGAAGGGTACAAAAAACGGTCTGCCGCATTGAAGGTCCCCAAGAACACAGTGGCCTCCATCATTCTTAAATGGAAGAAGTTTGTAACCACCAAGACTCTTCCTAGAGCTGGCCGCCCAGCCAAACTGAGCAATCGAGGGAGAAGGGCCTTGGTCAGGGAGGTGACCAAGAACCCGATGGTTCTCTGACAGCTCTCCAAAGTTCCTCTGTGGAGATGGGAGAACCTTCCAGAAGGACAACTATCTCTGCAGCACTCCACCAATCAGGCCTTTATGGTAGAACGCCACTCCTCAGTAAAAGGCACATGACAGCCCGCTTGGAGTTTGCCAAAAGGCACTTAAAGGACTCTGACCATGAGAAACAAGATTCTCTGGTCTGATGAAACCAAAATTGAACTCTTTGGCCTGAATGCCAAGCGTCACGTCTGGAGGAAACCTGGCACCATCCCTACGGTGAAGCATGGTGGTGGCAGAATCATGTTGTGGGGATGTTTTTCAGCGGCATGGACTGGGAGACTAGTCAACAAAACAAAGGAGATGATCGTGGACTTCAGGAAACAGCAGAGGGTGCACCCCCCTATACACATCGACGGGACCGCAGTTGAGAAACTTCAGGTTCCTTGGCGTACACATCACCGACAAACTGAAATGGTCCACCCACGCAGACTGTGTGGTGAAGAAGGCGCAACAGAGCCTCTTCAACCTCAGGAGGCTGAAGAAATTCGGCTTGGCACCTAAAACCCTCACAAACTTTTAAAGATGCACAATTGAGAGCATCCTGTCGGGCTGTATCACCACCTGGTACGTCAACTGCACCGCCCGCAACCGCAGGGCTCTCCAGAGGGTGGTGCGGTCTTCCGAATGCATTATCGGGGGCAAACTACCCGCCCTCAAAGACACATACAGCACCCGATGTCACAGGAAGGCCAAAAAGATCATCAAGGACATCAACCACCCGAGCCACTGCCTGTTCATCCCGCTATCATCCAGAAGGCGAGGTCAGTACAGGTGCATCAAAGCTGGGACCGAGAGAATGAAAAACAGCTTCTATCTCAAGGCCATCAGACTGTTTAATAGCCATCACTAGCACATTAGAGGCTGCTGCTGCCTATTGAAATCACTGGCCACTTTAAGAAATGGAACACTAGTCACTTAAATGTTTACGGTCACTTTAATAATGTTTACATATCTTGCACTACTCATCTCATATGTATATACTGCATTTTATTCTATAATATTCTACTGTATTTTAGTCAATGCGCTCTGTCATTGCTTGTCCATATATGTATATTTTCTTAAATTCCATTCCTTACTAGTTTTGTGTGTATTAGGTATATGTTGTGAAATTATTAGATATTACTGCACTGTCGGAGCTAGCAGCACAAGCATTTCGCTACACCCGCTATAACATCTGCTAAACACGCGTATGTGACAAATAACATTTGATTTAGTCAGGATAGAGGGAAAGATGAACGGAGCAAAGTACAGAGAGATCCTTGATGAAAACCTGCTCCAGGGCGCTCGGGACCTGACTGTGGCGAAGGTTCACCTTCCAACAGGACAACGCAGGAGTGGCTTTGGGTTCAAGTCTCTGAATGTCCTTGAGTGGCCCAGCCAGAGCCCAGACATGAACCCAATCGAACATCTATGGAGAGACCTGAAAATAGCTGCACAGCGACGCTCCACATCCAACCTGACAGAGTTTAAGAGGATCTGCAGAGAAGAATGGGAGAAACGCCCCAAATACAGGTGTGCCAAGGATGTAGCGTCATACCCAAGAGGACTTGAGGCTGTAATCAAAGGTGCTTCAACAAAGTAATGAGTTAGGGGTCTTAATATTTATTTGTAATACATTTGAAAACATTTCTAAAAAGCTGTCTTTGCTTTGTCATTATGGGATATTGTGTGTAGATGAGGGGGGAAACGATTGAATCCATTTTAGAATAAGGCTGTGAGGTAACAAATGTCAAGGGGTCTGAATACTTTCCTAATGCACTGTACATTAGTATTGTTAAGAGAGAGAATGGCAAAGCATTGGATTTGAGCGCTATTTTGTATGTGTCGAGGCATGAGGGTCACTGATAGTTTTGACATTTTAATTCAATTTCACAGATGTCAATAATGAAAAAATGCCAGCATTGTTGAGTAAAACAGTATTTTTGAACCAAAGCATAATATGCACAGCATTCTTTTCTCACATTTCGTCCCACTAAGCATTTCCAACAGCAATATTTAGCGTAGGCATTGTCAAATGCACAAGTCTGCACACATAAATTCAACTTCATATTTACAGGCAATTCTTGCATTGGTCTTTAAATTAAGCAGCTGAGAAACTTACAATGCAAGCAAAATAACCAATCAGTCCCACAACATGCTGCAATCATATTCATTACAGTCACTGAATTGGCACCAAAAGCTTCCCTCTGTCACAATCATCTGTATTATTTGTACAAACAAACCCCTTTGGCACATGCGTGGTCTGACTAGGTATCAAGGCCAAAGGGAAGCATTTACAGTACTTTATGCAGTTTCCTTTGGGCAAGTGCAAATTATGAGAAGTTATGGAATGTACCACCTTAGGTGGCAGGTTGCCTAGAGGTTAAGAGCGTTGCGCCAGTAACCGAAAGGTAGCTGGTTCAAATTCCCGAGCTGATTAGGTGAAAAATCTGTCGATGTGCCCTTGCACAAGGCACTTAACCCTAATTGCTCCTGTAAGTCGCTCTGGATAAGAGCATCTGTTAAATGACTTTCTGTTTGTGTAAGACAAAAAGGGTCACACACAGAATAAAGGCTAAGGGGATGGGAATGCTGAGCTGGTAATCAGAGAACGGGGGCGGTGGCTAAAGCAAGTAAGCAACTGACAACAGAATTTATTGAACAACTCAAGAGCAAATCAAAGTGGAGGGAACATAACTTCTATTATTATTATTATTATTATTATATTATTATTATTATTATTATTATTATTATTATTATTATTATAACTTAGGTGAGGTGCCATCTCCTATGGTCCAACATTGTCATATGAAAGACAGCATGACCAGTCTAGGGGGCATTGTCTCGTCTTCATTACTCCGACTGAGGCACTGAGATGGAGGGGCCTTTAGGGTCGTCAAAGCGGTCCATGGAGCGTAGCTGCATGATCATGTGCAGGCCATAGGTGAGGATCAACAGCATCAGCAGAGAGGTGATCAGGCCCATCCAGATCCCTGGTGTGAAGAAGCCAGCACAGTCACTGGCATAGGAGAAATCTGTTGTCCCGTTCAGTATGCTGAAGCCTTGGATCTAGATGGAAATGAGGGGAACAAGACGCTGGCAAAATTAGTAACAATGGATTGGAGCAGGGGCTCACTTGAAAAATATATGTGAATCTCAATGTGACTTCCCTGGTTAAATAAAGGATGCATAGAAAATAAAAATAAACACTCTAGAAGTTCAACCCTGTTTATTGAAAGGCTCTTTGCCTTTGCATGGCTGACATTCAAGCATTCATACCTGGAAGTCAGTGAAGAGCATTCTCCACTGGGTTGCATTCTGATTGCGGGGCACCAGAAGTGCATTGCGGAAGTTGTTGACATTCTGGCAGTGGAAAGAGTACTCTGCCGGGGCATAGATTCCGTGGCTGCCATTGTAGGTGGCTGTTAGGGTGTTGAATACCAACTCCACGGTGTCCAGGGTGAACCAGTTTCGTGCAGACACAGGGTAGCGCCGCTGGCTCATGGAGAAGCTGGAAATTATAAGACTCTAGTAACCTCACACTTGACATAAGATTGGGAAGGTCCAGGAATTAACTGTTCATGCATTGAAAAGATAGATACAGGTGGTGTATTTTCATAGGAACGGATGGTCTACACTTTGTTGGTATAATCTGCTATGATATTTGACTTGTATTTTATTAATACCAAAATCTATTTTAAAATGTTAACATTATCTACTTACATGAGACGGAAGGGATTGTAAGGTGAAACAGAACTCCCATAATCAAGGACAAGCCTGAGAAAGACAAGATAGGATTAATATCCAATTCCTCCGCCACAGAGCTCCGATTCCCTATTGTGGTCAACACACAACTGGGTAATTTGATAGTGCTAAAAGATGCAACACTTATAACACATAAGGCAACTAATCAATGTTACTATACTGCTACTATACTGTAGTATCAATGATGTTACTATACTGTAGTATCAATGATGTTACTATACTGTAGTATCAATGATGTTACTATACTGCTATTATAATGTAGTATCAATTATATTACTATACTGTAGTATCAATGATGTCATTATACTGTAGTATCAATGATGTCATTATACTGTAGTATCAATGATGTCATTATACTGTAGTATCAGTGGTGTCATTATACTGTAGTATCAGTGGTGTCATTATACTGTAGTATCAGTGGTGTGACTATACTGTAGTATCAATTATGTTACTATACTGCTACTATACTGTAGTATAAATGATGTCATTATACTGTGGTGTCAGTGATGTCATTATACTGTAGTATCAATGATGTTACTATACTGCTGCTATACTGTAATACATAGCAAAAAGTGTCATGTCATAGTAAAAAGAGAGTATCAGGCTCACTGCGAGTTGGTTTCATTACAGAAGGACCCAGACGTTCTCACAGAGCCACCAGGAGCAAAAGTCGATGGACCGAGGTCAATCCATTCCTGGTCACTAAAGCTGACGTTGAGATTCTGGGCCCAGAGCATGATGCAAGGGCCTCTGGTGGAATTGAACATCAGAGGAGGTTTGACTTCATCCACAACTGCCTGCAGCAAGGAACGGCTCATAGAAGACTGGCCAATCAGGGACGGCTCCTCAATCACCTAGGGAGCAAGGAGGAGAGAAGAACACAATCAAAATACAGCTACAACGTTATTGAGAAGATGAATAGAACATAACAAAAAGTACACCACGTCACTTTATTTCAAGTCAGGTGAGGGGACAGTAGAAACAACAATTCTGAAAACATGCTGAAACATGGTGTAGATTAGAAGCATATTTTTATGTTTTTTTACTCGTGAGGGCTTGAGTCCAGTGTAAATGGCGGTGTAGGGCACACTCTGGGCTTTCATGATGCTCAGAACCTTACCAATGACCTCATCTAGGGAGAGCGGAAAATGCATCACTCAGACATACTGCAGGACACATTGTTGAGTCACAGAAAGTTATTGAATACATACCATACCAGCCAAAAGTTTGGACACACCTACTCATTCCAGCGTTTTTCTTTATTTTTACTATTTTCCACATTGTAGAATAATAGTAAAGACCTCAAAACTACAAAATAGCACATATGGAATCATATAGTAACAAAGAAAGTGTTAAATCAAAATATATTTTATATTTGAGATTCTTCAAAGTAGCCACCCTTTGCCTTGATGACAGCTTTGCACACTCTTGGCATTCTCTTAACCAGCTTCATGAGGTAGTCACCTGGAATGCATTTCAATTAACAGGTGTGCCTTCTTAAAAGTTAATTTGTGGAATTTCTTTCCTTCTTAATGCGTTTAAAATCAAATCACATTTTATTTGCCACATGCGCCGAATACAACAGGTGTAGACCTTACAGTGAAATGCTTACTTACAAGCCCTTAACCAACAATGCAGTTAAGAAGAAAGTAAAAAATAGCAAATCATTAAAGAGCAGCAGTAAAATAAAATAACAGCAGGGAGGCTACATACAGGGGGTACCGGTACAGAGTCAATGTGCGGGGTCACCGGTTAGTCAAGGTAATTGAGGTAATATGTACATGTGGGTAGAGTTAAAGTGACTATGCATAAATAACAGAGTAGCAGCAGCGTAAAAGAGGGGGGTGGGGGGGGGGGGAGGACAATGTAAATAGTCTGAGTAGCCATGATTAGCTGTTCAGGAGTCTTATGGCTTGGGGGTAGAAGCTGTTAACAAGCCTTTTGGACCTACACTTGGCGCTCTGGTACCGCTTGCCATGTGGTAGCAGAGAGAACAGTCTATGACTAGGGTGGCTGGAGTCTTTGACAATGTTGAGGGCCTTCCTCTGACACCGCCTGGTATAGAGGTCCTGGATGGCAGGAAGCTTGGCCCCAGTGATGTACTGGGCCGTACGCACTACACTCTGTAGTGCCTTGCGGTCGGAGGCCGAGCAGTTGCCATAACAGGCGGTGATGCAACCAGTCAGGATGCTCTCGATGGTGCAGCTGTATAACTTTTTGAGGATCTGAGGACCCATGCCAAATCATTTCAGTCTCCTGAGGGGGAATAGGCTTTGTCGTGCCCTCTTCACAACTGTCTTGGTGTGTTTGGACCATGATCCCCAAAGCCAACACCTCCTTTGGCCGCCATTCCTTCCAGTTCTCTGCTGCCAATGACTGGAACGAACTGCAAAAATCTCTGAAGCTGGAGACTTATCTCCCTCACTGAATTTAAGTGTCAATTGTCATAGCAGCTTACCGATCAATGCACCTATACACAGCCATTCTGAAATATTATAGCAAGAACAGCTCAAATAAGCAAAGAGAAATGACAGTCCATCATTACTTTAAGTCATGAAGGTCAGTCAATCTGGAACATTTCAATAACTTTTTAAAATTTCTTCAAGTGCAGTTGCAAAAACCATCAAGCGCTATGATGAAACTGGCTCTCATGAGGACCGCCACAGGAAAGGAAGACCCAGAGTTACCTCTGCTGCAGAGGATAAGTTCAGTTGAGATACCAGCCTCAGAAATTGCAGCCCAAATAAATGCTTCAGAGTTCAAGTAACAGACACATCAACATCAACTGTTCAGAGGAGACTGCGTGAATCAGGCCTTCATGGTCGATTTGCTGCAAAGAAACCACTACTAAAGGACACCAATAAGAAGAAGAGACTTGCTTGGGCCAAGAAACATGAGCAATGGACATTAGACCAGTGGAAATCAGTCCTTTGTTCTGATGAGTCCAAATTTGAGATATTTGGTTGCAACCGCCATATCTTTGTGAGACGCAGAGTAGGTGAACAGATGATCTCCGCATGTGTGGTTCCCACCGTGAAGCATGGAGGAGGTGGTGTGATGGTGCTTTGCTGGTGACACTGTCTGTGATTTATTTAGAATTCAAGGCACACTTAACCAGCATGGCTACCACAGCATTCTGCAGCGATACGCCATCCCATCTGGTTTGCGCTTAGTGGGACTATCATTTGTTTTTCAACAGGACAATGACCCAAAACACACCTCCAGGCTGTGTAAGGGCTATTTGACCAACAAGGAGAGTGATGGAGTGCTGCATC
Source organism: Coregonus clupeaformis (assembly GCF_020615455.1). Classification (NCBI taxonomy): domain Eukaryota; kingdom Metazoa; phylum Chordata; class Actinopteri; order Salmoniformes; family Salmonidae; genus Coregonus; species Coregonus clupeaformis. The sequence goes on along the minus strand of NC_059215.1, from coordinate 19,151,681 downwards.
AGATGACCTGGCCTCCACAATCACCGACCTCAACCCAATTGAGATGGTTTGGGATGAGTTGGACCGCAGAGTGAAGGAAAAGCAGCCAACAAGTGCTCAGCATATGTGGGAACTCCTTCAAAACTGTTGGAAAAGCATTCCTCATGAAGCTGGTTGAGAGAATGCCAAGAGTGTGCAAAGCTGTCATTAAGGCAAAGGGTGGCTACTTTGAAGAATCTCAAATCTGTCCAAACTTTTGACTGGTACTTTACATACCAATACATAAAATAACACGGTCTAAATTCACAAAGCGTCTCAAAGTAGGAGTGCTGATGTAGGATTAGATCCCCACTCACCACTCCTACGCTGAGACGATTTATGTATGTAAAGTACTTTTGACTGGTACTTTACATACCAATACATAAAATAACACGATTTTGAAAAGAACAACAAATGGCCAAAACTTAAATGTACCATTGTTACGCAGGACATCCTTACAGGACAGGTAAGCACTGGAACATAATTGAAGAACATTAGTATACAATACATGCTCAAGTTACTGTAGGATTGTGAACAAATCAATCAAAAAGTATTTCTACAGAACCCTGGAAACATTTGGTTTAATTGTACTACCCAGAAGAATAGGGCAGGTTGATAACCAGCAAAGTGTTTTCTGAGGCATTGAGGCGGAGATGCTCCAGTGTGTCTGGGTCTACGTTGAGTGGGGAGACACCCAGCTTCTCCTGTAGTAGGCCTGGGACCGCACTAGCACCTAGCCATGACAGGGCAGGCAGCACCAACGGTGAAGACGAAGACTGTAATGCAGACTGGTAGAGAAATGGAGTCAAAATGAGTTATAAACATCTGGGTCTAAATTCACAAAGCGTCTCAAAGTAGGAGTGCTGATGTAGGATTAGATCCCCACTGTCCATGCGATCTTATTCACCATTCCTACGCTGAGAGGATTTATGGCCCTGATCATATTTGTATCTCAATAACATGTCCCACCTCAAAAGACAGAATACTTACCTCCAGGTTGGGAAAGGCACTGTCTTGCTTGTTTCCAAAAACTCCTCCATACTTTGTGAAGTCATCTTTGCTCAACTATGTAGAAAATGCACATATCAACAACAATGTCAGTGTCATCTGCTTCAGAGTTTGAGATTAATTAAAAACAGTACAATATAACAAGCTAAAAATATTTTAAATCAAATCACATTTTATTTGTCACATGCGCCGAATAGACATTTTACATTTACATTTTAGTCATTTAGCAGACGCTCTTATCCAGAGCGACTTACAGTTAGTGAGTGCATAAATTTTCATACTGGCCCTTACAGTGAAATGCTTACTTACAAGCCCTTAACCAACAATGCCGTTTTAAGAAAGAATACAACAACAAAAAAATCACTAAATATGAAATTATACGAAATAAAAGTAACAAATAATTAAAGAGCAGCAGTAAAAATAACAGTAGCGAGGCTATATACAGGGGGTACCGGTACAATGTGCGGGGGCACCGGTTAGTCGAGGTAATTGAGGTAATATGTACATGTCGGTAGAGTTATTAAAGTGACTATGCATAGATAATAAACAGAGTAGCAGCAGCGTAAAAGAGGGGGGTTACATATGTAACCGGTGTGAAATGGCTAACTAGTTAGAGGTGCGCGCTAGTAGCGTTTCAAATCGGTGACGTCACTCGCTCCGAGACCTTGAAGTAGTTGTTTCCCTTGCCCTGCAAGGGCTGCGGTTTTTGTGGAGCGATGGGTAACGGTGCTTCGATGGTGACTTTAGTGCTTAGGCATTATGTATGTTACTGGTTGGGTATTATGTATGTTACTGGTTGGGCATTATGTATGTTACTGGTTGGGCATTATGTATGTTACTGGTTGGGCATTATGTATGTGACTGGTTGGGCATTATGTATGTGACTGGTTAGGCATTATGTATGTTACTGGTTAGGCATTATGTATGTTACTGGTTAGGCATTATGTATGTTACTGGTTAGGCATTATGTATGTTACTGGTTAGGCATTATGTATGTTACTGGTTAGGCATTATGTATGTTACTGGTTAGGCATTATGTATAGGCATTATGTATTTTCCAGTATGCACTCACTAACTGTAAGTTGCTCTGGATAAGAACGTCTGCTACATGACTAAAATGTAAATGTAAAATGTAGTCGATGTGCCCCGGTTCAAGCCCATGTTGGGGCGAGGAGAGGGACGGAAGCAACACTGTTACACATAGCTAGTCTCATTATTACTACATATCTGAAATTCTAGCCTGCAGAAAAAGGTAGGTATGAGAACAGGAAGAAGTAAAGAGGAAGTGGGGCTGAGGCGCATTGTCACACCAGAGTGGGAAACACCAGGACAGGACACCAGAGTGGGAAACACCAGGACAGGACACCAGGACAGGTCACCAGAGTGGGAAACACCAGGACAGGACACCAGAGTGGGAAACACCAGGACAGGACACCAGAGTGGGAAACACCAGGACAGGACACCAGAGTGGGAAACACCAGGACAGGACACCAGAGTGGGAAACACCAGGACAGGACACCAGAGTGGGAAACACCAGGACAGGACACCAGAGTGGGAAACACCAGGACAGGACACCAGAGTGGGAAACACCAGGACAGGACACCAGAGTGGGAAACACCAGGACAGGACACCAGAGTGGGAAACACCAGGACAGGACACCAGAGTGGGAAACACCAGGACAGGACACACCAGGACAGGACACCAGGACAGGACACCAGGACAGGACACCAGAGTGGGAAACACCAGGACAGGACACCAGGACAGGACACCAGAGTGGGAAACACCAGGACAGGACACCAGAGTGGGAAACACCAGGACAGGACACCAGAGTGGGAAACACCAGGACAGGACACCAGAGTGGGAAACACCAGGACAGGACACCAGAGTGGGAAACACCAGGACAGGACACCAGAGTGGGAAACACCAGGACAGGACACCAGAGTGGGAAACACCAGGACAGGACACCAGAGTGGGAAACACCAGGACAGGACACCAGGACAGGACACCAGAGTGGGAGACACCAGGACAGGACACCAGAGTGGGAAACACCAGGACAGGACACCAGAGTGGGAAACACCAGGACAGGACACCAGAGTGGGAAACACCAGGACAGGACACCAGAGTGGGAAACACCAGGACAGGACACCAGGACACCAGGACAGGACACCAGGACAGGGCATCACAAGTGGGTTACTGTACTGTAGCTGGCCAAGCTCTGCACTACTGGTCCCTAAAGCAAGAGTACAGCTTTGACATTACAGTATATAACTGGCATTGCATACTATGTGACCCAGCTTTAAATAGTCTTTGCCAAGTAGTAGACACTTCTACGTGGTACAACTGAATACAATTATATGATTAATCTCAGTCCTGACCTTGTCCTGTAGGAAGAGCAGCACGTTGTGTGGGGCAGACCCAAGAGCAGAGTTTAGGTAGGACATCAGCTGGACATTAGATATTATGTGACCAGCAGCGGGAGATGCCAGGGGTGGCAAGGTGTACCTGGAAAGATGAACAACATCATAATATTATCTCAACAGAATAACAGTACATCTAACTACCAAAGTTAGACTCAAATCAACAACTAACACGGCAATGATTAGCAATACCTAATAAAGACCCAATGATATCTGAAAGGGTACTAATGCCTTTAGCATTATAACGTTGTCTTATAAAAGTGAGTATAGCTATGCTAGCTAGCAATCCAGCTGGAATGGTTAGCTTAGCATGATAGATAAAGTTAGCACAGTGCTCAAAATCCCTTCGCTTTCAAACTAACATATTTACCCATCACTGGACCACATTACAAGTGGTACCTGACTGCTGCAACTTCCAGTCGATAACAGGGAAAATAAAAGAGCAATAAAGGCAATTTTAGTACGCATTTTACTTGACGACTCGGATCCTGCCATCGTCAGATTTCTTTTCCGTAAAGTCCAAGTCACGTGGGGTAAAACGATTTGATTAAATCAGCTGACTGTCATGTGCTTCAGTGGAACACTTCCTGCTCGTTGAATTCAACGAAGCCGGTACTCGACTGAACCACCAGTTGAAAAACGTTGTGATTATGGTCACCCAGAGGGCAGTTACCATATGGTTCTTACTATACCTCAGTGTGTAAGTGTAGCATATGTATCAGGCCACACCCCGCCAGGCCACACCCACCAAACGGGAGCAAACGTACCTCAGGCTGTTAAAAAAACTGCGCGCACTGCTTTGGCGAAACGTGTCGTTCAGTAAACCATCACGCAACGTAGCAAACGTTGACGCGAACGGAACGCACCCCGGCCCTGCCCAAGAGCAAAGACACTTACAAAGGCCACATCGATCTTACATAAACTATTTACTGGGAAATAGTAACCCAATTCAATGATAATCAAACTGTTTTTTTGGGGCCAAGCAGTAACACTAGTTGCAGTAGGCAAATAAGAAAATAGCCCAAAATAGCCCAATAAAGCCAGATTATTTTGCAAATGATTTATCACCACAATATTCGAGATTTCATAAAATTAGATAAAGATCTGTAAGATGATGTAATCATTAGGTTATGATTAGCCTTTGATTCCTAGCAACGAATGACTATTTATTGTAGGCCTGTCAAAACGTCTATCTGTGAACATCTGATAAAGTAATTGCAAGGATATTTATTTTAGGCCCCTCATTAGGCCTAATCTCAGAATATTGTTGCATAATATGGGACTTTCAAAGTAAACATGGCGCTTTGTTGTCCAAGAAACCTGCGGAGCTCTCCGTGGTCCTGAAACGAGGACCTGAGTTGCCAGTCAGAGCAGGTCACATTAATGCTGATATGAGTGACAGCTAGCGTGCGCATATTTCCGGACTTCGTTTTCGTTGCTGTCATTCATCGATATGGTCAATATGTAGGGGGCCCCTAGACCTATTTAAATATGGTGGTCTTATAGTATAAATAAGTAGGCAGTTGGACATGTTCATGTGTGTCTAATCTTGAGGAGGATTTAGCCTATAGGGCTAAAATGAATGTTTTTTTTATATGCCACCATAAATAGGCTACACAAAGTAGCCAACATAATGCCTCCATGAGCAAGATTAATATTATGTCATACTTTAGCCTACACAGCTGATGTTACTTTTAGCCTATAAACACGCCCAGTTGACTAGGCCCATTGAAGACATAGCTACCGGTAACTATTTTCAGTCTTCTATCAGTCTTCTGAGCTTTTTCATAACAGCAGTGTTGGCGGAGGAATACCACTGCATCCGCAATTGATGCAACTACCTCAATGAAAAGGACTGAAGGGGAAAAATAAATAAAAACGCACACATTAGAGTCTAATCAGACAATAGAAGATAATTGAAAAAGTAAAAAAAAGAGAAACAAATCTAGCCTTTTTATGAATAGCGTAAACATACAATAACATAACTGTTTAAACGTGAGGAGGGACGGTTTGAGGTTTCTCTGTTTCGTCAGTTATGAGACTAGGGGTGTAGCCTAGTGTGAGGAGCAGACGCAAGGGATGTGCACTACTTTCCGACGCGAATGTATCATTGCTGTTCCACAGCGTTCCACGGTCAGGGCCATCTTTGGTCGTTCTCGCTGGTGACAGTGTGTGGACCATATTCCAATTAGAAATGATAACTGATTATAAATGAATACATACTAACTTAAAACGGCATCTAACCAACATACATTTGCGATAAATTGCGTCCGTTCTTCCACTTGGTTTCTTTTTCTGCCAATTCCCTGAAATTCCACAAGGCAAAAGAGGGCGAGACAGGAGAGGCGGTTATACAATATGGATGAGGAATATGATGTGATCGTTTTGGGCACCGGACTCACGGTAAGTAGGCTAATCAATTTGATTTGCTTCATATTAAGGCTTGGCTTGGTGATGTAGCAAACTAAACTTTACATTTATGAAGTTTGCCAATGTTTCCTTATTCATCCAATAATGCAATTGATAGGAACATCTGCATCCCTGGCTGACTTTAGGAAAATTTGATGGTAAAAAGCCTATCTGCCCCAAAGCTGATACGATATCATTGAATAATGGATACAATTAGGCAACAATTTATTTGGATACATTTGTGTTGTCAATACATTGTTCATTCGTTGTGCAGCATCTTTAGGCGTAGCCCCAGAGTGAAGGTGTAGTGGCCTTCATTGAACAGCATTTGCGCAGGTCTGGGAATGGTTTAATATAAATAGAACCTCTCCCTAGTACTGTATAATGTTTCGTAGACTCGCCTCAGTCATCACACCCAGTTCCATATTCGAGGCAAATGTGTACAGAGTTTACAATAAGACAAAGCCGACATTTTACGAGTACGATGGACGATATACATGTCATAAAATAATCTTTTTTTAGTGCAGACAGTTAATGATTTAGCCTGGATATGAACAATATCCACTACACTCATTTAATTTGGGTTGGCAGATGCAAAGAGATAAAAATTGTATTTTCTTTATTTATACTACAATTGTTCGTTTTTTTATGAATAGGAATATTAGTATTATTTTATTATTAGTACAGTATTATTGTTATGCCTCAGATGGCGCTTGCGTACATCTTGTCCCTCCCTCTTACACCCCCCCCTCTCTCTCTCTCTACCTATCTCTCCCTCCTCATACACACACACACACACACACAATTGCTTTTTTAATACAAATGTTGATTCATATTTTGCCTTTCATTTTGTTTTAGGAATGCATCCTCTCTGGGATCATGTCTGTGAATGGAAAGAAAGTTCTGCACATGGACAGGAACCCCTACTATGGAGGTGAAAGCTCCTCTATCACCCCTCTGGAAGAGGTAAGGGCTGGGAACATTGTGGATCTAATGGTCATCATTTTGTGTGTCAATATCCACTCAAATATTCAATCATATTTCATATATTCCAGTGTTCCACCCAGTCCTCTATGGTTTAAATCAGATATTTTATTCTCCTGTATTTTCCTGTCACTTCTGCCCCAGGTTAATGGTTTTACATTTGTAAGAGTAGTAAGAGTCTTTATTGATGTTTTCACTCGTGCATATATTTCCCTTCCACAGCTGTACAAGCGGTTTGAGCTGCCTGACAGCCCTCCAGAGTCTATGGGTCGTGGAAGAGACTGGAATGTGGACCTCATCCCCAAATTTCTTATGGCCAATGGTCAGTTGTGGGATTATTTTATTTTTTGCACATGAGAGATACCATTAAAACCATTAGATGAATGAATATTCCTGTTACCAATCGATACATACAGAACCAACCAGTACACCAATAGCCTCAATCATAAATCATGTGGCTCAGTTACTCAACGTATTCATGTATGCAGACCATCACCACATAATGAGGATAAGTAGGAAGTAGAATTTACCCAAGAAAAAATGCAAATCGCCATCATGATACCAATAAAGCAAAATATGACATGGCTGTTGATGAAACATGGTGATACCTTGAAGTTATTAAATGAAGACCATCCTTTCTGTCTGTCAATCCAATAAAACAGGTCAGCTTGTGAAGATGCTGCTATACACAGAAGTGACACGATACCTGGACTTCAAAGTAGTGGAGGGTAGTTTTGTGTACAAGGGAGGAAAGATCTACAAGGTGCCCTCAACTGAGACTGAGGCGCTAGCTTCAAGTAAGTTTGAATATACAGTAAACTGTACTTTAGATCGTGTTGTGAGTTCGCTATATGTACCATCATGTTTGACATTTATTAACGTTTTCCTGCTATATATACAGTATAGTATCGTATATGAGGCAGAGCTTTCACATTTGTTTTTATCACGTGTCCTCCAGATCTTATGGGTATGTTTGAGAAGAGAAGGTTCCGAAAATTCCTAGTGTTTGTGGCCAACTTTGACGAGAACGACCCTAAGACCTTCGAGGGCGTCGACCCCAAAGTCACCACAATGAGAGATGTGTACAAGAAGTTTGACCTGGGTCAGGATGTCATCGACTTCACTGGCCACGCCCTGGCCCTCTACAGGACAGACGAGTAAGAGCACTTAGATCGATTACTAGTCACTAATTAGATTAGGCATTATTACCCCTATCAGGAAGTAAACTGAAATTCCAAGTTCATGCATTGAAAAGCATTGAGGAAATTTTAATTTTAGTGCACTTCCTGAATTGAAATGGAATTGACCCATACCCTGACTCCTATTGATCATGTGTCTCCCTTTCTCCAGCTACCTTGATGTGCCCTGTTTGGAGACCATAAATCGCATCAAGCTGTACAGTGAATCCCTGGCCCGATATGGGAAGAGCCCCTACCTGTACCCCCTCTATGGCCTAGGGGAGCTGCCTCAAGGATTCGCCAGGTCTGTGTGTTACATTTGTAATCCCTAAATCTCTATGTCCGTTCTTTAGTAAGACAAAGCTGTTCATGTTGAATTCTGATCTTAAGTCACTCAGGATAAGGATAAAATAGTCTGCTAAAGCTAACTGACTAAATTGTAAATGTTAAACGTCTTCAATAGTGTATTAGCCTATTATTAGCATATTTATAATAAAGTATCATTCATAGTCTCTCTCTCATACATTGTTAGGTTGAGTGCAATTTATGGAGGAACCTACATGCTCAACAAACCAGTGGAGGAGATAGTGATGGAGGATGGTCATGTGGTGGGAGTGAAGTCTGAGGGAGAGGTAAAATCACAATCTAATCAGTTCTATAAAATCACAATCTAATCTATCTATAAAATCACAACCTGAACTATCTATAAAATCACAATCTAATCAGTTCTATAAAATCACAATCTAATCTAATCAGTTCTATAAAATCACAATCTAATCTATCTATAAAATCACAATCTAATATGTCTATAAGATCCAATCTCTTTACCATATAGTAAAGTAGTCAAGACTATTGATAATGCACTGAAGAAAAGTGAACAATACCTGCACATATACAATTGGTAGAAGAGAGAAAATACAGTATGTTAGATTGACACTGTTGTCTTCTATGTTGTCCTTCCCTTGTCAGGTGGCTCGGTGCAAACAGCTGATCTGTGACCCCAGCTACATCCAGGACCGCGTGCGGAAGGCAGGCCAGGTGATCAGGGTCATTTGCATCCTCAGCCACCCCATCAAGGACACCAACGATGCCAACTCCTGTCAGATCATCATCCCTCAGAACCAGGTCAACCGCAAGTCAGGTGAGGGGTGGACCAAATTTGTTGACTAAGATGGGATGTTTCTGACTTCCTATTGTCATATGTTCTCTCTACCAGTAAGTTTACCTCACATAAATTATAAAAGCCGTGTTGTTGGAGAGTGAAAAAGTCTAGAAAAGTCAAATTGTAAAATCTCAATTGAATACATAATTAGGTACCAGAAAAGCAAAGTGACTGCCACAGAGCATATTTTATACTGAATAATATATGTCTTATACAGTATATACTGTATGTCTACGTCTACCTTTGAATTCATCAAGACCTTTTCCTTATCCCTGAACTGATCTAACTTGTGTTCTGTCCTCCAGACATCTACGTGTGTATGATCTCCTACGCCCACAATGTGGCGGCCCAGGGGAAGTACATCGCCATTGTCAGCACCACCGTGGAGACCAATGAGCCTGAGGCTGAGATAGAGCCTGCTCTGGAGCTGCTGGAGCCCATTGACCAGAAGTATGTCTCTACTCCCTCTTCCTCCTCTCTACTCCCTCTTCCTCCTCTCTACTACCTCTTCCTCCTCTCTACTCCCTCTTCCTCCTCTCTACTACCTCTTCCTTCTCTCTACTCCCTCTTCCTCCTCTCTACTCCCTCTTCCTCCTCTCTACTACCTCTTCCTCCTCTCTACTCCCTCTTCCTCCTCTCTACTCCCTCTTCCTCCTCTCTACTCCCTCTTCCTCCTCTCTACTCCCTCTTCCTCCTCTCTACTCCCTCTTCCTCCTCTCTACTCCCTCTTCCTCCTCTCTACTCCCTCTTCCTCCTCTCTACTACCTCTTCCTCCTCTCTACTCCCTCTTCCTCCTCTCTACTCCCTCTTCCTCCTCTCTACTCCCTCTTCCTCCTCTCTACTCCCTCTTCCTCTCTACTACCTCTTCCTCCTCTCTACTCCCTCTTCCTCCTCTCTACTACCTCTTCCTCCTCTCTACTCCCTCTTCCTCCTCTCTACTCCCTCTTCCTCCTCTCTACTCCCTCTTCCTCCTCTCTACTACCTCTTCCTCCTCTCTACTCCCTCTTCCTCCTCTCTACTATCTCTTCCTCCTCTCTACTACCTCTTCCTCCTCTCTACTCCCTCTTCCTCCTCTCTACTCCCTCTTCCTCTCTACTCCCTCTTCATCCTCTCTACTCCCTCTTCCTCCTCTCTACTACCTCTTCCTCCTCTCTACTCCCTCTTCCTCATCTCTACTACCTCTTCCTCCTCTCTACTCCCTCTTCCTCCTCTCTACTATCTCTTCCTCCTCTCTACTCCCTCTTCCTCCTCTCTACTCCCTCTTCCTCCTCTCTACTCCCTCTTCATTCTCTCTACTCCCTCTTCCTCCTCTCTACTCCCATTTCCTCCTCTCTACTCCCTCTTCCTTCTCTCTACTCCCTCTTCCTCCTCTCTACTCCCTCTTCCTCCTCTTTACTCCCTCTTCCTTCTCTCTACTCCCTCTTCCTCCTCTCTACTCCCTCTTCGTCCTCTCTACTCCCTCTTCCTCCTATCTACTACCTCTTCCTCCTCTCTACTCCCTCTTCCTCCTCTCTACTCCCTCTTCCTTCTCTCTCCCCTCCTCCTCTCTACTCCCTCTTCCTTCTCTCTACTCCCTCTTCCTCCTCTCTACTCCCTCTTCTTCCTCTCTACTCCCTCTTCCTCCTCTCTACTACCTCTTCCTTCTCTCTACTCCCTCTTCCTCCTCTCTACTCCCTCTTCCTTCTCTCTACTCCCTCTTCCTCCTCTCTACTCCCTCTTCCTCCTCTCTACTCCCTCTTCCTCCTCTCTACTCCCTCTTTTTCCTCTCTACTCCCTCTTCCTCCTCTCTACTCCCTCTTCCTCCTCTCTACTCCCTCTTCCTCCTCTCTATTCCCTCTTTTTCCTCTCTACTCCCTCTTCTTCCTCTCTACTTCCTCTTCCTCCTATCTACTCCCTCTTCTTCCTTACTACTCCATCTTCCTCCTCTCTACTCCCTATTCTTCCTCTCTACTTCCTCTTCCTTCTATCTACTCCCTCTTCTTCCTTTCTACTCCATCTTCCTCCTCTCTACTCCATCTTCCTCCTCTCTACTCCCTCTTCTTCCTCTCTACTCCCTCTTCCTCCTCTCTACTCCCTCTTCCTTCTCTCTACTCCCTCTTCCTCCTCTCTACTACCTCTTCTTCCTTTCTACTACCTCTTCCTCCTCTCTACTACCTCTTCTTCCTCTCTACTCCCTCTTCCTCCTCTCTACTCCCTCTTCTTCCTTTCTACTCCCTCTTCCTCCTCTCTACTCCCTCTTCCTCCTCTCTACTCCCTCTTCCTCCTCTCTACTACCTCTTCTTCCTCTCTACTACCTCTTCTCTGATTGTCTTGGTCCTCTGTAGCTCAATTGGTAGATCATATGGTGCTTGCAACACCAGGATAGTGGGTTCAATTCCCGGGACCACCCATACATAACATTTATGCATGCATGACTGTAAGTCGCTTTGGATAAAAGCGTCTGCTAAATGGCATATATTATATATATATATTATATATACACTACCGTTCAAAAGATTGGGGTCACTTAGAAATGTCCTTGTTTTCGAAAGAAAAGCATTTTTGTCCATTAAAATAACATAAAATTGATCAGAAATACAGTGTAGACATTGTTAATGTTGTAAATGTCTGTTGTAGCTGGAAACGGCTGCTTTTTAATGGAATATCTACATAGGCGTACAGAGGCCCATTATCAGCAACCATCAGTCCTGTTTTACAATGGCACGTTGTGTTTGCTAATCCAAGTTTATCATTTTAAAAGGCTAATTGATCATTAGAAAACCCTTTTGCAATTATGTTAGCACAGCTGAAAACTGTTGTGCTGATTAACGAAGCAATAAAACTGACCTTCTTGAGACTAGTTGAGTATTTGGAGCATCAGCAATTGTGGGTTCGATTACAGGCTCAAAATGGCCAGAAACAAATAACTTTCTTCTGAAACCCGTCAGTCTATTCTTGTTCTGAGAAATGAAGGCTATTCCATGCGAGAAATTGCCAAGAAACTGAAGATCTCGTACAACGATGTGTACTACTCCCTTCACAGAACAGCTTAAACTGGCTCTAACCAGAATAGAAAGAGGAGTGGGAGGCCCCGGTGCACAACTGAGCAAGCAAGATGACAAATACATTAGAGTGTCTAGTTTGAGAAACAGGCACCTCACAGGTCCTCAACTACTCATTCAAGGGTTTTTCTTAATTTTTTACTATTTTCTACATTGGCATCTTCATTAAATAGTACCCGCAAAACACCAGTCTCAACGTCAACCGTGAAGAGGCGACTCCGGGATGCTGACCTTCTAGGCAGAGTTGCAAAGAAAAAGCCATATCTTAGACTGGCCAATAAAAATAAAAGATGAAGATGGGCAGTCTGAGCTATGGCTTTTTCTTTGCAACTCTGCCTAGAAGGTCAGCATCCCGGAGTCGCCTCTTCACGGTTGACGTTGAGACTGGTGTTTTGCGGGTACTATTTAATGAAGATGGCAATGTAGAAAATAGTAAAAAAATAAAGAAAAACCCTTGAATGAGTAGGTGTGTCCAAACTTTTGACTGGTACTGTATATATATATATATATATTTATTTATTTACATTGACATTGACATTTTAGTCATTTAGCAGACACTCTTATCCAGAGCGACTTACATATTATATATTTATATATATTATATTATACTGTATATCTTGTGTTGTTTCATCACTGTCCAAAACTCAGCTCGTACGATGTGTGCTATCACAAATGAATGTAATTAATAGCAGTAAGGAGGCTTTTGTAAGTCAATGACTGACATCTTCCCTCTTTATCTGTAGGTTTGTGTCCCTCAGTGACCTCTATGAGCCCACAGATGATGGTACTGAGAGCCAGGTGAGTCAAACACATCTAGATATACCTTCTATATTGCTAAAACCTCACCTTTCTGAGACATGTTTTAGGACAAGGCAGTGGAGTGAAATTTTTTTTTTGTGATTTTATGTCTCGTTCAGATATTTGCCTCGTCAGCCTACGACGCCACCACTCACTTCGAGACCACCTGCAACGACATCAAGGACATCTACAAGCGTATGACCGGAAGCGACTTTGACTTTGAGAACATGAAACGCAAACAGAACGATGTGTTTGGGGAGGGTGAGCAATGAGGAGGGAGGGTCATCAGGGAGAGGGCGGGGCAGAGAAGGGAGTGAAGAGGGGGTTCATGGAAGAAAGCAGCACATATGGTTGAGGTGGTTGAGGGCAGGGTAAAGAGTACAAAGGGGTAAAGAGTTAGATCATTTACAGATTGTAGGGGCAGGGTACTGGGTAGGGTACTGTATATGGGAGATGGTGGGAGTGTTCAGGAGAGTTCTAGAAGGTTCTAGAGTAGACAGTGTGGTTCTGCCTTTCGGTTATTGTCCTCCTTTTTTCTCCCACCCTCTTCTGAGGTCTCCGTACTCAAACATATTTAAAACACACACACAGCACGCACACATTGTTCCAAGACTCACATTCCCTATCTCTATCTCTCACTGAAAGGCAGGGTTGATATGGTCTCTCATTCCATTTTAAACTACATGTCTAAACTATGATCATTAGAGGTAGACCTATTCATTGTCGTTGCAATTTCAAAAGTCTTTTCACTTTTCGACATGCATGCATACACAGTAGTATTGTACATAGAACATGATGACGCGGCAGCGTTCTGAAGGCTTGGCCATTCTCACACTGATCATTCCATTCTATCAACCCTGCTTTCACTGTGTTCTCTTCCTACTTACTGGTCTTTTACCTGTGTTACTTATTAAATAGACAACTGCTCTTTTTTCGGCAAATCTCTCTCTCGGTCAGACAAAATGTTTTAAAATGAAAAGTTATTATATCAATAGGCTGTTCTGTCAAACTGATAGTGCTCACTTTGCAGTGCTGTTGAGTTCTCTGTGCTAGCAGGCAAGCTAACCGGTGGCTAACTGTTCTGTTGTCCCTAAAACCACGTTTTATTTCTCTGTTTGTTGTGTGAAGTCAAAGTTATGATTTGAATGGTTTACGTTCTTTCTTTTTTTAATTGTTAAGGGTTTTATTTCTCAATATTTGTTGCACATTTTCACTTGCTGAAGTTATGAAGTTTACTGAATTTGAAATGGAAACATGGACTGTAATACTCTGAAGTGGACTTTATGAGGTCAAACTGAAAAGGGAATGTGTTGTGTAGAAGAGTGAGAGAGGACGGTTACAGTGAGGGTCTGTCTGGAGGCTAGGCATGTTGGTGAGGTTACATGAATACGTTTTTCATTAAATGAGAAAGTCTAAACAGGGTCCTTGGGACGTCCCCATTGAAGTTGAAATGGTTAAGGTAAGGGTTAAGCTTAGGGTTAGGTAAGGGTTGTGGTTATAGTTAGGTTTAGGGTAGGGATGTCCCAATGATCCCGTATAGCACTAACCAAGTTTTACTCAAAAGGTAAATCAGATCACTACATGTTGAGATACGATGAAGAAGGTGAGAAGACCTAATGTAGTTAGGGACTGTCGCAGACTTGAGATCAGGAAAGTATTGCTTTTGTGTGAAAGAAGGAAGACTGAACTCTCGGCTTGTAGTGAAAGGAAGCTCCAGATCATTGTTGTGGTCTAACTAACCCTTGTTGTGTATGTCACACAGAGAGACTAATTCCCTTTGGACTCCTGCTAGGCAACCTTACAGTAGCAAGTGGAGGGAAAAGCGGACACTCCCAAAATGTAAAACACTTAACAGAATGCACCATTACAAAAAGTCCTGAGGCCTCTATATGAAGTGCCTCCCCAGAGTATGAACCAATTGCTTTTACTTGGTTTTAGCCTTAATTTGGGGTCTTATCCAATATGTTTGGGTTCTTAAATAATTGGATCATTTCATTATATTTAAAAACAATGTTATCTGTAGATCATTCCTGTGCTTAGAGGGATATTAATGTCAGTTGGTTGACTTGATGCTGCAAATGTCTTGTGTCTTTCATGACTGCTAACTGTGAACATTGTATTTCCACTAACTACCACCCACATAGTCTACTATAACATAGAGATAGAATCTTAGAATTCTATTCATTCTATTTCTATGGTCTAGTAAATCCTATGGTTCTGTGGACTTGGCTGGGCCGTAATGTGAGTCTCCTCCATTGTAGCGACTCTTAACCTCCATTCTGTCAGACCCTTTGGTGTTAGCTGTGTTCTCTTCATCTATATGTTTCCAGGCATGACATTTTGTTTTGAGGTTTGGATCTGCAGCTTGGTCAGTTATTTACAGTACAGTACATATCAATTGTGGGCAGCAATGCTGAGATAGATGCCACAACCTTTCCCTTCAAATACGATTACAGTAACATGGAGGACCTTAGTGGGAATTATTGCGCATCCCTTCCTGTAGTCCCTCTATACCTATATCTCTAAACCCCTCAGTTATCACATATTTGGGGTGGCTTTATGTGTCTTATTAGTACAATGCTCTTATTTATTTGATTTCACTGACGTTATTGTGATGGAAGGTAATGCTGAATATGCTTCTCTGCTATTAGTTTGTTATATTATCATAACGTAACTGATCTCAAAGTGATGCATATATGCCGACTTCATTGTTTTAGCTTTGTTGTTATTTGCTGTGTCATGTATCATGTTTGACCTGATTTAGTGGTTATTATTACAGTTTTACATGGGTTAAACATGAACAGGTCTTATAACAGGTTGTGATGGAGGACGGTAGGACAATAGCAACAGCCTGGTCCTCAATCATAGGGTTCAATTAAGCTTTCAACCTTTTAGTCCAGTCATCTTTTAGACTAATTTCTACAGTTTCAGACTGTGCACAGTTTTAACATTGTGTGAATTTCATACTGGACTCATGTTAGCTTGGTGAATAGTATTGAGTTTACTCTGCAAGCGTACCTAGTTATATTTGGACATTTATCCCTTCCTCACCAGACACTGTCTTCTCTTTTTATTTTATTTTAACAAAAGCCTAAACTGTGGTTTACTGTATTCATTTAATTGTTTTGGCCTTTGACTAATATTATTGATGACATCCCTTGACGTTGAGGAAAACATAGGGAAGACTGAGTAGTAAACGACTTACAGTCCTTTGTTTGATCACTAGGATGTGAACAATGCTTAATAATGTCTTGTGTAACAAACAAATCAAATGAATTCAACTATGATCGAAATGATAGAAAAAAATTAAAAGCACATGGCAAACCTGAAAAGTCAAATCCAAAGTGTCTGAGTGTCAATGTGTTTTAACAGAAATAAATCATTTTCTGTGTAAAACTACCTACCCCAATAAGACCAAAACGAGTTCCATAGACAATCTTTTATAAGATTTAGTCATTTTAGGAATATACATACTTATACTTCACAACAAAAATACAACTCTGACACTGTTTATAAAATTCCACATTGCTCAAATCAAATGATCTATTAATATATTTGTTATAACATTGGAATTATAAAAGTACTTATGAAACATGATTTGTGTGAACGAGAGTTTGGAATTAGCTGTATGTGAAAATCAAGCAGCATTTGTCTGCAGAAGTATACAGAAAATGAAGATATCTTACTGTTGCAT
Organism: Coregonus clupeaformis; assembly: GCF_020615455.1. NCBI lineage: Eukaryota > Metazoa > Chordata > Actinopteri > Salmoniformes > Salmonidae > Coregonus > Coregonus clupeaformis. The sequence goes on along the minus strand of NC_059215.1, from coordinate 19,134,972 downwards.
TGTTAACAGCAGAAGGAGAAGTCTGTCACTATTGTTGTTTCAGAAAGGACTGGTGCAATGACATCATCCCATCTCCTTTATTTATTAATGTCTGACACCTGTGTGAATTACCTCATCATTCTTTAGCATACTTACTGGACTCTCTGTCTCTCCCTCTGTCTCTCTGTCTCTCTTTGTCGCACTCTTTTCTCATTGTCTCTCATTGTATTTGTCTCTCTTGTTCTCTCTTTCTCTCACTCTCTTTTTCATAATCATGAATATGCATTCATGCACACTGCCACCGGTGCTCTCAGAAGAGAGAGTAATAACCCACTATGTGACATCGGTATGGAAGGCTAGCCAGCAGCACCCTAGTCCCAGTGCTGTTTGTCCTTACAGAGACACTGTAGTTTCCCATGGCCTGAGCTACCCAGCTTTGAGGTGGAGGGGATAGCTAGATGAGTGTCTCGGTTCCAATCTCCATACTAGCATACCACTTAATATAAAGCAATGAATTAGGCATGTATTGTATTCTAAGTAGTGTGCTAGGATGGACATTTGAAAAGAGCCAGTGAGTATTTACAGGTGATCCACCACATAGCTCTGGTAGGGATGCCTCAGCAGTCTCTCCACCTGCGCCTTGGGCACGACCCAACACCTGCCCAGATGACCTTTCCTCACGGTGTCCTTCAGGGTTTTGTCCTGTAGGGTGACGGGCATGTGTATCGCCCCCCACCTCAGCACCCCCCTGGACAGCACCCTCTCTTTACTGGGATGGGGCAGTGTGTCATGAGGGTCCTTTATCGGTGTGACACTCATGTCAGCATGCTGAAACTGGCCTGTTGGGACGAGAACAAGGAGGGCAATCAATCAATCACTAAATCAATACATATTTATATATTTTTCTAAAGCCCTTTATACAGCAGGGGCTTTAGGGTCAGGTGTAAAAAGACAAAGAAACCGGTTTAAAGTAATTGAAGAGTGAAAAGGGAATGTACCCAGTAGTCCTTGGGTTGAAGGAGAGAGGCCCTGTCCATCAGTGATGTAGAATCCGAGGTGTGCCATCTGCAGATAGCTGGGGTGTTTGTAGTGGTGGAAGAGAACCAGGAAACGAATGTCCTTAGTCAGCTCGATCCAACAGCTCTGATGGAAGTCATTTCTGATTTCCATGGAAACCATCACGCCCTGCCTTGTCACATATCCCTGCTGATTGGTGGGTAGGGTGTCCCGCCCCTCCCCCTCTACCACCACGGCATCCAATGAGAGGGTGATCACTATGGCGCCCAGCCCACCTGTCCCGCCCCTGGCAGCGGAGATGGTTATCTGGTCAAAGTAAGTACGGGAGCGGTCTTCAACGTCTTGTTTGGACGGAGCCCCCATCAAATGACCATCCACCATGATACCTTAGACGAGAGGAAGACAAGGGTTGGTATTGGTATTTTATTAGGATCCCCGTTAGCTGTTGCAAAAGCAGCATCTACTCTTCCTGGGGTCCACACAAAACATGAAACATGACATAATACAGAACATTAATAGACAAGAACAGCTCAAGGACAGAACTACATACATTTTTTTAAAGGCACACGTAGCCTACATATCAATACATACACACAACCTATCTAGGTCAAATAGGGGAGAGGCTTTGTGCCGTGAGGTGTTGCTTTATCTGTTTTTTTAACCAGGTTTGCTGTTCATTTGAGCAATATGAGATGGAACAGAGTTCCATGCAATAATGGCTCTATATAATACTGTACGCGTTCTTGAATTTGTTCTGGATTTGGGGACTGTGAAAAGACCCCTGGTGGCATGTCTGGTGGGGTGTGTGTGTCAGAGCTGTAAATTGACTATGCAAACAATTTGGGATTTTCAACTCATTAATGTTTCTTATAAAAAGAAGAAGTGATGCAGTCAGTCTCTCCTCAACTCTTAACCAAGAGAGACTGGCTTGCATAGTATTTATATCAGCCCTCTGATTACAATGAAGCGCAAGATGTGCCGCTCTCTTCTGTTAACTGTGTGTATGCATGCGTGCATGGCATGGCAGCATTTACAGGATGAATGTGTTCGTATTAATGAGTTCCCATTCTAATCTGTTCCTATACAATGCTAGAGTGCTTCTCAAATTATACGGCATATTGCTAAAATGGAATTACATGGCAGTAATATAAGATGACAGTTCTGCCCTTGTCTTGGTAGTCTGTGCTGACTAACCTCTCTCTGGGTCTTCCATCAGTCTCAGTACATCGTTGGCCCTGCCGTCCACCGTGAAACACAGATTCTGTTTCAGCTTAGGGAGCTGGACCACAAAGTGAGGGTCTCCATCAACTTCAGAATAAAACATGTTGGACGTGAAGAAAACAGAGGTGAGAAACCTTAACTTTCACAGTCATATGTTATGTCATGTCATGTTAAGTAATGTTATATCATGTTGTGTCATGTCATGTTATGTAATGTTATATCATGTTGTGTCATGTCATGTTATGTCATGTTATATCATGTTGTGTCATGTCATGTTATGTCATGTTATATCATGTTGTGTCATGTTATGTCATGTTATATCATGTTGTAGACCCCTTACCAGAAGAGGAGAAGACTCTGACAGAGCTCATTCTGGAGGGGGGGCCCGGCCCTGGAAGGACAATAGGTACAACTGAGACTATGTCGATCTCATCTGTCTGAAGCACTGAAACCAATGACAGGTCAGAGCCTGGCTACTGGCATCTCTGAAGTACATTCATCTTATGCTAGACTACATAGAAATACAATTAGATACTTACGAGGATTTGATGCTGATTCATCCCCTGAAAACATGTTAAACATCTGTATCAACTTAGAAACATACAAAGTATCCACATGGCCAACACAACTAAACAGTTATATATACAGTACCAGTCAATAGTTTGGAGACACCTAGGGTTTTTCTTTATTTTTACTATTTTCTACATTGTAGAATAATAGTGAAGACATCAAAACTACGAAATAACACATACGGAATCATGTAGTAACCCAAAAAGTATTAAACAAATCAAAATATATTTAATATTTGAGATTCTTCAAAGTAGCCACCCTTTGCCTTGATGACAGCTTTGCACATTCTTGGCATTCTCTCAACCAGCTTCATGAGGTAGTCACCTGGAATGCATTTCAATTAACAGGTGGGCCTTGTTAAAAGTTAATTTATGGAATTTCTTTCCTTCTTAATGCGTTTGAGCCAATCAGTTGTGTTGTGACAAGGTAGGGTTGGTATACAGAAGATAGCCCTATTTGGTAAAAGACGGTCCATATTATGGCAAGAACAGCTCAAATAAGCAAAGAGAAATGACAGTCCATCATTACTTTAAGACATGAAGGTCAGTCAATCCGGAACATTTCAAGAACTTTTAAAGTTTCTTCAAGTGCAGTCGCAAAATCCATCAAGCGCTATGATGAAACTGGCTCTCATGAGGACCGCCACAGGAAAGGAAGACCCAGAGTTACCTCTGCTGCAGAGGATAAGTTCATTAGAGTTACCAGCCTCAGAAATTGCAGCCCAAATAAATGCTTCACAGAGTTCAAGTAAGAGACACATCTCAACATCAACTGTTCAGAGGAGACTGTGTGAATCAGGCCTTCATGGTCGAATTGCTGCAAAGAAACCACTACTAAAGGACACCAATAAGATGAAGATACTTCCTTGGGCCAAGAAACATGAGCAATGGATATTAGACCGGTGGAAATATGTCCTTTGGTCTGATGAGTCCAAATTTGAGATTTTTGGTTCCAACCGCTGTGTCTTTGTGAGACGCAGAGTAGGTGAACGTATGATCTCTGCATGTGTGGTTCCAACCGTGGAGCATGGAGGAGGAGGTGTGATGGTGTGGGGGTGCTTTGCTGGTGACACTATCTGTGATTTATTTAAAATTCAAGGCACACTTAACCAGCATGGCTACCATAGCATTCTGCAGCGATACGCCATCCCATCTGGTTTGCGCTTAGTGGGACTATCATTTGTTTTTCAGAAGGACAATGACCCAAAACACCTACAGGCTGTGTAAGGGCTATTTGACCAAGAAGGAGATTGATGGAGTGCTGGCCTCCACAATCACCCGACCTCAACCCAATTGAGATGGTTTGAGATGAGTTGGATCGCAGAGTGAAGGAAAAGCAGCCAACAAGTGCTCAGCATATGTGGGAACTCCTTCAAGACTGTTGGAAAAGCATTCCTCATGAACCTGGTTGAGAGAATGCCAAGAGTGTGCAAAGCTGTCATCAAGGCAAAGGGTGGCTACTTTGAAGAATCTCAAATATAAAATATATTTTGATTTGTTTAACACTTTTCTGGTTACTACATGATTCCATATGTATTATTTAATAGTTTTGATGTCTTCACTATTATTCTACAATGTAGAAAATTATTATTCTACAATGTAGAAAATAGTAAAAATAAAGAAAAACCCTTGAATGAGTAGGTGTGCCCAAATGTTTTGACTCATACTGTATTTGTCAGCTATGACTTACAAGAGTCATAGTCGAGGTCATAGTCGTAGGTTGCATCATAATCTGAAAGATTTAATCAGATGGACATCATTAGACACCAGACAGACACAGACAGTTAAAACATACCCTCTGGGGGCTGTCATCATAATCTCTATGGAAGAAACAACAGCTTTTAAGATACAACAACATGAATGTTGTTACAATGAATCTGTTTTTCATGGCAGGGAAGTAAGAGAGATAACTCACCTTTAACCACCTCCATATCTAAGGAAGAGCATTGAGAAAACACAGATTAACACAGTTTAAAGGACCACTTCATCACTTTTTAACCTCATATCCACTATCTCTGTATTCAAATACAGCATGCATCCCTTCCAATAATTATATTCCATTATATGTTGTGCAACAAACAGAGGTAAAACTGAATGATAAAACTGAAGAAAAAAGGGTTCCAAAAGGATTCCGGCTGTCCCCAAAGGATAACCCTTTTTGGTTCCAGGTAGAACCCGTTTTTGGTTCCAGGTAAAACTCTTTTGGGTTCCATGTAGAACCCTCTGTGTAAAAGGTTTGACATGGAACTCAAAAGGGTTCTATCTGGAACCAAAAAGGTTCTACCTGGAACCAAAAAGGGTTCTTGAAAGGGTTCTCCTATGGGGACAGCCGAAGAACCCTTTTAGGTTCTAGATAGCACCTTTTTCTCTAAGAGTGTATGGTTGATTCACCTTTTCTATGGATCTGAATGGAATCGGAGACATCTGGTGGAAAGAAGTGGAACATGTCACAACAAAGAAAAGGCAGATTGATAGTACAGTGCCTGTGGTGCATTCGAATGAACATTTACATTTTAGTCATTTAGCAGACTCTCTTATCCAGAGCGACTTACAGTTAGTGCATTCATCTTAAGATAGCTAGGTGGGACAACCACATATCACAGGCATAGAAAGTACATTTTACCTCAATAACGTAGCAGTCAGTAGAGTCAGAGCTAGAAGGGGGGGTCAAGTGCAATTAATGGTTAAGTGTTCTTTTTTTATATTATATATATATATATATATATATATATATATATATATATATATATTAGGGGTGGGAGGGCCAGGAGACCTGAGGTGGCAGAACGGAGTGCTCGGGATGGGGTGTAGGGTTTGAGCATAGCCTGAAGGTAGGGAGGGGCAGTTCCTCTTGCTGTTCTGTATGTAAGCACCATGGTCTTGTAGTGGATGCAAGCTTCAACTGGAAGCCAGTGGAGTGTGCGGAGGAGCGGGGTGACATGAGAGAACTTGGGAAGGTTGAAAACTAGGAAGGCTGCTGTGTTCTGGATAAGTTGCAGGGGTTTGATGGCACAAGCGGGGAGCCCGGCCAACAGCGAGTTGCAGTAGTCCAGATGGGAGAGGACAAGTGCCTGGATTAGGACCTGCACCGCTTCCTGTGTGAGGTAGGGTCGTACTCTACGGATGTTGTAGAGCATGAACCTGCAGGTGCGGGTCACTGCGTTGATGTTTGCAGAGAACGACAGGGTGTTCTCCAGGGTCACGCCAAGGTTCTTTGCACTCTGGGAGGGTGACACTGTGGAGTTGTAAACCGTGATGGAGAGGTCTTTGAGTGGGCAGGCCTTACCCGGGAGGAAGAGCAGTTCCGTCTTGTCGAGGTTGAGCTTGAGGTGGTGGGCCAACATCCAAGTTGAGATATCTGCCAGTCACGCAGAGATGCGTGTTGCCACCTGGGTGTCAGAAGGGGGGAAGGAGAAAAGTAGTTGAGTGTCATCCACATAGCAATGATAGGAGAGACCATGTGAGGATATGACGGAGCCGAGTGACTTGGTGTATAGAGAGAAGAGGAGAGGGCCTAGGACCGAACCCTGGGGGACACCACTAATGAGAGTACGTAGTGCAAACACAGATCCTCTCCACGTCACCTGGTAGGAGCGGCCTGCCAGGTAGGATGCAATCCAAGAGTGTGCATAGCCTAAGACGCACAGCCCTGAGAGGGTGGAGAGGAGGATGTGATGGTTCACGGTGTCAAAGGCAGCGGATAGATCTAGGAGGATGAGAACAGAGGAGAGAGAGTCAGCTTTGGCAGTGCAGAGAGCCTCCGTGACACAGAGAAGAGCAGTCTCGGTTGAGTGACCCGTCTTGAAGCCTGACTGGTTAGGGTCAAGAAGATCATTCTGAGAGAGATAACGAGAAAGAAAAGAAACAGAAAGAAAAGAAACAAGGGATACAGGCCTATAGTTTTTGACATCAGATGAGTCGAGTGTTGGTTTCTTGAGGAGGGGAGCAACTCAATCATTTTTGAAGTCAGAGTGGACGCAGCCAGTGGTTAGGGATGAGTTGATTAGGGAAGTGAGGAATGGGAGAAGGTCTCCAGAGATGGTCTGGAGAAGGGAGGAGGGAATGGGGTCGAGCTGGCAGGTTGTCAGGCGGCCAGACCTCATTAGTCGCAGGATGTCATCTGGAGAGAGAGGGGAGAAAGAGGTCACGGTGTAGGGTAGTTCTGTGTGAGTGAGACCAGTGGACTCAATAGGCTGTGAATGAGTAGCGGATGTTGTCAACCTTTTTTTCAAAGCGGTTGACAAAGTTGTCCGCAGAGAGGGAGGAGGGGGTTGGGAGGGGGGAAGGGGGGGAGCGGTGGAGGATTAAGGAGGGAGGAGAAGGTGGGAAATAGTTTCCTAGGGTTAGAGGCAAAAGCTTGACATTTAGAGTGGTAGAAAGTGGCTTTAGCAGCGGAAACAGAGGAGGAGAAGGTAGAGAGGACGGAGTGAAAGGATGATAGCTCCTCCGGAAGTTTAGTTTTCCTCCATTTTCTCTCTGCTGCCTGCAGCCCTATTCTGTAAGCTCGCAATGAGTCACTCAGCTACGGAGCAGGAGGGGAGGGCCGAGCCAGCCTGGAGGAAAGGGGACAGTGCGAGTCATAGGATGCGGAAAGGGAGGAGAGTAGGGTCGAAGAGGCAGAATCAGGAGACAGAAGGGAGAAGGATTTAGCAGAAGGGAGAGATGATAGGATAGAAGAGGAGAGAGTAGTGGGAGAGAGAGAGCGAAGATTGCGAAGATTGCGAAGACGCATGACCATCTGAGTAGGGTTAGGGTTGGAGGAAAGGAAGAAAAGGAAACAAAGTAGTGACCAGAGACCTGGAGGGGGGTTGCAGTGAGATTAGTGGGCGAGCAGCCTCTAGTAAAGATGAGATCAAGTGTATTGCCTGTCTTGTGAGTTGGAGGGGATTGGGAAAGGGTGAGGTCAAAAGAGGCAAGGAGGGGAAAGAGAGAGTTGGAAAGAAATGAATCGAAGGCAGATGTCGGGAGGTTGAAGTCACCAAGTACGAAGAGCGGTGAGCCATCGTCAGGAAATTAGCTTATCAAAGTGTCAAGCTCATTGAGGAGCTCTCTAAGGGCACCTGGTGGGCGATAGATGACAATAATGTTAAGCTTGAGTGGACAAGTGACAGTGACAGCATGGAATTCAAATGAGGAGATGGACAGGTAAGAGAAGGAGAAAATAGAAAATCTCCACTTAAGAGAAATGAGTAGACCTGTGCCACCACCGCGACGACCAGATGCTCTCGGACTATGAGAGAAAACATAATCACGTAAAGAAAGAGCAGCTGGAGTAGCAGTGTTCTCTGGGGTGATCCATGTCTCCGTAAGGGCCAAATAGTCAAGAGACTGAAGGGCAGCATAGGCTGAGATGAACTCAGCGTTCTTGACCGCAGATCGGCAATTCCAAACACTGCCAGAGACCCGTTATTCATTTTACATTTACATTTTAGTCATTTAGCAGACGCTCTTATCCAGAGCGACTTACAGGAGCAATTAGGGTTAAGTGCCTTGCTTAAGGGCACATCGACAGATTTTTCACCTAGTCGGCTCGGGGATTAGAACCAGCGACCTTTCGGTTACTGGCACAACGCTCTTACCCACTAAGCTACCTGCCCCCCAGTTGTGTGCGCAGGGTACACTAAATTAGAAGGGTTTCAGCCAAGGGTGGGGAACGTCTGTAAAGCCTACAGGGAGAGGTACAAACTGGTATAGAAAACACAAACATAGTTGACAAAGCTACAAAAGAGCAAAATTAGATAATCTGTAAATAACAAGGTAAGATATTCAAGTGAGAGAGTAGGTGTAGAGAGTAGATGGCCCTAGCTAGCAAAAAGACAGTACTAGACCACAACAGATAAAGACAAAAATATATATACTCATCACTCCTGGAGATATCAGGAGTCCTCTAGCTATCTTCTAGCTATTGTACTATTTCTCTGATAGACAGGTACAAGATATGGACTGTAAGTTCAATACTTGATGTAAAGCAATTGATATGATATGCAATACTGGTATTCAGTAAAAATGTATCCTTAGACTATGACTATTCGCCTATACTTTGCATACTGCTATTTGGAGTTCCAAGTGAAATAGACATTAGAGAGTGGACTTATCTCCTGTGGACAGATGCACGTAACATAACTGATATCGTAGCAACTGTCAACAGACTGTGGGATGTGACGACTAACAAAAAACATTGTTCCAGTGAGCTGTTTTTGGACAAATCACGATTTTGCAGGTGCTCGCATCTTTCGAATTTCGGAAGTGGGAGGGGGGACATTTGGCCCATATTCTTGCACGGAACTTTGAGAGAGAGGGGGGAGGAACTACCGTTCTACTATATTTTCTAAGATCTGGCACGATTACGCAATATTTTAGTTCTGAGTTTCCGAGATTATTGGAAGACCTACCCAAGAGTCCTGCAGCCTCCCACAGTTTCGGTCCATCTGTGACACCTGGCATGGGGGCAAATGTGGCAGAGACAAAGGTGGCAATCTGGTCCACATCTGTGTCTGTGTCTGTGTTGGTGTCTGTGTCGGTGTCTGTGTTATTGCCCTGTGGAGCTGGAGTAGGGGAGACAGACTGAAGACTGTACAGGAGTGTGGTGACCTGAGGTTGGTGGGCATCAGCGGCAGACATGGTGGCGTTATCTGAGGAAGAGGAGGAGAGGGATATTCTAACTGGAGGGAGGACTGTTCTAACAGAGATGGGCAGCAGCGTAGTGGGTTTCCCAGGCTGTGGAGCAGGGGTTGGGTCGGCTCTGACTGAGGTGGTGGTGGTAGTGGAGGTGGTGGTGGTAGTGGAGGTGGTGGTTTTCACAGTTGTAGGGACTGTAGTCTTTACTGTGTTGGGTTGGGTGGTAGTGGTGGTGGTTGTAGGGACGGCCTTCACTGTGGTGGGTGGAGGGGTTGTGGTGGTGGTGGTGGTTTTCCCGGGTGCAGGAGCGGCAGCTGTTTTGAGCAAGTTGGGCAGGTGGTTATTGACTCTTCTGGCAGGAGGGGCAGGAGCAGTTTTAGGAGAGCTGGGAGGAGGGGTAGGGGTTTTCCCTGAGAGAGGGACAGGGACAGTTTTGACAGCACTGGGGCTGGGAGTGGTAGTCATAGTGGTTTTCTTGGGGGATGGTGGAGCCACTGTTTTCGCTGGGTTGGGTTTTGTTGGTGGGGTGGAGCCCTTTCTTGGTTGAGGTGGTTGGAGAGGTGGAGGCTTTGTGACAAGAGGGTCTGGTTTAGCTTTGATTGTCCTGGGCTTTTTCACAGGGATGGGGGAGACTATGTTGGTGGCAGGAGTGTGGGCTACTGTGGTTGTTGTAGTAGCTGTGGTGGTGGTGGTGGGTCGAACTGTCGTAGTTGACGCTGAGGTAGGAATTTCATCGGCATCAGGCTTGACTACAACGAGGGATGTAACAGGCGTGACAAAGTTGTACTTGAGGGAGAGGTTGGTGGCCTTCTCTCCCAACAGTTTCTGTATGGCCGGGTCAGTGCTGTTCAGTTTGGCCAGCAGCAGCTCTTTGATAGTGAAGTAAGCCCAGAGACGCCGTACAAAGCTGGAGATCCCGTCCATGCCCCCAGGGCAGCCCATAGAGAACACTGTCCCATTCCCCTCTCCTTTAGACACCAACACGTCATTCTCCAGCTTCACCTTCTGCTTGGAGCCACTGGCCGTCAGAAACACCTGAGAAGAAAATGAAAGAATAGAGAAGATAAGATAAATCTGTATTGGCCATTACAATATTAATAATTAAAGTGTACATTTCCTTTCATCTTATGGTATAAACAGTAGACAAACATAGATCAAGCAACATGATATAAACGATACAAACCTTCAGGTCCATGACCCCTGGCTTGACCTTCCCAGTGACCACCAGCTCGGAGCCCTGGAAGTAGTTAGGGAAGAGGGAGCGTGTGACGTCAAAGGCCTGGTCGTCCATATAGGTCAGCTGGATGTCTGACAGTAGTGGGCTGGCCACCTCATCGTAGAATCCCTTCAGCTGGAGTGCGGCGTCCGCATCCTCGTACACCATCCTCGCCACGCCGCGGTTGTCCAGTGCCAGGCGCCGTAGCAAAGGGAAGTCAGCGTCATCCCCGAAGGCCAGGCCGAACAGAGAGGCGGCGCCCAGGGCGCTCTTAGCGTTGCTCAGGATGAAGTCACTGGATGTCACGCCGATGGTAGCCTCGCCGTCCGTCAGGAAGATGACCAGAGGGACCCGGCGGGCGCCACCGGAGGAGGAGGAGGAGGAGGGAGGGTTGACCAGCTGGGCGGCTGAGAGGAGGGCCGCATTGATGTTGGTCCCTGGAGGAGACAGGGACAGATGGGAAGGAGGGGTGAGCAGAGAGGGAGGGGTGGAGGTGGAAGGAATAGAGGAGGCAGAAGAGGAGGCGGAAGAGGAGGCAGAAGAGGATGCAGAAGAGGATGCAGAAGAGGAGGCAGAAGAGGATGCAGAAGAGGATGCAGAAGAGGAGGCAGAAGAGGAGGCAGAAGAGGAGGCAGAAGAGTAGGCAGAAGATGGAATGAAATGAAGAAGAGAGAAATACCGACAGTGTTTTCATGGTCTTGTCAGGTTGCTGCAGATATATGTCAAGTACATCAGACTCAATTCCACTCACATCCTTCAGCGATGATCCTCTTGACAAAGTCCTTAGCGTCTCGTATGTTACTCCGCGTGGCCCTCACTGTGCGACCCTTCTTCCAGGTGTGGACCTTGTCTGAGAAAGTGATGATGTTGAAGTGGTCCCCCTCACGCAGGTCTCCCAGGATAGTGGACATCGCCTGCTTTGTCTGGTCCACACAAATGCAGAGAGAAGAGAAAGGATCATTTATTGACCTATATAATGTAGAGTCAATGTTGTCATTCTTGTCTAAATAAATTAGGTGTAGCTGGATGCAATATGAGAGAGGTACAGATGTAGGATCTTAATTTGATCACTCTTTTGTTACTGAGAATTTTCCTGCACAGCAGGAAATGCAGATGAGCTTCGTGATTTACATACATTCACAGAAAATCCACACTAACACACAGTTATATTAACAGTGTTGCACTTTTCATGTAGCCTACTTTTGGCCAGCTGACAGCCTAACCACTGATCAAGCAACATTATGGACTAAACGTTCCAATCCTGTTGCTGCATTATTTTGCTGTGACAATATAGGTCAAATTAAGATCCTACATCTGTAATACTTATACTGTACCTGTTTGATCTTGGTGCCAATCATGGAGCCACTGACATCAATGACAAAGATGACATCCTTGGGGACCACAGGAAGCCCCCGAGGTGCAAAGTAGTGGACAAAGTATCCATCAAACACCTGAGAGAGGCCAACAGAAGAGAATAATAACTCACTTGAATAGATTATTGTCTCACTAGATACTGTCGTTTGTACAGTATTTGTTGTGTAGGAGTTTAGTCCTAGACAGTGTGTAGTGCTTGTGTGTTGACCTGTATGTCCCCCATGAGGTCACTGAGTTCTACATCGTACTGGATGATGTAGTCAGCGTTGAGTCCCTTAGAAGAGGCACTGCTCTGCTGCTGCAGGCTGGGGCTGTAGTGCACACGGGCACATCGAGGGTTCTGCTGGACCTGGGTGGAGGCTGGAGCCTCCGACTCACCTGGATGGAAGAGGAGGGAGGCCAGAGAACACCCAGTCAGTTCACAGACAGTTAAATTGTCGCAACCCCTATTACTAGCCTGTTCAACCTCTCTTTCGTAACGTCTGAGATCCCCAGAGATTGGAAAGCTGCCGCGGTCATCCCCCTCTTCAAAGGGGGTGACACTCTAGATCCAAACTGTTACAGACCTATATCCATCCTGCCCTGCCTTTCGAAAGTATTTGAAAGCCAAGATAACAAACAGATCACCGACCATTTCGAATCCCACCGTAACTTCTCCGCTATGCAATCCGGTTTCCGAGCAGGTCATGGGTGCACTTCAGCCACGCTCAAGGTCCTAAACGATATTATAACCGCGATCGATAATAGACAGTACTGTGCAGCCGTCTTCATCGACCTGGCCAAGGCTTTCGACTCTGTCAACCACCGCATTCTTATTGGCAGACTAAATAGCCTTGGTTTCTCAAATGACTGCCTCACCTAGTTCACCAACTACTTCTCAGATAGAGTTCAATGTGTCAAATCGGAGGGCCTGTTGTCTGTACCCATGGCAGTCTCTATGGGGGTGCCACAGGGTTCAATTCTTGGGCCGACTCTTTTCTCCGTGTATATCAATGATGTCGCTCTTGCTGCTGGTGACTCTCAGATCCACCTCTACGCAGACGACACCATTTTGTATACATCTGGCCCTTCATTGGAGACTGTGTTAACAAACCTCCAAACGAGCTTCAATGCCATACAACACTCCTCCAGTAGCCTCCAACTGCTCTTAAACACTAGTAAAACTAAATGCATGCTCTTCAATCGAACGCTGCTGGCACCCGCCCACCCGACTAGAATCACTACTCTCGACGGGTCTGACCTAGAGTATGTGGACAACTACAAATACCTAGGTGTCTGGTTAGACTGTAAACTCTCCTTCCAGACTCACATTAAGAATCTCCAATCCAAAGTTAAATCTAGAATCGGCTTCCTATTTCGCAACAAAGCCTCCCTTCACTCATGCTGCCAAACATGCCCTCGTAAAACTGACTATCCTACCGATCCTTGACTTCGGCGATGTCATTTACAAAATAGCCTCCAACACTCTACTCAGCAAATTGGATGTAGTCTATCACAGTGCCATCCGTTTTGTCTCCAAAGCCCCATACACTACCCACCACTGTGACCTGTACGCTCTTGTTGGCTGGTCCTCACTACATGTTCGTCGTCAAACCCACTGGCTCCAGGCCAACTATAAATCACTGTTAGGCAAATCCCCACCTTATCTTAGCTCATTGGTCACCATAGCAGTACCCACCCGTAATCTGCGCTCCAGCAGGTATATCTCACTGGTCATCCCCAAAGCCAACACCTCCTTTGGCCGCCATTCCTTCCAGTTCTCTGCTGCCAATGACTCAAACGAATTGCAAAAATCTCTGAAGCTGGAGACTCTTATCTCCCTCACTAACTTTAAGCATCAGTTGTCAGAGCACCTTACCGATCACTGCACCTGTACACAGCCCATCTGAAATTAGCCCACCCAACTACCTCATCCCTATATTGTTATTTATTTTGCTCTTTTGCACCCCAGTATCTCTATTTGCACATCATCTCTTGCACATCTAGCATTCCAGTGTTAATACCAATTGTAATTATTTTGCACTATAGCCTATTTATTGCCTTACCTCCATAACTTGCTACATTTGCACACACTGTATATATATTTTCTGTTGTATTTTTTGACTTTATGTTTTTTTACCCCATATGTAACTCTGTGTTGTTGTTTTTATCGCACTGCTTTGCTTTATCTTGGCCAGGTCGCAGTTGTAAATAAGAACTTGTTCTCAACTGGCTTACCTGGTTAAATAAAATAAAACAATAACTACTCATTATTGTGATCCAGAATGATTCTTTTTGTAAGTTTAATTGTCACATACACCAGAAAGGTGCAGTGAAATGTGTTGTTTTACAGGGTCAGCCATAGTAGTACAGCACCCTTGGAGCAATTTAGAGTTAAGTGCCTTGCTCAAGATTTTTCACCTTGTCGGCTCAGGTATTCGAACCAGCAGCCTTTCGGTTATCGTCCCAATGCTCTAACCGCTAGGCTACCTGCCATTAGTGATTCTGCGCTTTGCCTTGCTCAAACTGATCCCCTAAACATGCTGATTGTATCACAACTAGTACTACTACTTTGACAGTTAACATTGATGGCTGTCTTTTCCTATGTTACCTGTGACAGTGTTGGAGAGCAGTCGGCTGGTCTTCAGCGGGAGGACCTTGATGAAACTGAGTCCTGTCCTCTCCGCTATACTGACGTCCAGGGTGAGGTTAGTGACCAGTCCTCCAGGCCTCAGACCCAGGGTCAGTTCATAGCGACCCAACCTGCGGGGCAGCAGCTCCTCGTAGGACAGCGAGAAGGACATCCGGGTCCCCGAGGGAACACTCACCGCCACGCGGAACTTCTCGATCTCCCTCTCCCTGAGATAGAAAAACCACAGCAGAGGAGAAACAACAGAGAGAGACAGTATTGGAGTGATGGCGTCTGTGGTCAACAGAGAGAGACAGTATTGGAGTGATGGCGTCCGTGGTCAACAGAGAGAGACAGTATTGGAGTGATGGCGTCCGTGGTCAACAGAGAGAGACAGTATTGGAGTGATGGCGTCCGTGGTCAACAGAGAGAGACAGTATTGGAGTGATGGCGTCCGTGGTCAACAGAGAGAGACAGTATTGGAGTGATGGCGTCCGTGGTCAACAGAGAGAGACAGTATTGGAGTGATGGCGTCTGTGGTCAACAGAGAGAGACAGTATTGGAGTGATGGCGTCTGTGGTCAACAGAGAGAGACAGTATTGGAGTGATGGCGTCCGTGGTCAACAGAGAGAGACAGTATTGGAGTGATGGCGTCCGTGGTCAACAGAGAGAGACAGTATTGGAGTGATGGCGTCCGTGGTCAACAGAGAGAGACAGTATTGGAGTGATGGCGTCCGTGGTCAACAGAGAGAGACAGTATTGGAGTGATGGCGTCCGTGGTCAACAGAGACAGACAGTATTGAAGTGACGGCGTCCGTGGTCAACAGAGACAGACAGTATTGGAGTGATGGCGTCTGTGGTCAACAGAGAGAGACAATATTGGAGTGATGCCGTCTGTGGTCTTTGGTGAAACTGAAAGAATGTCTGCGAGAGCCTTGAGGGGATGGAGTAGGATCTAGACTAAAGTGATGTAGAAAGATGTGAGTGTATGTGGTGGGTAGGTGATGGATGTCTGATTTGTACTGCAGAAAATCTAGAGAAAAATGGAAGTAGTTTGTTACGCTTTCACACACAAAGTAAATACATCTGAATAAAACACATATCAAAGAGTGAATGTGGTACCAAATACTTTTTCAGACTGACTTGGTGGCAACAAGTCCAGCTGTTTTTCCTTGTTTCTTGGCTGCGTCATATATCTTCCTGGCGGCGCTCCGTTCCTTCACCTGGGCGATGTACACTTTGCCATTGGAGGTGCTGTAAGATAAGAGGACAGAAATAACTGGGTAACTCACAATGGTCAGACTATGTTAACAAACATGCTTTGGTCTCATAGATGGAAAACGGGTAAAAGGTAGATAAAAAGGTTTATTGACAGTAAATAGACTTTCCTTTACCATAACTGTGCTTTCCTTTATGGTAACTATTATCAGTCATGCGTTACAAAGCAATAATATACTGTACTTCACAGCATTCGTGTGCAAAGGGTCTGAATACTTATGTAAATAAGGTATTTATGTTTTCTATTTGTAATACATTTGTAAACATTTATAAAAACCTGTTTTCACATTGTCATTATGGGGTATTGTGTGTAGAATAAGGCTGTAACGTAACAAAATTTTGAAAAAGTCAAGGGGTCTGAATACTTTCCGAAGGGTGGCATTTGGGACCCACACTTGATTACTGGAACGAGATCGAGTAACACTCGGATACCCCATCCATGGCCCTGGAGAATCTACACCCAACCATTTCCCAACCATTTCCCAATCAAACTGAACCAGAGCTCACACATAGACCTTAATCCCAACCATACAGTTCCTGTGCTAAAATAAGGTCAAGTCCTTTGAACAAATATATTAAAATAAAAACCAACAGGGACCAACCGCAAGTCTTGAAGCAAGTCTTGTTTCAGACACAGAGCAGAATGGAATGGTGTGTTTACCAGGGTGGAAAATATAGCGGTATGGATGTATGTGTGGCTGAGAGGGAGTGGGAACTGGGAACGGCTGCAATTGAGTGACCTACACACAGAACACAAGGCCCTCAGTCCCACGTTGAGAAACGCCACTGAACTAAAGAAATACAGTCGCACAGTTATTTTCCTACTGAGTTAGTTGGTGAAGAGCAGGCGGCCCTGTGTCGAGTGTGTGTCGTGTGTGTGTGTGTGTGAGTGAGTGAGTGAGTGACAGAAAAAGAGATGAGATTATATGCATGTAAAACGATCTATTTTCAAGAGTTTACGCCCCCCATTTTACTACATGTAAATAAGTCTGTGCATGGCATGTGTAGGCTGTGTGTCAGTATGTAGTTGTGTATGGGTTTTGTGCACGTGTACCTTGGCTCAGTGCCTTGGTAAACTTCGCAGGAGAGAGAGGGGGAAGAAAACGGTGCAACCTCCTGTCATTTTCTCTGTTAACTTTCCGACTTACATTTATAAAGCCGGGTATTCATCTGCTTTTAAGGTCCCTCCGACCCCTCCCCCTTCTGACCCGCTTCTGCTCCCAAACCCAACTACAGGCTACGGTTCCTCGTTGGGTCTGTAATGTTGACTTTTTTATATTGTTTATATTTCATATATTTTTTTTAAAGGAGAATGGGAGAGTGGTTTTCAGCCCTCTTAGTAATCAAATGATGTGTCTCCTCTCCACACCGGACATATTTCCTCTGAAGTTTTTATTTGGGGGAGTTTGTCCGGAACCACTGACCTGACTGGTATTCAGGATTAGTTTTGTTTATTTAATACCTTCATTTACCCTGCTATTAACAATATTTCCCTCTATTACATTTTTTATGTACTAATTTAATGTTAGAATCTCTGAGGTGAGTCCTACTGTCTCCAGCATGTGAATGATCCCCTTTATGGCTGAAAATAAATGTCATTTTGATCCTGAAGGATATTAGCCTGAGTGCCAGTCTGTTTGTGCTATAATGCCAACTCCTTGTCACTCATTGTCAAGCATAAGGAGTTGGCAAGGGAGCAGAAACAGACTGGGATCCAGGCAAGAAGGATATAATTCCAAGGGATATAACAGTTAATTTGATTACAGGCCTAGAGAGAGAGAGAGAGAGAGAGAGAGAGAGAGAGAGAGAGAGAGAGAGAGAGAGAGAGAGAGAGAGAGAGAGAGAGAGAGAGAGAGAGAGAGAGAGAGAGAGAGAGAGAGAGAGAGAGAGAGAGAGAGAGAGAGAGAGAGAGAGAGAGAGAGAGAGAGAGAGAGAGAGAGAGAGAGATAAAGTAAACTTGAAGCGTGTGATTCTGACTCACATGGTGAAGTTGGAGATGAATGCAGCAGAGGGCAGGTCCACCTCGAAAGCTGCCTCCTTGGTGACAGGTAGCTGGTTCCACACAGAGCTCTGGATTGTGGTGTGGGCATAGCGAGACACGACAGAACACCTCACATGGTAGTCTGTCACCTTCAGCTGTGAAAAACACAAGTACTACAAGTAACATATACATTTAATCTGATGAAATTTGTATATAGCTAACCTAGAACAAAACCAATAGCGAACTCATGAAGAGCTTTGGACTTCTTGGTGTAATGGCTGTTTGAATGACAGTTGAGAAGACCCAGGTTTGAGTCCTGGTCGGGCTCTTTTGGAATTGCAAATGCAAGTATTACTGGGCTTTTTACCCTGGCTTCAGTGGCTTGACAAATTTAGACAAATGATACAAAGCCACACTCTGCAAGATATCCCTCCCACTCCCTTGTTTACTTGGCTAATTCTGGGCCCTGCTGAGACCAATCTGGTCAGCTGGGCCACATTACTGCCAGTCGAGGACACAGACAGACAGACAGACCTGAGGTACTGAGAGACAGACAGACAGACCTGTTTCTCGTTACTCACTGGTATCAAAGACAGTGGACAAGCTTTCTGACACATCAGAGACCTATCGCTTTAGAGTGATAATGGATGATATACATTCTATCACTGGCAACATTCAAAGCGTCAAATAAAGTGTTGCCTCCATTGAGATACAGTGCTGTAGGGTTTTTCACTCTGTGTGGCACACAGGTTATAAATACAGATAGCAATAAGAGTGATAAGTAGATCTACACTCGCAGCATGATTTATTCCTAACCTAATACTAGCGTCTTTAATAATCATGTTGCTATCTAGATTTCCTCAATGATGTCATTAAAGGGCGGCTGCACTTCCTGATTTGGCCTTGTTTTAGATTTGGTTAATTAAGAAACTGAATTCAAATGTGAGTTGGTTTCGGGGTTTGGTTTGATGTGGGTGTCTATTGTTTGTGTTCGCAGGTGGGAAGAGTAAGCCAAATTATTTAGCCAATTAGCTTCAGCCGGCTGGTGTGTGACCGTGGCAAAGTTGTTTTGACTTTGGATAGCCTCTCTCCAGGGCTAGTTAGGGACCGTCAATAAACTACACAATGTAAATGGGACAATATTTTCATGTTGCACATCTTTCAGTTGTCTCATTAAATGCTTTCAATATTTGTATATGAATTTCTACAATTTATAGTTGGTTTGAGGTTTTTAAGTCATTGTTATTTGGAGCTATTAACCTTTTAAAATATTGTCCCATGTACAGTGTCTAATTTACTGATGGTCCCTCACTAGCCCCATAGGGATATTGATTGGGTGCTGCCAGCTGTGGGCAGGTGGAAATGATTTTTTTTTAAACAACCCACGGAAAATTGTTATGGTACCATTCATTCCGTGACATAAAATGTTTCCCTATCATCTCGCAAATCTCAGTTTTGGACGAAACTGACTTTATGACCAAAATTATCCTATTTACACTTTGTAGTCAATTTTGACAGTAGAATAAATGTTTCTGACTCATACCGGTACCACATAGGCAATTTTCAAAAAGAGAAGTTGTTTCCACGTAATTACGTTGAACCAACGTGAAATAGACGCTGAACTGCCATCTGTGCCCAGTGGGAGGGCTTAGATGAAAGGGCTTAATGTGAACTGTTCCTTTTAATGGCAGTAAAAAAATATAGGCATTATTCTACAGGCTCCTTATGGGCATGCGATTGGCAAGAATAATCTCTAGCACACACGGTGGATAATGTCACACGGAATAGTGATTTAGAAGCGGATAAATGTTCAGTGAATGCTATCCAACATTATCATAGCCCATTGTGATGTCACGAGAGGCTGTGTCCTGGAGGGACGTTACATCCCCCTGAGGTGGCTGCAAACCCAGACAGCTATGGCTCCATCTGCTGGTATGGTCGGGAACTCCACCCTTCTATGGCCAATCTTCCCACGCAGCTGAAACAAATGAGGAGCTGATGAGCTGAAGGTTTGGGAAGGGAAGAGACACAGTCTCCAACCTGGGCTCTCTGGAGGACAAGAGTGCTGCACGTCCACTTCCATGAGGAATATAAGGATTTGGAGATACTTACCTTTGGGAAATACTCACCTTTGGATATATGCACCTGTGGAAATACGTGAGAGACATTTGGAAGGACTTTTTGCTGGGTTGGCCACTAGCTGCAACGTGGACTACAGTAAGGCTGGGGAAAAGTTATCTGAGCGAGTGAGAATTATGATTTTGGATGTGGAAGAGACATCCCTGAACTGTTAACCCTTAAAGAGCCACAAGAGAACAGAATTTTGTTATATTTTCGTTAATTTCCCAAGACCTATAATAAAATCCTTGTTTTGTTTGAACCTTGTCTCCTTGCACTACTTGAGCAATCCCGCTGAAAGCTGTGTAGCCTCTCGTGACGTCACAGATGGTGGAGAATACGGGCACGCTCAAGCGTTAATAGTGCATGTCAGAGGAGGATACCGAAGGTTTGATCACCCAGTTTTCCAAGTTGGCCGTAGGCTCCCCGCCGACTGAAATGGAGGACATATTGAAAGCCCTTGTTGCTGGCCAGCAAGCCCAGATGCAAGCAAACGTGGCTCTCTTGGAGGAGCAAAAGAAAGCCAACCTTCTGAAGGCAGAGGAATTGCAGTTGCAGAGACAGAGGGTGGTCCAAAATACCCGCCCAATAAAGGCAAATGACTTTATATCTAAGATGAGAGCTACCGATGACATTGAGGCATACCTGCATGCATTTGAGGCCACGGCCACTAGGGAAGCCTGGCCCAAGCAACAGTGGGTTGGTCTGTTAGCCCCCTTTCTAACCGGGGAATCGCTGAATGCTGTCCGGGACCTGGGCCCTGACCAGGTTACTGACTATGATGCCCTGAAGTCTGAGATCCTCAGCAGATATGGACTCACAAAGTTTGGTATGGCCCAGCGCTTTCACAGCTGGACCTTCCAACCAGACCAACCTCCGCGGGCGCAGATGCATGAACTTGTCCGAATCGCAAGGAAATGGCTGGATCCGCAGAGGAATACAGCAGCGGCGGTGGTGGAGGCCGTTGTGGTGGATCGTTACCTCACGCGCCCCTGCCTTATGAGGCAAAACGGTTCATCAGTCAACAGGCCTTGACCACGGCTGATCTGACCGTGGAAGCTGTGGAAAAGTACCAGGCCACAGCGGAGATGCTGAATGCTTCCCGAAAAGACCCCAGGAGGGCGGCCCCACCACAAATGGGAAGAACCCGTCCAAAGGACCCCAAGGTCTCGAACCCAGCCACGTCAGGACTTATCCCGGCTCCATGGGGAGCCAGAAACCAGGCGGGTCCAAGAAGAGTACACCAGGAGGGGGAAACTCGACAGTGTTACCGGTGTGGGGAGATGGGACATATCTCCTGGCAGTGTGGGAAACCAGCCGATGAACCTATGCCCACTGCGGAGTCCTCCAGCTCAGCACCCACACACCGTTTTGCCTCGCTCTTGGGAGTCGTAGATGGCGGCCCAGATCGACCCCCCACCTGCCCGGTAACTGTGAATCACCATGATGTGGAGGCCTTACTGGATTCTGGTAGCCGGGCCACCCTGGTGCGTAAGGATTTGGTGGGCCCAACGTGTCTGACCCCGGGGAAAGTCCTCCCAGTTTCCTGTGTCCATGGGGACACCAGAGAATACCCCATTACTGAACTTACAATGACCAGCACACGGGGAACCATACACACGACGGCGGGGTGGTTGATTCCCTCCCCGTCCCTGTCCTAATTGGACGAGACTGCCCAGCCTTTTACCCACTCTGGAGAGAGTCTCAGGAGAGGATAACCCGAGTACCTCGGAAACGGAGAGGCAAGACTCATCCTGGGAAGGCTCCGGTGCAATCCTCCGAGTTACTCACTCCCGCCCGGGCTCTGATAGGGATGGCAGGTGCCCAGACCGACACAGAGACGGAGCTACAGAATCTGGACAAAGAACTGTCTGGTCTGAAGGGGACCGCTGAGAGGTATCGTTTGTTAAAGCAACAGTTAGACATGAAGACAGAAGAGTTAGATAGCCTCCAGGCTAAACTCCAACAGAGCTCCTTCCTAAGCAACAGGAGGAGCTGGAGAGGCTGCGCAGGACCATCGAGGAGTGTGAGGAGACCCTGCGCAGTAGTAAGGAGGTCCAGAAGAAGGCAGAGGAGAAGTACAAGGTGTTGGAGTACAAGATGAAGAATGCGGAGGCAGAGAGAGAGAAGGAACTGAAAGCTGCTCAACAGAAGCTAAACTCTGCTAAAACCAAGGCTGATGCGTTCAGTAAGAAACTCAAGGAGAGACAACAGGAGGCTGAGTCCCTGGTCCTAGAGTTGGAGGAGTTGAAGAGAGAGCAGTCTGGCAAGCACCACGGCAATGCGGACGCCCTCTCCCGGCGTGATGCCTTCTTCGCTGCCTTTACCCGACGAGGACGTCGGTCCCGAGGAGGGGGATGTGTGATGTCACGAGAGGCTGTGTCCTGGAGGGACGTTACATCCCCCTGAGGTGGCTGCAAACCCAGACAGCTATGGCTCCATCTGCTGGTATGGTCGGGAACTCCACCCCTCTATGGCCAATCTTCCCACGCAGCTGAAACAAATGAGGAGCTGATGAGCTGAAGGTTTGGGAAGGGAAGAGACACAGTCTCCAACCTGGGCTCTCTGGAGGACAAGAGTGCTGCACGTCCACTTCCATGAGGAATATAAGGATTTGGAGATACTTACCTTTGGGAAATACTCACCTTTGGATATATGCACCTGTGGAAATACGTGAGAGACATTTGGAAGGACTTTTTTGCTGGGTTGGCCACTAGCTGCAACGTGGACTACAGTAAGGCTGGGGAAAAGTTATCTGAGCGAGTGAGAATTATGATTTTGGATGTGGAAGAGACATCCCTGAACTGTTAACCCTTAAAGAGCCACAAGAGAACAGAATTTTGTTATATTTTCGTTAATTTCCCAAGACCTATAATAAAATCCTTGTTTTGTTTGAACCTTGTCTCCTTGCACTACTTGAGCAATCCCGCTGAAAGCTGTGTAGCCTCTCGTGACGTCACACCATCTACAGAGAAAGTTGTTGCATAATTATCAAGTGTGCAAGAGCTGTACAAGTAAGATATCTACAGGGCCGGCTCTAGCGTTTTGGGGGCCCTAAGCAAGATTTGGTTGGGGGCAAAACATTTTAGTGGCCCCCCTCTTGGCGGCGGAGAGAACATTTTGCAGTTTTAAAGTTAATGTCCTGCAATTCTACATAATTTTGCATAGGGCATTGAGAAAATGTGGCAGTTTTAAAGCAACATTTCCGCAATTCTGCAAATGTTTCCATGGGGAAGAGAGAACATTTTGCAGTTTTAAAGCAACATTCCAAGCGATTCTCCTCATTTTGCCATGTGGTTGAGAGAAAAAAACTCTGTTTTAAAGCTTATTTAATGCAGTTCTAAACATTTTGCTATGGGTTGGAGAGAAAATGTTGCAGTGTGTGTGCAACGTTTCAGATTGATCCAGTGAAGCATTGCAATACTGGACAATTTTGTATCAAGTCTGCCCAAATGTGCTGAATTGGTCAATTGATACATTTTAAGTACATACCTATAGAGAACATACAAAAATGATATGGTAATACAAAATGTAAGTTTACACACTCCCAGGAATGTCATACATGATGGATCATTAGCTTATACACTAACTTTCACACATCTAGATGGCCAGGAGGGGTGGGTGTGGAGCCAGAGACAGCAGGGGTTCAAACTGTAGAACCCAGTTCCTACATTTGAATATAAAAATTGATTTTATCAAACAGAACTATGCTACATTTTATCTCTGGGACCCTTAGGATGACAAATCAGAGCAAGATTACTGAATGTAAGTACATTATTTACCTTCAGAGGTGAATGTATCGAACCAGTTTCCGTGATAAAGTTTTTTGTTGTTGTGCACTCTTCTCAAACAATATCATGGTATTTCTTCACTGTAATAGCTACTGTAAATTGGACAGTGCAGTTAGATTAACAATAATTTAAGCTTGCTGCCCATATAAGACATGTCTATGTCCTGGAAAGTTTGCTGTTACTTATAACAGTCATGCTAATCACATTAGCGCACGTTAGCTCAACCTTCCCGTATACGGGACACCGATCCCATAGAGGTTAAGAAGCCTTTTGGACCTAGACTTGGCGCTCCGGTACCGCTTGCCATGCGGTAGCAGAGAGAACAGTCTATGACTAGGGTGGCTGGAGACTTTGACAATTTTTAGGGCCTTCCTCTGACACCGCCTGGTATAGAGGTCCTGGATGGCAGGAAGCTTGGCCCCAGTGATGTACTGGGCCGTACGCACTACCCTCTGTAGTGACTTGCGGTCGCAGGCTGAGCAGTTGCCACACCAGGCGATGAAGCAACCAGTCAGGATGCCCTCGATGGTGCAGCTGTATAACTTTTTGAGGATCTGAGGACCCATGCCAAATCTTTTCAGTCTCCTGAAGGGGGAATAGGCTTTGTCGTGCCCTCTTCACAACTGTCTTGGTGTGTTTGGACCATGATAGTTTGTTGGTGATGTGGACACCAAGGAACTTGAAGCTCTCAACCTGTTCCACTACCGCCCCGTCGATGAGAATGGGGGCGTGCTCAGTCCTCTTTTTTTTCCTGTAGTCCACAATCATCTCCTTTGTCTTGATCGCGTTGAGGGTGAGGTTGTTATCCTGGCACCACACGGCCAGGTCTCTGACCTCCTCCCTATAGGCTATCTCATCGTTGTCGGTGATCAGGCCTACCACTGTTGTGTCGTCGGCAAACTTAATGATGGTGTTGGAGTCGTGGCAGATGTGTTGTTACCTACCCTTACCACCTGGGGGCGGCCCGTCAGGAAGTCCAGGATCCAGTTGCAGAGGGAGGTGTTTAGTCCCAGGGTCCTTAGCTTAGTGATGAGCTTTGAGAGCACTATGGGGTTGAACGCTGAGCTGTAGTCAATGAATAACATTCTCACGTAGGAGTTCCTCTTGTCCAGGTGGGAAAGGGCAGTGTGGAGTGCAATAGAGATTGCATCATCTGTGGATCTGTTGGGGCGGTATGCAAATTGGAGTAGGTCTAGGGTTTCTGGGATAATGGTGTTGATGTGAGCCATGACCAGCCTTTCAAAGCACTTCATGGCTACAGACTTGAGTGCTACGGGTCGGTAGTCATTCAGGCAGGTTATCTTAGTGTTCTTGGGCACAGGGCCTATGGTGGTCTGCTTGAAACATGTTGGTATTACAGACTCAGTCAGGGACATGTTGAAAATGTCAGTGAAGACACTTGCCAGTTGGTCAGCGCATGCTCGGAGTACACGTCCTGGTCATCCGTCTGGCCCTGCGGCCTTGTGAACGTTGACCTGCTTAAAAGTCTTACTCACATCGGCTACGGAGAGCGTGATCACATAGTCATCTGGAACAGCTGATGCTCTCATGCATGTTGCTTGCCTCGAAGCAAGCAACATGTGTTGCTTGCCTCGAAGCGAGCATAGAAGTGATTTAGCTCGTCTGGTAGGCTCGTGTCACTGGGCAGCTTGCGGCTGTGCTTCCCTTTGTAGTCTGTAATAGTTTGCAAGCCCTGCCACATTCGAAGAGCGTCGGAGCTGGTGTAATACGATTCAATCTTAGTCCTGTATTGCCTCTTCGGAGGGCTTGCGGGTAAAAGTCTAAAAGTATTTGGTTTTAAATGTACTTAAGTATCAAAAGTAAATGGAATTGCTCAAATATACTTAAGTATCAAAAGTCAAAGTAAAAGTATAAATCATTTCAAATTCCTTATATTACGCAAACCAGATGGAACAATAAAATTTTTTTTTTTTTGGTATTTACAGATAGCCAGGGGCACACTCCAACACTCAGACATAATTTACAAATGAAGCACTTGTGTTAAGTGAGTCCGCCTGATCAGAGGCAGTAGGGATGACCAGGGATGTTCTCTTGATAAGTGCGTGAATTGGACCATTTTCCTGTCAAAATGTAACGAGTACTTTTGGGTGTCAAGGAAAATGTATGGATTAAAAAGTACATTATTTTCTTTATGAATGTAGTGAAGTAAAAGTAAAAGTTGGCAAAAATAGAAATAGTAAAGTAAAGTACAGATACCCCAAAAATTGACTTAAGTAGTACTTTAAAGTATTTTTTACGTAAGTACTTTACACCACTGGCTAATTGAGTGACTGTCAGCAGGGACATAGCTACTTTTTTTGGGGGGGGGTACTCAGTCGGGGTCTCAAGTTGATACTCAACTTACTGATGAGAATTTGAATAGTAGAATACACAAGGTGCAATTTCAAACCTTGGTTGTGCATCAGCAGTTTTCCTCTTGTTATGTCACTCACTGACAGTCACTCAATTACCTGATGTTAGTAAAAAAAAAAAAGATTGGTCAATTAGTCTAGTTAGTCTAGCCAGCTACAGTAAACGTATAGTAATCATGGCCGAATTACCGACCTGGCAGGCAGGGCACGTGCCCAGGGGCCCTGACCTCCAGGAGGCCACATTGATTTTGTTAGTCACGCGGGGCCCTAAGCCTCCACTTATGACGCTAGCCAGGTATCCCTGATTTGAATGTTCTGTTTTGGTTATGACACATTCCACTGGGACTGGGTCATGAACAACAGGCTGTTCCATGTAGCTCATACTCACCACAGATTTAGCTGGTTTGCTCTGGCGTCTCACTCTCTGGAGAGAATATAACACAGAGAAAGTTAATAAAAGTGTAATGAATCCTAACTATGGGATTGAGCGCAGCAGTACCGAACATTTATACACACCAGAGCCCTGACAGTAACAGATTGCTGGAGTCCTGTAGTTTGGAAAAATGTAATCAAAACAAGCTGATGCCTTCTGAACATTGTGCAAAGCTTTAAAATCTTAATAGACTCATAAAAGCTTGCTTAGTAGTGATTTAAGAACACATATTTGCCCTAAAGCCATCATTATTCCATAATGTATAAAAAAATGTATCTCTGTATGGGAAAGAAGATTATTTAAAATGTAAGTTAGTACATGTAGGTCCTTATCTACTATAATAAGTTGTATTAAAGAGGAGAACTTGACTTGGAAAAGTGACACAATTCTACCAAGTACTGTAGTTATCTTACAAAATCCCCTCCTTTTAAATTAATCTCCAGAATCTGTTGGGTCAATATTTCTGTGTCAAAATAGGATGAATCAAAGCTATTCATGAATGAAGGGGGAACTTTAAATAAATGCTTTCACTGTACACAGAGGGGCAGTGAGGTGCACACTGCACAGGTTCGGATTCAAATGTTAATTTTGATTACAAATCATTGCTGTGTCAATACTTTACCACATATCCAAGATATACAATACAAACAAATAAATACCTTTAAAGAGAGGAAAACATTTTAATTTGCAGGCCGGGGTTCATTCTTCAGTGACGTTTTGAATATAATTTTTTGGGTGAAATAGAAACATTATTTTAAATGGATGTAAATGTAGGCTATTCATAATTGTATTCACATCTGCCATATATAGTGCCTTCAGAAAGTATTCATACCCCTTGACTTTTTCCAGATTGTGCTGTGTTACAGCCTGAATTTAAAATGGATTTAATTGAGATTTTGTGCCACTGGCCTACACACAATACCCCATAATGTCAAAGTGGAATTAATTTACATGATCACATTTTTTTTATTTACCTGCTCGTTGAACATCTCATTCCAAAATCATGGGCATTAGTATGGAGTTGGTCCCCCCTTTGCTGCTATAACAGCCTCCACTCTACTGGGAAGGCTTTCCACCAGATGTTGGAGCATTGCTGCGGGGAATTGCTTCCATTCAGCCACAAGCACATTAGTGAAGTCGGGCACTGATGTTGGGCGATTAGGCCTGGCTCGCAGTTGGAGTTCCAATTCATCGCAAAGGTGTTCGATGGGGTTGAGGTCAGGGCTCTGTGCAGGCCAGTCAAGTTCTTCCACACCAAACTCGACAATCAATTTCTGTATGGACCTTGCTTTGTGCACGGGGGCATTGTCATGCTGAAAAAGGAAAGGGCCTTCCCAAAACTGTTGCCACAAAGACCATTATTCCTCCTCCACCAAACTTTACAGTTGGCACTATGCATTGGGGCAGGTAGCGTTCTCCTGGCATTCGCCAAACCCCGATTTGTCCGTCGGACTGCCAGATGGTGAAGCATAATTCATCACTCCAGAGAACACGTTTCCACTGCTTCAGAGTCCAATGGGGGAGAGCTTTACACCACTCCAGCCGACGCTTGGTATTGCGCATGGTGGTCTTAGGCTTGTGTGTGGCTGCTTGGCCATGGAAACACATTTCATGAAGCTCCTGACAAACAGTTTTTGTGCTGACATTGCTTCCAGAGGCAGTTGGAACTCGGTAGTGAGCGTTGCAACCGAGGAGAGACGATTTTTACGCGCTACGCACTTCAGCACTCGGCAGTCCCATTCTGTGAGCTTGTGTGGCCTAGACGTTTCCACTTCACAATAAAAGCACTTACAGTTGACCGGGGCAGCTCTAGCAGGGCAGAAATTTGACAAACTGACTTGTTGGAAAGGTGGCATCCTATGACGGTGCCTCCATGAAAGTCACTGAGCTCTTCAGTAAGGCATTCTACTGCCAATGTTTGTCTATGGAGATTGAATAGCTGTGTGCTCAATTGTATACACCTGTCAGCAACGGGTGTGGCTGAAATAGCCAAATTCACTAATTTGAAGGGTTGTCCACATACTTTTGTATATATGGTGTATGTTTTTCTAAATTAAAGAGCTCAAATGTCTTGAGTTAATAAGTATTCAACCCCTTTGTTATGGCAAGCCGAAATAAGTTCAGGAGTAAAAATTTGCTTAACAAGTCACGCAATAAATTGCATGGACTCACTCTGTTTGCAATAAAAGTGTTTAACATGATTTTTGAATGACTACCTCATCTCTGTACCCCAGTGAATTTCAAACACAGCTTCAACCACAAAGACCAGGGAGGTTTTCCAATGACTCGCAAAGAAGGGCACATATTGGTAGATGGGTAAAAAAAAGCAGACATTGAATATTCCTTTCAGTATGGCGAAGTTATTTATTACACATTGTCACTACAAAGATACATACATCCTTCCTAACTCAGTTGCTGGAGAGGAAGGAGTTTCACCATGAGGCCAATGGTGACTTTAAAACAGTTACAGAGTATAATGGCTGTGATAGGAGAAAACTGAGGATGGATCAACAACATTGTAGTTCCTCCATAATACTAACCTAAATGACAGAGTGAAAAGAAGGAAGCCTGTACATAATAAAATATTCCAAAACATGCATCCTGTTTTCAACAAGGCACTAAAGTAAAACTGCAAAACATTTGGCAAAGAAATGAACTTGTCCTGAATACAAATCATTATGTTTGGGGGCAAATCCAACACAACACATCACTGAAGCGGAATAGAGCTAAGCACAGGCAAAATCCTAGAGGAAAACATGCTTCAGTCTGCTTTCCAACAGACACTGGGAGACAAATTCACCTTTAAGCAGGACAATAACCTAAAACACAAGGCCAAATATACACTGGAGTTGCTTACCAAAATGACATTGAATGTTCCTGAGTGGTCTAGTTACAGTTTGACTTAAATCAGCTTGAAAATCTATGGCAAGACATGAAAATGGCTGTCTAGCAATGATCAACAACCAACTTGATAGAGCTTGAAGAATTTTAAAAAGAATAATGTGCAAATATTGTACATTCCAGGTGTGCAAAGCTCTTAGAGACTTACCCAGAAAGACTCACAGTTGTAATCGCTGCCAAAGGTGATTCTAACATGTATTGATTCAGGGGTGTGAATACTTATGTAAATTAGATATTTCTGTATTTCATTTTCAATACATTTGCAAAAAATTCTAAAAACATGTTTTCACTTTGTCATTGTGGGGTATTGTGTGTAGATGTGTTAGAAAAAAAACTATATTTAATCTATTTTGAATTTTACATTTTACATTTTAGTCATTTAGCAGACGCTCTTATCCAGAGCGACTTACGGTTAGTGAGTGCATACATTTTTCATAATTTAGGCTGTAACACAACAAAATGTGGAATAGGTTAAGGGTATGAATACTTTCTGAAGGCACTGTATACCAAAGTAATGTGCAGTAGGCTACCATTTAAAGTTTCCCACTCACTTGAGTGCAAAAATTACATATTGAGTGCAAAAAGGAATGTGGCATAGTATGAGGAGGAAAAAGACGAGCTTGGATAAATTATGATTTTCGAGGCTGTCTTGACTGAGTAGCATGTTTTTCAAAATGTTCCTATATTAGTCCAGTCCCATAGGAAGATAAAATCATTCTCACCTGTAAAAGTATGTATTTTGCTCCCTGGGGTGCTCCATGTTCCTCTGAAAATCCCCCCTGGACTGAGATGATGATGAAAAAGAAAATACAACAGATTTTTAAATCCACTTTCCCCATGGTCATATACTTTTGTCTCCGAGATGAAAAACGTTCTGTTGCCAGTGGTCTCACTTTGCCAGTCAGTGAGAGAAATCCAGTGAGTATACGCAGGACGCGGTGGGAGGACAAACCTCACATGTTACACAAGTTAGTTTTGCAAGGGGCAGTCGACTCGTTCCTCTCCCTCCACCTTATTTTAATCGTTTTGAAACTTAGGAAAGAATTACAGAAAATAAGTTGTAGAAGTATAATTTATAACTGACAGATAATCAGATGAAAAGTTAAGAAAATCAGTGGGCGCAAAGTTGCAAGAGTTGAGTCCCTGTGAGTTCAGTAGGGTATCCCTCCTTGAGTGTACATAACTGGAAATTTCGCGCACTGTTGCCATCAGGAGCATGAGAAGAAATGACGAATTATTAACCCATGAATGTCGACAATTTGACAGAAAAACATCCCAAACTCTCTGCTCTTCCCCCTTTCTCAATTCCAAAATGGGACCATATAAGGACTCTATCCCACCCTGACATACAAATACATAGGCTACAACATAGGTATACAAATGTAGAACAAGTATCTTTCTTTTTTATAAATTATATTCTGTCATCTAGTCTCTTTCATGAATAGTCAGGCTGAATTGTGACCCTAATAAAAGTTTGAATTATCTGTAAAACAGATCTCTAAAATTGGTGAGGCAATTTCACAAACCTAGTTCCAGTTATTCAGTACAATAAACTCTTTGTCTTAACAAATAGTTTGTCACAAATGTATTTATTGTCAACAAGTTGACTTGAAAATATATAATCAGTACAGTTATGCACATCTAGCCAAGCCAAGGGACTCTGTAGCAAAGTTTATTTGCAACCAACATTGTGTTTGTTTGGGAGCTGTCAATGGTGTTGACACCTAGTTACACATGTATCATCAAGAAACACAGAATGACTACAAACAGAATATTTGTTTATTAATCTACCAGTTCACTAGAATGGATGACATTTTTTTCTTTGTTAGAATTGTCTGAGAAAACGTTTGATTGACCTCAACATGTTAGGCCACTTTCACACAATTCTATGCCAAACCACCTCTGACACCGCCTGTCCAACTGCACTTCACCATGAGACTCCAGGGTCAGACAGAGCAGACTGAGGCACATTTCTTGGACATTATAGGTCAGTCAACAACACTCATACAGTACTGGGCTTTAGCCGTCCCATGTTGCCATTAGGAGGCAGAAAGTCAATTTCCCCCCTCACTGTTTCTGTAGGCAGTGCGGTTTGTCATTTTTGATCTTGTATTCATCCAGTGTTCTTCCTTATCTTTTTTCCCTTTGACACTTGCTTTTGACAAGGTTTAGTATGAAAAGGTACAAAGACATAAATGATCGAAAAATAAAGTTAAAACTTGAAAATATAATATTGCTGGTTCAGTATGGTCCTAGAGTCCATATCCTCT
Organism: Coregonus clupeaformis; assembly: GCF_020615455.1. Classification (NCBI taxonomy): domain Eukaryota; kingdom Metazoa; phylum Chordata; class Actinopteri; order Salmoniformes; family Salmonidae; genus Coregonus; species Coregonus clupeaformis. The sequence continues at coordinate 19,103,226 of NC_059215.1, read as the reverse complement.
AAATCAGGGGTCCCCAAACTTTTTTCCTGTGAGGGCCACATAACTTTTCCCTTCTCTGATGGGGGGCGGTGTCAGTTTGTAACAGAAAAAGTGTGACGATCGTAGGGGGAGCTTAAAAATTTATTGTTTTTCAGAAAGCCACACATAACCAAATAACCCTTTCCAGGTTCTTTACAGAAAAAAAGTCAGGAAACAAATAATAACACTATTAATGAAATAAATAATAACTAAATAACCCTCTCTGAGTTCTTCACAGAAAAAACAGGAAATAAATAACACTATTTATGAAATAAATAATAACTAAATAACTCTCTGGGTTCTTCATAGAAAAAAAAGCCATGGAACATTAACTTTCTGTTGTGCCATGCACAATCTTAACAGATAAAAGTTCAGCTCAGTTGTCAGAGCAGAATCTCTCTGACACATATGAGCAGTCTCTTAAAGTTCTTGTGTTCCTTCCTTATAATCCTTTTGTAGGTTCCAGTAGGCTTGTAGACACCGCTGTTTGCAGCTCTCTCTCATCAACTTCCCTGTGAAAACCACAAAGGAAGCAGGTTGAGAAACTGAACTAAGTGATACAGCACCTACACAGCACAATACATTTCACTACCAGTATGGTTGTAAAGATGGATTTTATCCCAGTAGATTTTATTATGATTATATTTGTTTATGCTCAGAATGACTCATTCAAGTCAGAAAAGTGAGCTTACCTATGTATGTTCATCAGTGTGAACTGTGGGCCTGCATCTGGCTGGTGAGAAGTTGAATATCAGGTTCCATTCTAGTTACAGCCAGTCTCAAGCACTGATGCAAATGTTCATCTGTCAATCTTGATCTCATCGGAGTTTTCAGCAGTTTTCATGCGAGAAAAGGTTTTCTCGCAGATATACGTGCTGCCAAAAAAACTGTGGACATTTTCATTGCGTGTTTTTGATGTTTGGATATGTGTCGTTTTGGGAGGGCGGCATAGAAGTCAATGAGACTGTTGGGCTTGAATGCGTCTTTCAGAACATCACAGTTCTGTAACTCAGCCAACTCAAACTGATATGAAGGCTGGGCTTCATCAATGCCGGCAACAAAGGGGTTCTGAAAAAGACGGATTTCTTTTTGCATGAACATGTAGTTCACTGAATCGCACACCGAACTCCGCCTTCAGCATTTCCAGTGCTTCCACGCACTTTTCAGCTGGGAACGGGACCGCTGGGTTCTCTGTCGACAGGTTTTGGGTAGCAGGAAGATGGACGAAGTTGCGCTTTTCACTTGTTCCAAAAGCAGCGCTAATTTCACCTCAAATGCTTTTATGTGTGAATACATGTCGCAAATGAGTTTCCCCTCGCCTTGTAGCTGCAAGTTAAGGCTGTTAAGTATTTCTGTCACGTCTGTTAAAAATGCGAGGTGCCATTTCCATTCTGGGTCGATCAGCTCTGGGACCGTTTTGTCCTTTAAATGAAGAAATGCGTTAATTTCGGGTAGCAGCTCGTAAAACGCCTCAAAACTCTGCCCCGGCTCAGCCATCGGACCTCTGTGTAGTACAGCACATCTCCGTGCGTAGACTCCAGTTCAGACAGGAATTCTTGGAACTGCCTGTGTTTAAGTCCATTTGCTCTGATGAAGTTTATGCACGACACCACAACCTTCATTACAGAATCCCACGTCAACACTTTGCAGCACAGTGCTTGTCTGCTCGTATTTGGCCTTGCAAGCTATCGTACTTGTCTTTGTGGCCAGGGATTCATAGTGTCGGGCGAAGATTGTATTCTTTGAATACCGCCACCGTCTCTTGACAGATGAGACAAACAGCCTTTTCTTTGCATTGAACAAAAAAATAATCGTTTGTCCACTGCAGGTTAAATACCCTGCATTCTGAATCAATTTTTCTCTTACCTAACCTTTTCGCCATTATTCCGTTCTCTCTTTGACAGGGGCCGGGCCTAGGATTTTTTTTTTCTGGAGGCCAAATAGGAAAAAAATCCGATAGCGTCTCTGGTATTGTTCAGAGGGCCGGGCCAAATGTGCTGACGGGCCGTATCCGGCCCGCGGGCCGTAGTTTGGTGACCACTGCTCTAAATCATATTCAAAAGTGGTCAGGAATAGTCTTCAGCGCCTCTTCTGGGTCTCTGGTTACGTCCACATTCTACAACAACAACAACACAAATGGAGTCACACCGTTGGATTTGTGGAATCTCTTATAAGATTTTCATATTGTGCTTGGAATAAATTGATATATTTTGTAAAGCTTACCCCAGGTCTCTCTCTGTGCGTGTTGACTGCCTCAATGTTTAGGCAAATATGCTCCACTCTACACCCTGTACCAGGAGAAAGAGATATGAGTGAAATTGTTGGATAAAATTACAGCATATGAATTTGTTAAAGTCCATTTTGACAACAACTTACCATAGGCCACCGGTGTAAGTTTGAACACCGTATGAAGAGGGCATTTTAGGTATGGCAACTCATCTGTGGGAAAACAAAGTTGTACATGTCTCTAGTCCAGCGCGCATGCGAGATTTGGTTCTGGGTGACGAGATAATCTTGGATATGACCAACATCATTACCACAAGACAATGCCAAATAAATCCATATCTTGTTGGACTGTTATCCTACTGTAAAGTACCTGCGGTTTTGTCTAGTAAGTAGGCAAGCAGGCAACGCATGACGGCTTGGTGACACACGACCAGCACATTCTCCTGTCTCTCCAGCTCCATGATGACTGGCTCCAGACGGTGGACCAGGTCTTCATATGACTGTGGTAGAGAGAGGAAAAGGAATCGTACCAGGAAATGTACCTTTTTCACACTATTTCACGAACCTGAACCACACCATGCTTTCTATTTTCTTTCCTTCCTTACCAGCTCGGCTTGGTTCGTGCTGGAAAGGTTTGAATACCTGAGCCGACAAGGTGAAAAATCTGTTGATGTGCCCTTGAGCAAGGCACTTAACCCTAAATTGCTCCAGGGCTGACGTACTGCTATGGCTGACCCACACATGGTCCTCTGTAGCTCAATTGGTAGAGCATGGCGCTTGTAACGCCAGGGTAGTGGGTTCGATCCCCGGGACCACCCATACATAAAAATGTATGCGCACATGACTGTAAGTCGCTTTGGATAAAAGCGTCTGCTAAATGGCATGTTATTATTATTATTATTATTATTTCACTACGCCTATCCGGTGTATGTGACAATAAAAAACATAATTTTTAATTATCTTTCCCAGTCACTCAGATCCACCTCTACTAGGGTAGCTATGTGTTGTACTAAGATGGCTAGGTGTTGTATTAAGATGGCTAGGTGTTGTACTAAGATGGCTAGGTGTTGTACTAAGATGGCTAGGTGTTTTACTAGGATGGCTAGGTGTTGTACTAAGATGGCTAGGCGTTGTACTAATATGCTAAAGTAGGTGTTGTACTAAGATGGATAGGCGTTGTACTAAGATGGCTAGGTGTTGTACTAAGATCGCTAGGTGTTGTACTAAGATGGCTAGACGTTGTACTAAGATGGCTAAAGTAGGTGTTGTACTAAGATCGCTAGGTGTTGTACTAAAATGGCTAGGCGTTGTACTAAGATGGCTAAAGTAGGTGTTGTACTAAGATCGCTAGGTGTTGTACTAAGATGGCTAAAGAAGGTGTTGCACTAAGATCACTAGGTGTTGTACAAAGATGGCTAGGCGTTGTACTAAGATGGCTAAAGTAGGTGTTGTACTAAGATGGCTAGGTGTTGTACTAAGATAGCTAGGCGTTGTACTAAGATGGCTAGGTGTTGTACTAAGATGGCTAGACGTTGTACTAAGATGGCTAGGTGTTGTACTAAGATGGCTAGGCGTTGTACTAAGATGACTAAAGTAGGTGTTGTACTAAGATCGCTAGGTGTTGTACTAAAATGGCTAGGCGTTGTACTAAGATGGCTAAAGTAGGTGTTGTACTAAGATCGCTAGGTGTTGTACTAAGATGGCTAGGTGTTGTACTAAGATGGCTAGGTGTTGTACTAAGATGGCTAGACGTTGTACTAAGATGGCTAGGTGTTGTACTAAGATGGCTAGGCATTGTACTAAGATGGCTAAGTGTTGTACTAAGATCGCTAGGTGTTGTACTAAGATGGCTAGGTGTTGTACTAGGATGGCTAAAGTAGGCGTTGTACTAAGATGGCTAGGTGTTGTACTAAAATGGCTAGGTGTTGTACTAAGATTGCTAGGTGTTGTACTAAGATGGTAAGGTGTTGTACTTGGATGGCTAAAGTAGGTGTTGTACTAAGATCGCTAGGTGTTGTACTAAGATCAGCACAGTTTGTCTGAGTAATGTACAGTGTATGTATATTTTGTGTGTATTTGGTAAGCAGTGTGTGGTGAATTAAGACAGGTCCTACCTCACCCTTGGGGTAACGGTACCGGTACTTGTCCTGGTCTCTCAGTGCAAACTCTTCTGGGTGGTTCTCCTGGATATCCTCGTATGTCAACTCCTCACACACACCCTGATGAGGAACGGACGGTGCAGGGAAGATGTCAGTGAGTGGTACAGGCATGCACAATGATGAGTAAACTATCCCGAGACCGGAAGACTTGCATTAGCTCTTCGGGGCAATGCATTGACTTTAGCTCAGTAGGCTGCTACTTACAGTAGGCTACTACTTTACCCCAGTTGGTCACGCATTCACTGTAAACTGTATACATGCGTTACACACTCACATAAAATGTATGCTTAAACTCAACAGTAAACAGTGATTAAATGCATCAATCTTGTTTAACTCAGCAGTAAATAGTGATTAAATGCATCAATCTCGTTTAAACTCAGCAGTAAACAGTGACTTACTGCATCAATCTTGTTTAAACTCAACAGTAAACAGTGACTTACTGCATCAATCTCGTTTGAACTCAGCAGTAAACAGTGATTAAATGCATCAATCTCATTTCAACTCAACAGTAAACAGTGATTAAATGGATCAATCTCGTTTAAACACAACAGTAAACAGTGACTTACTGCATCAATCTCGTTTAAACTCAACAGTAAACAGTGATTAAATGCATACATTTTGTTTAAACTCAGCAGTAAACAGTGACTTACTGCATCGATCTCATTTAAATTCAGCAGTAAAACAGTGACTTACTGCATCAATCTCTTTTAAATTCAGCAGTAAACAGTGACTTACTGCGTCAATCTAATTTAAACTCAGCAGTAAACAGTGATTTACTGCATCAATCTCATTTAAACTCAGCAGTAAACAGTGACTTACTGCATCAATCTCATTGAGAGCCTTCCACTGTTCGTATGGGATCCCCAGATGCTCTGCAGTCTGGATGGTCCTCTTCATATGGCTGGTCCACACCTTCAGATCCTTTATATGCTGGCCCTTGATGAAGCCCCCCAGGGCAGTGGCATACTACAGGGACAGACCATGTTCACAGGGAGTGTGTGTGGGGGGGGTGATTGTTTACACAATAATTTACTATAGAAGAATGCTTTGTTGTCCATTTTCTTTGCGGATAATTAAATGTGATCTTTTTGCTTTCAACCCAACCCCTTGAGACACATATACAGTGGGGAGAACAAGTATTTGATACACAGCCGATTTTGCAGGTTTTCCTACTTACAAAGCATGTAGAGGTCTGTAATTTTTTATCATAGATACACTTCAACTGTGAGAGACGGAATCTAAAACAAAAATCCAGAAAATCACATTGTATGATTTTTAAGTAATTATTTTGCATTTTATTGCATGACATAAGTATTTGATACATCAGAAGAGCAGAACTTAATATTTGGTACAGAAACCTTTGTTTGCAATTACAGAGATCATACGTTTCCTGTAGGTCTTGACCAGGTTTGCACACACTGCAGCAGGGATTTTGGCCCACTCCTCCATACAGACCTTCTCCAGATCCTTCAGGTTTCGGGGCTGTCGCTGGGCAATACGGACTTTCAGCTTCCTCCAAATTTTCTATTGGGTTCAGGTCTGGAGACTGGCTAGGCCACTCCAGGACCTTGACATGCTTCTTACGGAGCCACTCCTTAGTTGCCCTGGCTGTGTGTTTCGGGTCGTTGTCATGCTGGAAGACCCAGCCACGACCCATCTTCAAAGCTCTTACTGAAGGAAGGAGGTTGTTGGCCAAGATCTCGCGATACATGGCCCCATCCATCCTCCCCTCAATACGGTGCAGTCGTCCTGTCCCCTTTGCAGAAAAGCATCCCCAAAGAATGATGTTTCCACCTCCATGCTTCACGGTTGGGATGGTGTTCTTGGGGTTGTACTCATCCTTCTTCTTCCTCCAAACACGGCGAGTGGAGTTTAGACCAAAAAGCTATATTTTTGTCTCATCAGACTACATGACCTTCTCCCATTCCTCCTCTGGATCATCCAGATGGTCATTGGCAAACTTCAGACGGGCCTGGACATGCGCTGGCTTGAGCAGGGGGACCTTGCGTGCGCTGCAGGATTTTAATCCATGACGGCGTAGTGTGTTACTAATGGTTTTCTTGGAGACTGTGGTCCCAGCTCTCTTCAGGTCATTGTCCAGGTCCTGCCGTGTAGTTCTGGGCTGATCCCTCACCTTCCTCATGATCATTGATGCCCCACGAGGTGAGATCTTGCATGGAGCACCAGACCGAGGGTGATTGACCGTCATCTTGAACTTCTTCTATTTTCTAATAATTGCGCCAACAGTTGTTGCCTTCTCACCAAGTTGCTTGCCTATTGTCCTGTAGCCCATCCCAGCCTTGTGCAGGTCTACAATTTTATCCCTGATATCCTTACACAGCTCTCTGGTCTTGGCCATTGTGGAGAGGTTGGAGTCTGTTTGATTGAGTGTGTGGACAGGTGTCTTTTATACAGGTAACGAGTTCAAACAGGTGCAGTTAATACAGGTAATGAGTGGAGAACAGGAGGGCTTCTTAAAGAAAAACTAACAGGTCTGTGAGAGCCGGAATTCTTACTGGTTGGTAGGTGATCAAATACTTATGTCATGCAATAAAATGCAAATTAATTACTTAAAAATCATACATTGTGATTTTCTGGATTTTGTTTTAGATTCCGTCTCTCACAGTTGAAGTGTACCTATGATTAAAATTACAGACCTCTACATGCTTTGTAAGTAGGAAAACCTGCAAAATCGGCAGTGTATCAAATACTTGTTCTCCCCACTGTACTGTATGTCACATGCACCAAGCTTTATGTTTTTTTTCTTGTCTACATAAGGCACGGCCCAATACATTAAGTAATTGGGTGGGACAATAGCATTATATCTGGATTAAAACAACGATGTAATATTAGTCTCTGGTGACAGGCTAAACATGAGAATGTTAGCTGATTAGGTTCTGGGAGCCGAGATTCATGTCATTAACACAGAGGCTGTGTGGCCTACTGACCTTGTGACCCCTGGGAGAGAGTCCTGAGTCTCCCCCAATGCGACCCAGCAGGTTCAGCTCGCTCTCCCCGTGGCGGCTCAAGTAGATAGAGCGCGGCGTGACATGGATGTTCATGAGATAGTAGACGATCCGGCTCTGGATGTGGTCCTGCACACGGTTCACCAGGTACCTAGAGCCCACATTGAAGATCTTGATGTAAGACAGGTGCCTTTGTATGAGAAATATAGAGAGACACATAGGGAGACAATTATTATTTAAGACAGGTGCAGACACAATAACATGTAGGGGAAATACAGGAAAACAGAAGCAGAGATGGATTTTTTGTTAATCACAGGTATTGGATAACCAAGTATTGTTTTCAGTTTCGTTTTTAGTCTTTCTCTCATTTGGGGAGAGAAGCTGTTGGCATAAAGCCTGATCCCAGATTCTTTTTTTGACAATGACTATACAGGAGTTGGCAAGACGGCACAAACAGTTCTGGGACCTGGCTAGTCGGCACAGTCTGTTGAACTCTACCTGTCTTTCTCATCGTCTAAAGGCACATAGGTTTGCTTGTAGCACTCGATACGTTTCAGGAAGTCTGCCTGCGCCTCATCCTTGTCACAGTTCACATAGTCTGGGCTGCTCACCTTCACTTCCTGGGACAAAGGTCAGTGTCACAGTGTAGAGTTTAACATCTTGTAGAGTTTGGCATCTTAGAAACAGACAGCCCTTCGGTATTTGAGAGTAAGGTTTGAGAGTAGACTTTCTCACCGTGATATTCTGTGCAATGATGTCTGGATCATCACAAATGGACTCCACGAAGAATACCTGTAAGGAAAATTCAGTTGTGCTCATTATTTCAAAGGGGTTTTGTCCAGTTCAAATGGAGCTTTAATGCATATCACCATTCTAATTTGTATTTAGCTGATACAGTGGTAGTAAAGTGTTTATTCATTATGTATAGTAGCAGTTACAGGACTGTCAGTCGGCCTGCACCTGAACCTGCCTTGTAGCCTTTTTCCTTGGAAAAGCTCACAATGGATATCCTCCTCTCCCGTGTTGTGTTGGTGGCATCAAACACCTGGAGGGAAGAGGAGAGTAATTTGAGAGAAAATATATTTTAATCTACTGTACAGATGTAGGATCTTAATTGTATCACTATTTTGTTGCTGAGCATTTTCCTGTGTATTTGAGTTTTAAAAAGTATTCTATAGTTTGTCATTTCCACTTTAGAATTTCAGACTTGATTTGCCCTAACGAAAAATGTATCAACCCCTACAAAAATGTCCATGAATTATAATCCACATAGAAATTCAAATTACCTGTTGCTGCAGGATTATTTTCCTGCTGTAGCAAACTGGCTCAAATTAAGATCCTACATCTGTACATTCCAGTCAATGTAGCAGAACATTGTGGACTTCTGATGCTAGGAGCAGCTGTGGGCACAGTGCAATGTTCCCTCAAAAGATTTTCGGCACTGAGCAAATTTCAGGTCTGCTGAGCACAAAAACTTGAACTTTGTGAAAATTCTGTGCAACTTCCAGCGCGAGTTTACTGTGAACACTGAGGCTGTACCCGCTTTAAGTTACAGTTTTAACAGGGCCAAGTAGGCTACTGTGGCTATTTGATCATAATGTAGGCCTACCAGAGTGGCCTACCATCAAAAACAATGGAGAAAATTCATCCCATTACATTTTAACATGGAAATAGCTGTTCAATCATTCAGCCTACAGTAGCAGCCAATGTGTGGTGTTCAATGTAGGCCTACATTCCATGAGACTTTTGAAAAAAAACATAAAATACCATTATTACAGAGAATCAGGCAAATTATGCTACCCTCTGCCTATTGGCTACTTAGCTTCTTCAAGCCTGTCTCAAAATACAACACTGCCCCTTTAAGACAAAAAAAAGCTCTTTACCTGACTCACTTTTATTGTAGAAGGCAATCACTCCCCTATTGCTGACTACAAATTATCTATAACTGGGCTAATAACTCACTAACTAGCAAAGGATATGAACAACATGTGCACACGTTGCTACATGCTGCTCTCGCTTTGATCTCCAAACAAGTGTATCTACTCATGACCCCTCATGCTGTAAACACAGTCCAGTTCAAAGTAAACTGCACAGGACCATATATGGCAATGGTCTATTTGCATATAGGCCTACTGCAGCTCTGATTGTTTATGCCGCACCTGTCTGTGTAGAGTACGGGCTGAGTACTGCGTGTCAATGCGATAGAATCCTACTCCGATGCGTTCTGCCTACAACAAAATCTCTTGCATAGTTTGTTTTGTTTTGGTATGTTGCATTGAAAGTGGCTAATATTGCGTTGATTCGATCACAATTGCTACAGTAAAGGGAAATGTTAATAGTGTTATCAGGGAAAATTCTAGAACAGTGGTCACCAACCTTTTCTGAGTCAAGATCACTTTCATTTTTAACATGACTTAAAAAAACGTAAGCCTATGCAACATTAACCTATTAAAAACAGTACTGTAGCAATGAGGTTCGTGCAGTAAGCTATAGGCCCAATACATTACTGTATCACCGCATATATTATCACTGTATTGTTGTTGTGGAAATAGGAAGAACACACATTTTATGGCTTATAAAAGTGTTGAATACAAAGTGTTGACGTTGCTGAGTAAGAACTTAAACATGAACTAACTTCTAAAAACAGCAGCTCTTTGTTGTATTCGTTGACAGTCTCTCTCTAGTCATGGTAAGGGTAGGTGGTAAGGATAGTAAGGGTAGGTAACAACACATCTTCCACACTGATCCTCAACAGGGGGACCCCTCAGGGGTGCGTGCTCAGTCCCCTCCTCTACTCCCTGTTCACCGATGACTGCATGGCCAGGCACGACTCCAACACCATCATTAAGTTTGCCGACGACACAACAGTGGTAGGCCTGATCACCGACAACGATGAGACAGCCTATAGGGAGGAGGTCAGATATCTGGCCTTGTGGTGCCAGGATAACAACCTCTCCCTCAACATGATCAAGACAAAGGAGATGATTGTGGACTACAGGAAAAAGAGGTCCGAGCACGCCCCCATTCTCATCGACGGGGCTGTAGTGTAGCAGGTTGAGAGCTTCAAGTTCCTTGGTGTCCACATCCCCAACAACCTATCACGGTCCAAACAGACCAAGACAGTCGTGAAGAGGGCACGACAAAGCCTATTCCCGCTCAGGAGACTGAAAAGATTTGGCATGGGTCCTCAGATCCTCAAAAAGTGCTACAGCTGCACCATCGAGAGCATCCTGACTGGTTGCATCAATGGCAACTGCTCGGCCTCCGACCGTAAGGCACTACAGAGGGTAGTGCGTACGGCCCAGTACATCACTGGGGCCAAGCTTCCTGCCATCCAGGACCTCTATACCAGGAGGTGTCAGAGGAAGGCCCTAAAAATGGTAAAAGAAGCCTTTTGGACCAAGTCTAGGTCCAAAAGGCTTCTTAACAGCTTCTATCCCCCAAGCCATAAGACTCCTGAACATCTAATCAAATTTCTACACCCCCCCCCCCCCCACACACACACACTCTTTTACGCAGCTGCTACTCTCTGTTTATTATCTATGCACTCTGTACCGGTACCCCCTGTATATAGCCTCGCTACTGTTATTTTACTATCTATTTTTTACTTAACACTTTTTCTTAAAACTGCATTGTTGGTTAAGGGCTTGTAAGTAAGCATTTCACTGTAAGGTCTACTACACCTGTTGTATTCGGCGCATGTGACAAGTAAGATTTGATTTGATTTGATTGTTTTTATTTTAAACATTTTGAAATCTCACAGGATCAATTTTGCTGTAGCTTTCTTTTATGCCTGCTACGTTACTGCAGACACGTAATCTGAGCCATCCAATTGGCCAGCGGTAGGCCTATAGTGCACTTGATTTGCTCTCCGGGCCCGCCAGAAAGCAGAGTTTGTACCTTCAGACACATGAAACGGTTCAAAATGGCAACTGTTCGCCTACTTGGCGCGCAGGGCAACTGAATCGGGTGCACCTACCACCAACAGCCTGAGACTACTAAAACAAAATAAAAACACAAGGCTTTATCATTGGGTTTTTACCTAAATGTTTGGCAATCAACTAGGAATGCCTTGGAGATTGACCAGTCAATCGCGATCGACCGGTTGGTGACCACCGCTCTAGAAAGTTGAGTGAAGTTCAATCTCGTGCTTCTCTCGGTGGGCTGATATTTCTTCTGCATGGCAGCCTCGAGGTAGCTGAGGAGCAGTCCCGGGGGAGCTGAGCACCCGCCGTTTAGAGGGAACATTGGCACAGTGTATATTACTTTAACCTTAATTTAATCTGTAAATCCCATAGCGCAAGGTTTCCCAAACTCGGTCCTGGGCCCCCCCCCCCCCCTGCGTGCACATTTTGTTTTTTGCCCAAGCACTACACAGCTGATTAAAATAACCAACTCGTCATCAAGCTTTGATTATTTGAATCAGCTGTGTAGTGCTAGGGCAAAAAACAAAACGTGCACCGAGAGGTGGGGGGCCCAGGACCGAGTTCGGGAAACTCTGCAATAAAGGTCAAAAGCTCTTTTTACCCATGGGGACCTAGAAGTGTCCAGTATATCATGTACAGTGTGTCTGTACAGTATGTCTGTACAGTATGTCTGAAGTTCAATGCCCTGTCCACCCTGAGTATGTCTCAGTCATGTGTAAGAGGTGTGGTGTGTTTGCCCTATTGACAGTCAGCTCAGAGGAGCAGTTTTAAATAGTCCTCTTACTCACGGCTACTTGTCCATGTTCCTTCGAGAAGTAGATAACTACATCTTTAAGGGCATTTGTAGCGCAGGCCCTGAGAAAGAAAATACAATGAGAAATCATAGGATTAACAAACCACAGAAAGATCAATCACACAGCACAAAAGGACATAGCAATTCAATCGTTACATAATACTATACACAAACCGCCACAGTCCTAGTCTGCGTCCGAAATGTCACCCTATTTCCTATATAGTGCACTGCTACTTTGACCATGCCCAGAAAGTAGTGGAAAAGTAGAGCGTTATAGGGAAAAGGGTGCCATTTCAGACACAGACCTGCCCATAGCTTCATCACATAGATAGAGCAACCCCTCAAACCTGAGGAATCTCTTACCTGCGTATCTGCATGGCCTCCTCATTGTCCGGTCTGAAGAATTCAAAGCTCTTGTAGCTCTGGACTGCTTCCCTGCGATACTGGCCCAAGTTGAAGACTAGACGATAGGTGATTGATGATAGAAGATAGAGGATAGATAAGGGAAAGACAATCAACTCCAGTCCTCATTGACGTGTATAAGTACTCAAGCACACCTCAGGTCATTTAACTCAGATAGTGTGTGGGTGTGAACTGACCCTTTGTTGGAACCCCTATCCAGTTGAGGTAGCGGGAGAGCTTCTTGGATATGTATGTCTTCCCCCTGGCAGGCAGTCCAACCATCACAATAAGAGTGGGGGAGTTGGTGAGCTGGGGCACGGAGGCTGGGGATAAACAAGATAGACCTTAGGAATCTACTGTACATGCCTGGTAGGTAAATAGAATGGTTTTCTGTGAAAACTTTTAACAAGGCACAAATCAATGGTGAGAGTAAACACTTACACACACAGTGAGTGTGTGTGTGCGTGCATGTGTGTACCAAGTACCGAGGTAATCCTCACCATCTCCTCAAGAGAGAGGACACCAGGGGACAGAGATATCAAATATCTGTTAACCAGAGCACACCTATCAGATGAGTCATCTCCCAACGGGCAAGGATTGGTTGAGTCCTCATTGTTACCATGTTATGTCTTACTTACCTCGTCAACAGGATCGCCAGAGGTAATGTGTTCTGCATAATAATCCTAGAGTAATTAGCCAAATCCTATAAGAGTGTAAGACTACTTCAGAATATACCCTGAGAACCACAGAGTATCCCATGCAGCCAGTCACATCGGTGACAACACCACCCTGGGACAAGTGTGGCATTGCAGACAGTACCAGCATACAGTATCTCTTGTTCAGCATGAGATTTCATCATATAAATAAAGTCATGCTCAAACTGTATATATATCCACACAATGCATCAGATATAATTTCACATGTCAGGAAGCAACTCCACTTAACTGAGACTTTAGAAGAGCGTTAGAGTACAGTAGGTTGTAGGAGGGAGGATATAGGAGAACCAGGACGTATTGAAGGATATAGAAAGTGGTATTCTGTATGAATGGTGACTGACTGCAGCGTCAGTATACAGTATCCATACCATACAGGTCACAGGACAATGTTAGATTAGGAAAGCAGAGAACAGGACTGGCCTACTTCTTCCACTGAGAGACAGCTGCCTGTCTGCCTGCCATGAGTGTGATTAACCTTATTCTTGCACATGGGGCATGGGGGAGGAGAGAGGGAAGCCATTGAACAGATCTAAGATTTATGCTAGGAAACAATCAATCATAGTCTTACATAGCAACAAGAACAAAACTTGAACACCCATCCACCTGTTGTTGAAGATAACTTTCCCGTGGCTTATACTAATGAATGAAGTAGGAAGTTGAGAGGAAAGAAGAGACAGAGAAGACAGACAGGAGAAGAGAAGGAGAGAGCGACAAAGAGAGAGAGAGAGAGAGAAACAGACAGAAACAGGAAGAAAAAGAGAATGTGAGAAAGAAAGAGCTAGACAGAAATTGGTTCTTCACACTTACAGCCTCTCCGGCGACTTAGCTTGCAGCCTCCCATCCCCAGCCAAGGCACCCATATCTTGAGCAGAGGAGTCTGCGTGAGCTCATTCTTCTCCTGTTCTGTGGTCATGTCGGCACTCGGCAGAGCCCAGACAGACAGAGTCATGCAACACAGCACAGTCCCCCTGGCCCTGTTCAGCGGAGCGAGTGTGTGCGAGGGAGACAAGAGGAGCAACACAGCCTCTTGCTTCAGTGAACTCTGGCGGGGTCACCTGACTGTTGCCAAGGAGCAGGAGGCAGAGGGGAGGCTGGAAGGGGAGGACCTCTAGGTGTGCGTCCCAAATGGCACCCGATTCCCTATATAATGCAATACTTTTGACCAGGGCCTATAGTGCTCTGGTCAAAAGTAGTGCACTATATAGGGAATTGGGTGCCATTTGGGACACATATGAGCTCTTTGATGCATGCTGTTTCACTGCTACTCAGCAGTTAGTGAGGAAAATGGTCAGAGGCCAACTACTTTAGAGGGAACTAACATCTCCTGGGATATCAGCCGGTAGGGAGGTGGAATCACACAGTTACACAAGTCTGTGTTGTGGTGGTGACATGGTACTAAAGCATTAAATGTATCAGTCCTTTTGAAGATCAAGCTCATCAAAGAGTAACAGTTTACCATAGTTAACTGTTATGATGAACTGAACAAAACAATATATGTTGTGAAGATATAGTACAGTCGTGGTCAAAAGTTTTGAGAATGACACAAATACAAATTTTCACAAAGTCTGCTGCCTCAGTTTTGATGATGGCAATTTGCATATACTTCAGAATGCCATGGAGAGTGATCAGATTAATTGCAATTAATTGCAAAGTCCCTCTATGCCATGAAAATGAACTTAATCCCCAAAAAACATTTCCACTGCATTTCAGCCCTGCCACAAAAGGACCAGCTGCCATCATGTCAGTGATTCTCTCGTTAACACAGGTGAGAGTGTTGACGAGGACAAGGCTGGAGATCACTCTGTCATGCTGATTGAGTTAGAATAACAGACTGGAAGCTTTAAAATGAGGGTTGTGCTTGAAATCATTGTTCTTCCTCTGTTAACCATGACTGGGATAAAGTCCCCTTTACGATTATTTGGGGCATCCGGAAAACACCTTGTCCGGGGAAGACAAGGTGAGCGCTACCATCAGTCCTGTGTCATGCCAACAGTAAAGCATCCTGAGACCATTCATGTGTGGGGTTGCTTCTCAGCCAAGGGAGTGGGCTCACTCACAATTTTGCCTAAGAACACAGCATGAATAAAGAATGGTACCAACACATCCTCCGAGAGCAACTTCTCCCAACCATCCAAGAACAGTTTGGTGACGACCAATGCCTTTTCCAGCATGATGGAGCACTTTGCCATAAGGCAAAAGTGATAACTAAGTGGCTCTGGGAACAAAACATCAACATTTTGGGTCCATGGCCAGGAATCTCCCCAGAGGCGGGTGGACAACCAAAAACCCACAGATTCTGACAAACTCCAAGCATTGATTATGCAAGAATGGGCTGCCATCAGTCAGGATGTGGCCCAGAAGTTAATTGACAGCATGCCAGGGCAGATTGCAGAGGTCTTGAAAAATAAGGGTCAACACTGCAAATATTGTCTCTTTGTATAAACTTAATGTAATTGTCAATAAAAGCCTTTGACACTTATGGAATGCTTGTAATTATACTTCAGTATACCATAGTAACATCTGACAAAAATATCTCATAACACTGAAGCAGCGAACTTTGTGAAGACCAATACTTGTGTCATTCTCAAAACCTTTGACCACGACTGTACATATACAGTGGGGAAAAAAAGTATTTAGTCAGCCACCAATTGTGCAAGTTCTCCCACTTAAAAAGATGAGAGAGGCCTGTAATTTTCATCATAGGTACACGTCAAATATGACAGACAAATTGAGAAATACAATTCCAGAAAATCACATTGTAGGATTTTTAATGAATTTATTTGCAAATTATGGTGGAAAATAAGTATTTGGTCACCTACAAACAAGCAAGATTTCTGGCTCTCACAGACCTGTAACTTCTTCTTTAAGAGGCTCCTCTGTCCTCCACTCGTTACCTGTATTAATGGCACCTGTTTGAACTTGTTATCAGTATAAAAGACACCTGTCCACAACCTCAAACAGTCACACTCCAAACTCCACTATGGCCAAGACCAAAGAGCTGTCAAAGGACACCAGAAACAAAATTGTAGACCTGCACCAGGCTGGGAAGACTGAATCTGCAATAGGTAAGCAGCTTGGTTTGAAGAAATCAACTGTGGGAGCAATTATTAGGAAATGGAAGACATACAAGACCACTGATAATCTCCCTCGATCTGGGGCTCCACGCAAGATCTCACCCCGTGGGGTCAAAATGATCACAAGAACGGTGAGCAAAAATCCCAGAACCACACGGGGGACCTAGTGAATGACCTGCAGAGAGCTGGGACCAAAGTAACAAAGCCTACCATCAGTAACACACTACGCCGCCAGGGACTCAAATCCTGCAGTGCAAGATGTGTCCCCTGCTTAAGCCAGTACATGTCCAGGCCCGTCTGAAGTTTGCTAGAGTGCATTTGGATGATCCAGAAGAGGATTGGGAGAATGTCATATGGTCAGATGAAACCAAAATAGAACTTTTTGGTAAAAACTCAACTCATCGTGTTTGGAGGACAAAGAATGCTGAGTTGCATCCAAAGAACACCATACCTACTGTGAAGCATGGGGGTAGAAACATCATGCTTTGGGGCTGTTTTTCTGCAAAGTGACCAGGACGACTGATCCGTGTAAAGGAAAGAATGAATGGGGCCATGTATCGTGAGATTTTGAGTGAAAACCTCCTTCCATCAGCAAGGGCATTGAAGATGAAACGTGGATGGGTCTTTCAACATGACAATGCTCCCAAACACACCGCCCGGGCAACGAAGGAGTGGCTTCGTATGAAGCATTTCAAGGTCCTGGAGTGGCCTAGCCAGTCTCCAGATCTCAACCCCATAGAAAATCTTTGGAGGGAGTTGAAAGTCCGTGTTGCCCAGCGACAGCCCCAAAACATCACTGCTCTAGAGGAGATCTGCATGGAGGAATGGGCCAAAATACCAGCAACAGTGTGTGAAAACCTTGTGAAGACTTACAGAAAACGTTTGACCTGTGTCATTGCCAACAAAGGGTATATAAGAAAGTATTGAGAAACTTTTGTTATTGACCAAATACTTATTTTCCACCATTATTTGAAAATAAATTCATTAAAAATCCTACAATGTGATTTTCTGGAGAAAAAAATTCTCATTTTGTCTGTCATAGTTGACGTGTACCTATGATGAAAATGACAGGCCTCTCTCATCTTTTTAAGTGGGAGAACTTGCACAATTGGTGGCTGACTAAATACTTTTTTTCCCCACTGTATGTCGCTTGATATGTAGTTGGCGACAGTGTGGTGTTGCTCAATTGTACCACAAGGTGGCAGTTGGAAGTCAGAGTTCACAGTTCCCTTTTGAAATGTTAAAAAGGGAAAGATCAACTGGCTCTGTGTTACAGACACCCTCACTTGTCTGTAGCCTGTAGGTAGCAAATAAACGGACAAAACAGCTGCTTCCTATGTTTTCTGCTGTCTTTCCACTCTGGTGCAATTATTCTCCTTCAGACAATATCTGACTTTGTTGACAGTGGTTCAAGAGGTTACCAAGGTAATGAGGCACTAACCTGATTAAAGAATTAGACAACTGACAACCTATGAGACATGGACAGTCCCTGATCTGATCTCATTACAACTTAATGCAGTGGAGTATTAAAGGGAAGAGGCGTCATGGGTTAGATAATGTCATAAATAGATCATGTAGCCTCCCAGCAGGCGAGCAAAACTGGTTGAAATGACGTCCTTACTACACCATTACAACCTGGTTGCAAACTAGTTGAATTGACGTCATTTCAACCAGCTTTTCCCGCTGGGCATTGTTACCCACTCAATTCTTATTAATGTTATACCCATATATTCTTAGAAAAAAGGGTGCTATCTAGAACCTAAAAGGCTTCTTTGGCTGTCCCCATAGGAGAACCCTTTGAAGAACGCTTTTTGGTTCCAAGTAGAGCCCTTCGGGGTTCTACATGAACCCAAAATAGTTCTACCTGGAACCAAAAAGGGTTCTCCTATGGGGATAGCCAAAGAGCCCTTTTGGAACCCTTTTTTCTAAGAGTGTAGGCCTACCGTTTAGTATCAGGTTTTACATACAGTGGCAACATTGTTTAGACATTTCCACTGTGGGGTTTGCTGTAATAATGTTTTACTTAGACATGCAGTAACTTACCAAGGCTGAAATGGGCATTGGAACAGGATACTTTTGAATAAAACGTTGTGGTCAAATTCTAACAGAAACAGACAGACAGTTAGTTTGGCAATTAGTCTGACAATGTCTTGGCCTCTGCTTTTACTGCAACAGAAAATGTCATTCCCATAACACAGCTGGACATTCTGTATCTAAGTGTCAGACCTCATACCAACTGTTAACCTACCTAACCGACCATATTCTGGGCAAATCGTACCGTAGGCCTATTGTGAGTTGGCATATGTTAAAAAGGTTAAATAGCAAACATGATATTCTGCAGTACAGACAATGTTTATGCCTTTCAGCAACAGTAATGACCACAGTGTCTAGATCTGTTTTTGTTAGTAGAGCCCAGGAGAGGAGAGAGAGGAACATGCTATCCCTGCTGGCTGAGCGTTTGGCCTGGCAGGAATTTAGCATGGCCTCCCTGCTCCCAATAGAATGACAGGGATAGATAGCACTGTAGCTGCTGAGCAATGAGCTATGATTGGGCAGCTGCTGTAAACCACTGCTAAGTGTGTTCCTGAAAACACACTGTACTTAAAGGTCCAATGCAGCTATTTGTATCTTAATATCAAATCCTTTTTAGGTAACAATATAGTCCCTTACTGTGATTGTTTTCAATTAAAATGGTCAAAAAGAAACAAAAACAGTAGCCGTCTTTTCAAACAGTTCTTGCACTAAAAGTGCATTACCATAATTTTCACCATTTCACAATATTATTACAACCTCATAGTGTGGAAATACAGTGCCTTCGGAAAGTATTCAGACCCCTTGACATTTTGTTTTGTTACAGCCTTATTCTAAAATGGATTAAATAAATAAAACATCCTCAGCAATCTACATACAATACCCCATAATGACAAAGACAAAACGATATTTTAGAAATTTTTGCAAATTTATTAAATATAAAAACAGAAATACCTTATTTACATAAGTATTCAGACCCTTTGCTATGAGACTCGGAATTGAGCTCAGGTGCATCCTGTTTCCATTGATCATCCTTGAGATGTTTCTACAACTTCATTGGAGTCCACCTGTGGTAAATTCAATTGATTGGACATGATTTGGAAAGGCACACACCTGTCTATATAAGGTCACACAGTTGACAGTGCATGTCAGAGCAAAAACCAAGCCATGAGGTCGAAGGAATTGTCCGTCGAGCTCAGAGACAGTATTGTGTTGAGGCACAGATCTGGGGAAGGGTACCAAAACATTTCTGCAGCATTGAAGGTCCCCAAGAACACAATGGCCACCATCATTCTTAAATGGAAGAAGTTTGGAACCACCAAGACTCTTCCTAGAGCTGGCCGCTCAGCCAAACTGAGCAGAAGGGCCTTGGTCAGGGAGGTGACCAAGAACCTGATGGTCACCCTGACAGAGCTCTATACTTCCTCTGTGGAGATGGGAGAACCTTCCAGAAGGACAACCATCTCTGCAGCACTACACCAATCAGGCATTTATGGTAGAGTGACTGGACGGAAGCCACTCCTCAGTAAAAGGCACATGACAGCCCGCTTGGAGTTTGCCAAAAGGCACCTAAAGGACTCTCAGACCATGAGAAACAAGATTCTCTGGTCTGATGAAACCAGGATTGAACTCTTTGGCCTGAATGCCAAACGTCACTTCTGGAGGAAACCTGGCACCATCCCTACGGTGAAGCATGGTGGTGGCAGCATTATGCTGTGGGGATGTTTTTCAGCGGCAGGGACTGGGGGACTAGTCAGGATCGAGGCAAAGATGAACGGAGCAAAGTACAGAGAGATCCTTGATGAAAACCTGCTCCAGAGCGCTCAGGTCCTCAGACTGGGGCTAAGGTTCACCTTCCAACAGGACAACGACCCTAAGCACACAGCCAAGACAACTCAGGATGGGCTTCGGGACAAGTCTCTGAATGTCCTTGAGTTGGCCAGCCAGAGCCTGGACTTGAACCCGATCGAACATCTCTGGAGAGACCTGAAAATAGCTGTGCATCAACTCTCCCCATCCAACCTGACAGAGCTTGAGAGGATCTGCAGAGAAGAATGGGAGAAACTCCCCAAATACAGGTGTGCCAAGCTTGTAGCGTCATACCCAAGAAGACTCAAGGCTGTAATCGCTGCCAAAGGTGCTTCAACAAAGTACTGAGTAAAGGGTCTGAATACTTATGTAAATGTGATAATTCTGTTTTTTATTTTTAATAAATTAGCAAAAATATCTAAAATCCAATTTTTACTTTGTCATTATGGGGTATTGCGTACAGATTGATTGAAAAAACAACATTTAATCCATTTTAGAATAAGGCTGTAACCTAACAAAATGTGGAAAAAGTCAAGGGGTCAGAATACTTTCCGAAGGCACTGTATATATAAAACACAGGAAAATCACTTTTTTCACTGCACTTTAAGGTGGTTGAGGTTACATTCCATATGAAGATGGCATGAGATATTAAGATGGCAAGAGGGTTCATTACATTTTCGAGTTGGTTTATCCTTGAGCAAGACTCCTTAAGAAGACAGACCGTCCCGTTCCATAACCTGATCTGATCAGGTTCCATATGAAGGGTCCTGGTTGGGTAAATATCCCAATACGGTTGACTAACTTCATTCATTTATTCACATATAGGCTGCTAGCAGAAAACTGAACCCCATCCTAATTTGATCACTCTTTTGTTGCTAAGAATTTTTTATCAATCAAATCAAATCGTTGTGTACAGAGATTTGCAGATGTTATCGCAGGTGCTGCGAAGTGCTTGTGTTTCTAACTCCAACAGCGCAGTAATAATACCTAGCAATACAAAACAATATGCACATAACCAAATGAGTTAAAATAAATAAATAAAAAATATCAGAACGAGCAATGTCAGAGTCCGGAATATAAATAATAATAATAATAATAATATATATCACTTGATTTACACAACATGCCTACCACATTAATTGGATTGAGGTCTGGGCTTTGACTAGGACATTCCAAGACATTTCCCCTTAAACCACTCAAGTGTTGCTTTAGCAGTATGCTTAGGGTCATTGTCCTGCTGGAAGGTGAACCTCCATCCCAGTCTCAAATCTCTGGAAGACTGAAACAGGTTTCCCTCAAGAATTTCCCTGTATTTAGCGCCATCCATCATTCCTTCAATTCTGACCAATTACCCAGTCCCTGCCGATGAAAAACATCCCCGCAGCATGATGCTGCCACCATGCTTCACTGTGGGGATGGTGTTCTCGGGGTGATGAGAGGTGATGAGAGGTGTTGGGTTTGCACCAGGCATAGCGTTTTCCTTGATGGCCAAAAAGCTCAATTTTAGTCTCATCTGACCAGAATACCTTCTTCCATATGTTTGGGGAGTCTCCCACATGGCTTTTGGCGAACACTAAACGTGTTTGCTTATTTTTTCATTTAGGCAATGGCTTTTTTCTGGCCACTCTTCCGTAAAGCCCAGCTCTGTGGAGTGTACGGCTTAAAGTGGTCCTATGGACAGATACTCCAATCTCCGCTGTGGAGCTTTGCAGCTCCTTCAGGGTTATCTTTGGTCTCTTTGTTGCTTCTCTGATTTATGCCCTCCTTGCCTGGTCCATTAATTTTGGTGGGTGGCCCTCTCTTGTCAGGTTTGTTGTGGTGCCATATTCTTTCAATTTTTTAAATAATGGATTTAATGGTGCACCGTGGGATGTTCAAAGTTTCTGATATTTTTTTATAACCCAACCCTGATCTGTACTTCTCCACAACATTGTCTCTGACCTGTTTGGAGAGCTCATGGTGTCGGTTGCTTGGTGGTGCCCCTTGCTTAGTGGTGTTGCAGACTCTGGGGCCTTTCAGAACAGGTGTATATATACTGAGATCATGTGACACTTAGATTGCACACAAGTGGACTTTATTTAATTAATTATGTGACTTCTGAAGGTAATTGGTTGCACCAGATCTTATTTAGGGACTTCATAGCAAAGGGGGTGAATACGTACGCACGCACCACTTTTCCGTTATTTATTTTTTAGAATTTTTTGAAACAAGTTATTTCTTTCATTTCACTTCACCAATTTGGACTATTTTGTGTATATCAATTACATGAAATTCAAATAAAAATCCATTTAAATTACAGGTTGTAATACAACAAAATAGGAAAAACGCCAAGGGGGATGAATACTTTGGCAAGGCACTGTATATGTATATATATATATAAGTATGTAGACACCCCTTCAAATTAGTGGATTTGGCTATTTCAGCCACACCCGTTGCTGACAGGTGTGTAGAATCGAGCACACAGCCATGCAATCTCCATAGACAAACATTGGGAGTAGAATGGCTTTACTGAAGGGCTCAGTGACTTTCAACATGGCACCTTCATAGGAAGCCACCTTTCCAACATGTCAGTTCGTCAAATTTCTGCCCTGCTAGAGCTGCCCCGGTCAACTGTAAGTGCTGTTATTGTGAAGTGGAAACTTCTAGGAGCAACAACGGCTCAGCCGCGAAGTGGTAGGCCACACAAGCTCACAGAACGGGACCGACAAGTGCTGAAGCGCGTAGCGCTTAAAAATTGTCTGTCCTCGGATGCAACACTCACTACCGATTTCCAAACTGCCTCTGGAAGCAATGTCAGCACAATAACTGTTCGTCGGGAGCTTCATGAAATGGTTTTCCATGGCCGAGCAGCCGCACACAAGCCTAAGATCACCATGTGCAATGCCAAGCGTCGGCTGGAGTGGTGTAAAGCTCGCCGCCATTGGACTCTGGAGCAGTGGAAACACGTTCTCTCAAGTGATGTATCACGCTTCACCATCTGGCAGTCCGACAGATGAGTCTGGGTTTGGCGGCTGCCAGGAGATCTCTACCTGCCCGAATGCATTGGTGGAGGAGGAATAATGGTATGGGGCTGTTTTTCATGCTTCTGGCTAAGCCCCTTAGTTCCAGTGAAGTGAAATCTTAACGCTACAGCATACAATGACATTCTTGACGATTCTGTGCTTCCAACTTTGTGGCAACAGTTTGGGGAAGGTCCTTTCTTGTTTCTGCAGATAATGCCCCCGTGCACAAAGCGAGGTCCATACAGAAATGGTTTGTCGAGATCGGTGTGGAAGAACTTGACTGGACTGCACAGAGCCCTGACCTCAACCCCATTTAATTCATTTGGGATGAATTGGATCGCCCGACCTCACTAATGCTCTTGTCGCTGAATGGAAGCAAGTCCCAGCAGCAAGGACTCCAACATCTAGTGGAAGCCTTCCCAGAAGAGTGGAGGCTGTTATAGCAGCAAAGGGGGGACCAACTCCATATAAATGCCCATGATTTTAGAATGAGGTGTCCACATATCTTTGGTAATGTGTAATGTAATGTGTGTGTATATATATATATATATATACTCAGTGTACAAAACATTAAGAACACTTTCCTAATATTGAGTTGCAACCCCCCGCCCCTCAATTCGTCGGGGCATGGGCTCTACAAGGTGTCAAATGCATTCCACAGTTGTGTCAAGTTGCCTGGATGTCCTTTCGGTGGTGGACTATTCTTGATACACACATGAAACTGTTTAGCGTGAAAAACCCAGTGGCGTTGCAGTTCTTGACACAAACCGGTGCGCCTGGCACCTACTACCATATTCCGTTCAATGGCACTTACATATTTTGTCTTGCCCATTCACCCTCTGAATGGCACACATACAGAATCCATGTCTCAATGCTTAAAAATCCTTATTTTATCTGTCTCCTCCCCTTCATCTACACTGATTGAAGTGGATTTAACAAGTGACATCAATAAGGGATCATAGTTTTCACCTGGATTCACCTTGTCAGTCTATGTCATTAAAAGAGCAGGTGTTCATAATGTTTTATACACTCCTTGTGTAATGGTGTGTATGGACAGTATATGATTAGAAAAGGTGTGTACAGCAGTAGTTATATAGGATGAGTCTTGACTAGAATACAGTATACAAATATGAAGTGGATAAAACAGTATGTAAACAGTTCCTCCGTATTCAAGTTTTAAAAAGGCTTTTTTTCTGATACAAAAAATGTATCAACCCCTACAAACAATGTCCATTATTTATAATCCACATAATAATTCACATTTCCTGTTGCTGCAGGATTATTTTCCTGCTGTAGCAAACTGGCTCAAATTAAGATCCTACATCTGTAGCATTCATTCAGTGATAGGCTACTACTATATTGGACCATGCTAATCATGCTGTAACAGAGCACAAAGATGATAACACTACTGTATAAGGAAATAGAAGGACACAACAGAAGATACCAGAGTGACAGACAGACCTTCCCAAGACCTTTCCCATTTCGTCTGTGTGTCTATTCTTTCTAAATCAAGCCAGAGAAACCCAGAGAAGACGTTGAAACCCAGAGAAGACGTTGTCCGGTCTTTAGCACTGTCTGCTGTACTGTCTGAATCACAGAGTGCAACACCAATCCACCAAGTCTATTTTGCTCGCATGTATTTCTGTGCTGCTGCACTCAGCACCCTGAACAACATGTGCTCGTAACAACATGTGCATAGACAGAACTGAACCAGCATAGTAAAGTTGGACTTTACTATACCATCTTAGAGCTTCCTACTCCTCTCTCTCAAGAGAGATAGTGCATGTTTATCAATGAATGCTCTCACCTGCGCTGTCACAGCGGCGCCTCATTATGTATTCCATATGGGGCAGTTCCATCCCTTCCAATATTCCACCTCTCAGCTTGTCTGAGAGCAGGGTGCACGGTCTGAAGAAGACTTACTAATGCCTATGGGTCTGCTGTCAGATGCTCTTATTAATGTAACCAAAGCCCTCGGCCAAAGCATTCTCTCCCCCCTCACCACCTCCTCCCTCTTTCTACGACACATGGACATATGCTGAGATTGTCCTTTAATGTTTGCCAGGTCTTGGGTTCACCATTCACAACGTACACACACACACATACACACACACACACACATGCACACACACACAGCCAGGAGAGTGAGCTAATAACAGGAGCAAAGGTCACAGAGGGGATTTTAACCTTTACAACTCTGTGGCTTCACTTATCATTCAGACCTGGGTTTGAATAGCATTTAAAATCTTTCAAATACTATTAGCTTTAGCTTTAGCCTGCCTGTAGTGCCAGGTGGGCTGGTTTTACACTTCTGTGAATCTTCTATTGGTTCCATTGCACCAGCTAAGCTATTTGAAGTAATATCAAATAGTATTTGAACCCAGGTCAGCCACTTATCATGCACACGTGTGTCAAAGAGGGTTAATACACAGCAATTACTACAGGAGAACGTAAAGGACATGTAGGCCATGTCTTGAACTCTTGTTATTGTGTTCCATATACTACAGTTTCTCTGACAAGATGGCGCTGACAGACACGGTCGCCCTCTTTCTAGCTCCTAGCCAACTTTGCAGTAGTTTGTCTATTACTGCACTGTTGGAGCTAGAAACACAAGCATTTCGCTGCACCTGCGATAACATCTGCAAATCTGTGTACGTGACCAATACATTCTGATTTGATTTGAAAGGTTGTGTAACGTTAAAAGTTTTGACAAAGTTCGAGGTAAGGATTTGTTTAATGACTGGAGCTTAGTATGTGCTTGCAGAACAATGGTAGTCTACAGACATGGTCAAATGTTTTGAGAATGACACAAAAACTGATTTTCACAAAGTCTGCTGCCTCAGTTTTGATGATGGATATTTGCATATACTCCATAATGTCATGAAGAGTGATCAGATTAATTGCAATTAATTGCAAAGTCCCTCTTTGCCATGAAAATGAACTTAATCCCCCAAAAACATTTCCACTGCATTTCAGCCCTGCCACAAAAGGACCAGCTGCCATCATGTCAGTGATTCTCTCGTTAACACAGGTGAGAGTGTTGATGAGGACAAGGCTGGAGATCACTCTGTCATAATGATTGAGTTAGAATAAAAGACTGGAAGCTTTAAAAGGAGGGTGGTGCTTGAAATCATTGTTCTTCCTCTGTTAACCATGGCTACTGCAAGGAAACACGTGCCGTCATCATTGCTTTGCACAAAAAGGGCTTCACAGGCAAGGATATTGCGGCTAGTAAGATTGCACCTAAATCAACCATTTATCGGATCATCAAGAACTTCAAGGAGAGAGGTTAAATTGTTGTGAAGAAGGCGTCAGGGCGCCCAAGAAAGTCCAGCAAGCGCCAGGACCAACTCCTGATTCAACTGCGGGATCGGGGCACCACCAGTGCAGAGCTTGCACAGGAATGGCAGCAGGCAGGTGTGAGTGCATCTGCACGCACAGTGAGGCGAAGACTTTTGGAGGATGTCCTGGTGTCAAGAAGGTCAGCAAAGAAGACACTTCTCTCCAGGAAAAACATCAGAGACAGACTGATATTCTGCAAAAGGTACAGGGATTGGACTGCTGTGGACTGGGGTAAAGTCATTTTCTCTGATGAATCCCCTTTCCGATTGTTTGGGGCATCTGGAAAACACCTTGTCCGGAGAAGACAAGGTGAGCGCTACCATCAGTCCTGTGTCATGCCAACAGTAAAGCATCCTGAGACCATTCATGTGTGCGGTTGCTTCTCAGCCAAGGGAGCGGGCTCACTCACAATTTTGCCTAAGAACACAGCCATGAATAAAGAATGGTACCAACACATCCACGAGAGCAACTTCTCCCAACCATCCAAGAACAGTTTGGTGACGACCAATGCCTTTTCCAGCATGATGGAGCACCTTGCCATAAGGCAAAAGTGATAACTAAGTGGCTCGGGGAACAAAACATCGAAATGTTGGGTCCATGGCCAGGAAACTCCCCAGACCTTAATCCCATTGAGAACTTGTGGTCGATCCTCAAGAGGCGGGTGGACAAACAAAAACCCACAAATTCTGACAAACTCCAAGCATTGATTATGCAAGAATGGGCTGCCATCAGTCAGGATGTGGCCCAGAAGTTAATTGACAGCATGCCAGGGCGGATTACAGAGGTCTTGATAAAGAACGGTCAACACTGCAAATATTGACTCTTTGCTTAAACTTAATGTAATTGTCAATAAAAGCCTTTGACACTTATGGAATGCTTGTAATTATACTTCAGTATACCATAGTAACATCTGACAAAAATATCTCATAACACTGAAGCAGCGAACTTTGTGAAGACCAATACTTGTATAATTCTCAAAACTTTTGACCACGACTGTATATAGGTTATTCTTTATCAGTGCAGCAATCATAAAACCTACAAAACACATTAATATTTTCTGTCCAACCAATACTGACTGTGTTATGCAGCAGACAACAAAAATGTGTCATATAATTCCTTATACAGCATGTTACCGCATCACCTCAAAATTCACAGCCTACCATTAGCTGTATGTGTAACTTCTGCTACAGAGGCATGGTATTTCTGCAGTCAGTAGCATACCCAAGCAACATTCTTGATGTGAGGCCCCAAAATAATCCAGTGAAATCTTGGGATGTCTCGATATACAGTGGCAATGTAAAAATCAATGTATGGTGGTTTAATTTGGCAGCAAAACAAAACATCTAGCCATGCCTTATTTTATAACCAAGCCCCAAATGATCTGCTCCTATTGTAAATAGTTTAGTAAGGTACCATCTCATGTTACCCTTTTGGATTATAAAGGGGCCTTTTCCTTCACTAAACTTTTCCACTTAGTTTGTCAGGATCAACACATTTACCACTATCCCTATCTCCCACACAGCCAAGTGTGGCCTTTCATTATTAGATTTCATTTGGCACGGGTTGAAAGCGAACAAAAGGTATTCTTTATTCTTTATTTGGATCCCCATTAGCAGATGCCTCGGCGACCGCTAGACTTCTTGGTGTCAAAAGGGTGATGTGTACGCGGCAAGTGAAGTCAGACACAGGACACAGAGAATCAGGATGACTACTTCACTGAATGCAAACGCACAAACAAAAGTCTCCAAAACACTGGAGGGGAAAAACACCCTGTGCGTAATGAGGCGAAATAGCTATGCCGAACATCAACGAGACAATACACAATAACACACAAAGGCCAAACGTAAAACAAGGGAACTTATATGCTACACAATCAACACTAATGAGCAACAGGTGTATAAACTAGACAACACAAGACAAACTCCGAAAACATAGATCGGCAGTAGCTAGTACTCCGGGGACGACGAACGCCGAAGCCTGCCCGAGCAAGGAGGAGGAGTAGCCTCGGCAGAATCCATGACACTTGGGGTCCGCAATATATATAAACTGAGAAGAGACCCTGGGTTTGGAAAACTTGAAGTCTGACGATTAGAGTAAAACATTTTCAAAAAGACATCCATCCAAGAAAGCAGAGGGAGAGAATGACTGATGGGCTGCTCTGTGCTCTCTGACTGTGCGGTTTATTAACGAGGACACAGAAAAGTACAATAGTACAGTATCCTGTATGTTTAGGGGCATCTGTAGATTACATTTTCACTTTCAGTGAATTTACTAATTCACTCTGAGATAGGCTCGGACATAGGATAGCTGTCTGCTTGAGAGAATGCACAGAGACAGAGGTGTTCTAGTATTTATGCTACAGGCCTTAACACTATTGATGGTTTCCATTTATAAAACAAACAGATCCAACTAGTTAAATGGTTGATACTCAATTGATAATTTACCTCACTTCACAGTAATTGAACTCACTCCACAGTATGTAGTTTTGTTCTTGTAATATTTTACCACTATTTTTGCTTGAGGTCATGACATTGATTTATCACATTTTCTGAGAAAATATTTTGTACAGTGACATTTGAAAAGCATTGGTGCCCATAGTTTTTGCCCTCAATCATTTTTTATCCTTTTTATGAAGCTTTTCGTGTTCCGTATCTGATCTTGCACTTCTCTTTCTAATCTAGGAGGCCTTTGTTGAAACTAAAACAGATTGTGCTATACAATACTACCGTGCATCATTAGAGATCGTTTGGGACCACATCCTGCAGCGTAAAGAGGTTGTTTTCCTGTCTGCTGCTGAATGACTGCTAAGGACTAGAGCGTGTTCTTTACTGAATGCTCTTACTGAGGAACACAAGGCTCTTCTTGGCAGAACAACTATGTCACATCAAATTACAGAACATTTCCTTTTTTATCTGAGGATTGACTGGCCCTTCTAAGCAAAATGTGAACTGAAGTGATAAGGAACTATGGTGTGTGAAGTACTGCACATTCTTAGTTTATGGATTCAAATGTATTCCCATGTACCAGTTCGGATTTAAATGTACCTATTGTAGTGACAGTGGGCCTGTCATTACTGTTAAGTAATGCAGTGTATTTTAGATATAGGGAAAGCAATTGAAGAAACCTGAAGGTTGATATAATGGGATTTCCAAAGTGTCTGGTATTTTATGTAGAGAACCTTTCTAATATGTAAAAAAAATATGTTATTATTACATTCACCTTTTGAATCAAGTTTTTATTGGGTTATTGTAATTAAGTCCTACCGTTGCCATGTGTTTGAACTAATGTTAGCAATTTTGTGATACAGTATAAATTGTAACATTTGATTCCATGCAATCAAGAATGAGATATATTTTTCATGAAATAAAAATATGTTCAAATGATGTAGTCAACCAGCAAAAGTATTCTTTAACTTTACATTTTCACTTTAGAATATATATACAGTATCCCTTTTAAACCTTGTGTTCAGATATGCGGCCGATCACCACATTATGATAACATTCTATTTTTAAAGCAGTTTCACACCTATAGTATAATCTCTGCTGGCAGGTAGTCGGTTTCCTGTTCCTCTGCACATGCATTATGCTTTTACTGTAGTGGGAATCAGGGTCACACAGTGCTTCTTGGTAGTCTTAAACAAATCTACTTTGAAACGAAAGTATACACCTCACACACATGGTTATGGGCTTAAAAAAAGAAGACACCTATATCATGTCAGATATAGAGTTTAAATGTATTCCGTTTTGAGTTTCCATCCCAATATTACACTTTATATACATCACAGAAGACTGAAATATAACAAAACTGTTTGACAAAGAAACATCGGATTTTCGGCAGGTTTTTTAACTAATGTTTATTAATTATCAAATTATGAAAAATATGTATAACATTCCACCCATGAGGCCACTAGGTCATTTGACTGCAGGAAAGGACAGTGAGCCATCATATTCATGCATAAAAAAACAAATTATGAAAGAAAAGCATTGCAAGTTTGAATTTTGTAAAGTTAGTGTGGGAGAAGTGGAAAAATTATTGTTATCGATCAATAATGACAAACCTCCTGGCATTGACAACTTAGATGGAAAGCTACTGAGGATGGTAGCTGACTCTATAGCCACTCCTATCTGTCATATCTTTCATCTGAGCCTAGAGGAAAGTCTTTGTCCTCAGGCCTGGAGAGAAGCCAAAGTAATTCTGCTACCCAAGAATGGTAAAGCGGCCTTTACTAACAGTAGACCTATAAGCTTACTGCCAGCTCTTAGCAAACTGTTGGAAAAAATTGTTTGACCAAATACAATGCTATTTCTCTGTAAACAAATTAACAACAGACTTTCAACATGCTTATAGTGAAGGGCACTCAACATGTACTGCACTGACACAAATGACTGATGATTGGTAGAAAGAAATTGATAATAAGAAGATTGTGGTAGCTGTACTGTTAGATTTCAGTGCAGACTTTGATATTATTGACCATAACCTGTTGTTGAAAAAACGTATGTGTTATGGCTTTTCAACCTCTGCTATATCGTGGATTCAGAGCTATCTATCTAATATAACTCAAATCGTTTTCTTTAATGGAAGCTTCTCTAATGTCAAACATGTACCGCAGGGCAGCTCTCTAGGCCCTCTACTCTTTTATATTTTTACCAATGACCTGCCACTGGCATTAAACAAAGCATGTGTGTCCATGTATGCTGATGATTCAACCATATACGCATCAGCAACCACAGCTAATGAAGTCACCGAAACCCTTAACAAAGAGTTGCAGTCTGTTTTGGAATGGGTGGCCACTAATAAACTGGTCCTGAACATCAATAAAACTAAGAGCATTGTATTTGGTACAAATCATTCCTTAAGTTCTAGACCTCAGCTGAATCTGGTGATGAATGGTGTGGCTGTTGAACAAGTTGAGGAGACTAAATTACTTGGCGTTACCTTAGATTGTAAACTATCATGGTCAAAACATATAGATTCAATGGTTGTAAAGATGAGGAGAGGTCTGTCCGTAATAAAGAGATGCTCTGCTTTTTTGACACCACACTCCAAAAAGCAAGTTCTGCAGGCTCTAGTTTTGTCTAATCTTGATTGTTGTCCGGTCGTGTGGTGCTGCAAGGAAAGACCTAGTTAAGCTACAGCTGGCCTAAAGCAGAGTGGCACATCTTGCTCTTCATTGTAATCAGAGGGCTGATATAAATATTATGCATGCCAGTCTCTCTTGGCTAAGAGTTGAGGAGAGACTGACTGCATCACTTCTTCTTTTTATAAGAAACATTAATGTGTTGATCCTAATAAAATACCAAATAGCAAATACAGGTGCACCTTGTGCTGGGGACAATAAAATGCCACTCTAAAATGTGCAGTTTTTTTTTTTAGGGGACGTGCAACTGGCATGCTGACTGCAGGAATGTCCACCAGAGCTGTTGTCAGATAATTTAATGTTCATTTCTCTACCATAAGCCACCTCCAAAGTTGTTTTAGAGAATTTGGCAGTACATCCAACCGGCCTCACAACCGCAGACCACATGTCACCACGCCAGACCAGGACCTCCACATCCGGCTTCTTCACCTGCGGGATTGTCTGAGACCAGTCCCCCAGAGAGCTGAGGAAACTGTGGGTTTGCACAACCGAAGAATTTCTGCACAAACTGTCAGAAACCGTCTCAGGGAAGCTCATCTGCATGCTCGTCGTTCTCACCAGGGACCTGACTGCAGTTTGGCACTGTAACCAACTTCAGTGGGCAATTGCTCACCTTCGATGGCCACTCGTGCGCTGGAGAAGTGTGCTCTTCATGGATGAACCCCGGTTTGAACTGTACCGGGCAGATGGCAAACAGCATGTACGGCGTCGTGTGGGCGAGTGGTTTGAGGATGTCAACGTTGTGAACAGAGTACCCCATGGTGGCAGTGGGGTTATAGTATGGCAGGCATAAGCTACGGACAACGAACACTATTGCATTTTATCGATGGCAATTTGAATGCACAGAGATACCGTGATGAGATCCTGAGGCCCATTGTCATGCCATTAATCCGCAGCCATCACTTAATGTTTCAGCATGAAGGGTCACAAGGACCTGTACACAATTCCTGTAAGCTGAAAATGTCCCAGTTCTCCCATGGCCTGCATACTCACCAGACAATGTCACCCATTGAGAATGTTTGGGTTGCTCTGGATCGACGTGTACGACAGCATGTTCCAGTTCCCGCTACTTCGCACAGCCATTGAAGAGGAGTGGGACAACATTCCACAGGCCACAATCAACAGCCTGATCAAGTCCATACGAAGATGTGTCGCGCTGCATGAGGCAAATGGTGGTCACACCAGATATTGACTGGTTTTCTGATCCAAGCCCCTACCTTTTTAAAAAAGGTATTGGTGACCAACCGATGCATATCTGTATTCCCAGTCATGTCAAATCCATAGATTAAGTTTAAATGTACTTATTTCCTTATATGAACTGTAACTCAGTAAAATCTTTGAAGTTGTTGCATGTTGCATTCATATTTTTGTTCAGTGTAGTTTTGTAGGCCAAACCGTTCGGACGCAGACCGATTTTCGGGATGTCTCATGGTCTGACAAACACCACTGTAGCAGTATGAAAATGTATGCACTCACTAACTGTAAGTCGCTCTGGATAAGAACGTCTGCTAAATGACTAAAATGTAAAAATGTAGCTCGGCCACCTTCCACCGCAGCTGCAGAAGGCCGACATAGGCGGATGCTGGGGATTGAGACGCAGCCCATGCAATGATACAGTATCTCTAGTTTAAACTGATGGATTGCGATTGGGATTTTTAAAATGATATTACTTAGATTGATGCACGGTTGCGTCAATAGACTCTTAAGGATATTTTGGAGAGGACGGGCTCATAGTAATGGCTGGAACGGAATCAATGGAATGGTATCGAACACGTGTTTGATGCCATTCCATCCTTCCCTCAGCAGCATCCTGTCATTTACAATACATTTACATCTATTAGATACAGTGAGGGAAAAAAGTATTTGATCCCCTGCTGATTTTGTATGTTTGCCCACTGACAAAGAAATGATCAGTCTATAATTTTAATGGTAGGTTTATTTGAACAGTGAGAGACAGAATAACAGCAAAAAAAATCAAGAAAAACGCATGTCAAAAATGTTATAAATTGATTTGCATTTTAATTAGGGAAATAAGTATTTGACCCCCTCTCAATCAGAAAGATTTCTGGCTCCCAGGTGTCTTTTATACAGGTAACGAGCTGAGATTAGAAGCATACTCTTAAAGGGAGTTCTCCTAATCTCAGCTTGTTACCTGTATAAAAGACACCTGGCACAATCTTGGGTGAGAACTTCCTTCCCTCAGCCAGGGCATTGAAAATGGGTATTCCAGCATGACAATGACCCAAAACACACGGCCAAGGCAACAAAGGAGTGGCTCAAGAAGAAGCACATTAAGGTCCTGGAGTGGCCTAGCCAGTCTCCAGACCTTAATCCCATAGAAAATCTGTGGAGGGAGCTGAAGGTTCGAGTTGCCAAACATCAGCCTCGAAACCTTAATGACTTGGAGAAGATCTGCAAAGAGGAGTGGAACAAAATCCCTCCTGAGATGTGTGCAAACCTGGTGGCCAACTACAAGAAATGTCTGACCTCTGTGATTGCCAACAAGGGTTTTGCCACCAAGTACTAAGTCATGTTTTGCAGAGGGGTCAAATACTTATTTCCCTCATTAAAATGCAAATCAATTCATAACATTTTTGACATGGGTTTTTCTGGATTTTTTGTTTTGTTATTCTGTCTCTCACTGTTCAAATAAACCTACCATTAAAATTATAGACTGATCATTTCTTTGTCAGTGGGCAAACGTACAAAATCAGCAGGGGATCAAATACTTTTTTCCCTCACTGTACAATGAATAACCAGAAACGTCAATTAATGAATATTACCATACATGGAAAACAATGTTAATTTGTATTTATTTAACCTTTATTTAACCTCTTAAGGACTGGACCCTTTTTTTCAATTTTCGCCTAAAATGACATACCCAAATCTAACTGCCTGTAGCTTAGGACCTGAAGCAAGGATATGCATATTCTTGATACCATTTGAAAGGAAACACTTTGAAGTTTGTGGAAATGTGAAATTAATGTAGGATAATATAACACATTAGATCTGGTAAAACATAATACAAACAAAAAAACATGTTTTGTTCCATCATCTTTGAAATGCAAGAGAAAGGCCACAATATAATATTGCAGTGTAGGCGCAGTGTGTGTGCAAAGTTTCAGATTGATCCAGTGAAGCATTGCAATTCTGGACTATTTTGTATCAAGTCTGCCAAATGTGCCGAATTGGTCAATTGATACATTTTAAAGTACATAACTATAGAGAACATACAAAAATGATATGGTAATACAAAATGTAAGTTTACACACTTCCTGGAATGTCATACATGATGGATCATTAGCTTATACACTAACTTTCACACATCTAGATGGCCGGGCGGGGTGGGTGTGGAGCCAGAGACAGCAAGGGTTCAAACTGTCAAACCCAGTTCCTACATTTGAATATAGATATTGATTTTATCAAACAAAACTATGCTACATTTTATCTCTGGGACCCTCAGGATGACAAATCAGAACAAAATTACTGAATGTAAGTACATTACCTTCAGAGGTGAATGTATCAAACCAGTTGCCGTGATACGTTTTTTGTTGTTGTGCACTCTCCTCAAACAATAGAATGGTATTTTTTCACTGTAATAGCTACTGTAAATTGGACAGTGCAGTTAGATTAACAAGAATTTAAGCTTTCTGCCCATATAAGACATGTCTATGTCCTGGAAAGTTTGCTGTTACTTACAACAGTCATGCTAATCACATTAGCGCACGTTAGCTCAACCGTCCCGTAGAGGTTAACCAAGAAGGCAGCAGCAATCATTACAACATTACAACATATTAAAACATTAGCACAACAACAACACAATCCAGTCTACAGGAAACATTTACACTCCTGAACAGAGTCTTGCATCAGAGTTTTAAACTCATTTAGGGGAACTAAGGAATCTAGGTGTAGCATAGGTTGTAGACTATTCCATGCCTCTGGTCCACAATAGGAGAAGGCAGTCTTGCCTAACACCTTGTAGACCGGGTCTGGTAACTGATAGTGGTGAGCAGGCTACAGATGTAGAGAGGGAGTTTATCCAGAATGGTTTTGTAAATGAACACATTTACATTACATTTTACATTTAAGTCATTTAGCAGACACTCTTATCCAGAGCGACTTACATGAGCAATTAGGGTTAAGTGCCTTGCTCAAGGGCACATCGACAGATTTTTCATCTAGTCGGCTCGGGGATTAGAACCAGCGACCTTTCGGTTACTGGCACAACGCTCTTAACCACTAAGCTACCTGCCGCCCTGTACCACACGTACCAATGTAGCTGTCTGCGCATATAAAGCTAGGTCCAACCCTCCATTTGGTACAAAGGGCAATGGTGGGTGAGTGACTGATCCTTTGTAACAAAGCATAAGGATGCATAATAAACAGAGTCCAGTCTCTTCAACACAGAAGAGGCTGCATGCATATACAGTGCATTCAGAAAGTATTCACACCCCTTGACCTTTTCCACGTTTTGTTGTCTTACAGCCTGAATCTAAAATGGATACAAATTTAGATTTTTTTGTCATTGGTCTACACACAATACCACATAATGTCAAAGTGGAATTATGTTTGTAGGCATTTTTTCAAATTAATAAAAAATGAAAAGCTGAAATGTCTTGAGTCAATAAGTATTCATCCCTTTTGTTATGACAAGCCTAAATAAGTTCAGGAGGAAACATTTGATTAACAAGTCACATAATAAGTTGCATGGATTCACTCTGTGTACAATAATAGTGGTTAACATGGTTTTTGAATGACTACTTCATCTCTGTACCCAACACATACAATTATCTATAAGGTCCCTCAGTCGAGCATTGAATTTCACACAAAGATTCAACCACAAAGACAAGGGAGGTTTTCCAATGCCTCGCAAAGAAGGGCACCTATTGGTAGATGGGTAAAAAAATAGCAAACAATTAATATCCCTTTGAGCATGGTGAAGTTATTAATTACACTTTGGATGGTGTATCAATACACCCTGTCACTACAAAGATACTGTACAGGCGTCCTTCCTAATTCAGTTGCCGGAGAGGAAAGAAACCGCTCAGGGATTTCACCATAAGGCCAATGGTGACTTTAAACAGTTATAGAGTTTAATGGCTGTGATAAGATAAAACTGAGGATGGATCAACAACATTGTAGTTACTCCACAATACTAACCTAATTGACAGAGTGAAAAGAAGGAAGCCTGTACAGAATAAAAAACATTCCAAAACATGCATCCTGTTTGCAACATGGTACTAAAGTAAAACTACAAGAAATGTGGCAAAGAAATTAACTTTTTGTCCTGAATACAAAGTGTTATGTTTGGAGCAAATCTAATACAACACATTACTGAGTACCACGCTCCATATTTTCAAGCATGGTGGTGGCTGCATCATGTTATGGGTATGATTGTAATAGTTAAGGAGTCGGGAATTTTTCAGGATAAAAAAAGAAACAGAATGGAGCTAAACACAAGCAAAATCCTGGAGGAATGCCTGGTTCAGTCTGCTTTCCAACAGACACTGGGAGATGAATTCACCATTCAGCAGGACAATAACCTAAAACACAAGGCCAAATCTATGCTGGAGTTGCTTAACAAGAAGACAGTGAAAGTTCCTGAGTTGCCAAGTTACATTTTTGACTTAAATCTACTTGAAAATCTATGGCAAGACCTGAAAATGGTTGTCTAGTAATGATCAACAACCAATTTGACAGCGCTTGAAGAATTTTGAAAAGAATAATGGCCAAATGTTGCACAATCAAGGTGTGTAAAGCTCTTAGAGACTTACTCAGAAAGACTCACAGCTGTAATCGCTATACAAAGGTGCTTCTACAAAGTATTGACTCAGGGGTGTGAATACTTACGTAAATTAGACATTTCTGTATATCATTTTCAATAGATTTGCAAAAATGTCTAAAAACATGTTTTCACTTTGTCATTATGGGGTATTGTGTGTAGATGAGTGTGAAAAAATAGTTAATTTTAGCCTCGAACAGGAAGCAAGTCTTATTACGAAAATATAAACCCAATTTCAGTTTTAGCTTCCTCACAAGATTGTCCATTATGAACTTTAAAGGGCAGATTGTTGTCCAACGACATATCTAGCAGAGGAGGTTGGTAGGAGTAGCTATAGGATGGCTCATTGTAATGGCTGGAATGGAATTAATGGAACGGGGTTAAACGTGGTTTCCATATGCTTTATGTGTTTTATACTCTTCCATTTATTCCATTACAATGAGCCTGTCCACCTATAGCTCCTCCCACCAGACTCATTTGATACCTAGGTATTTGTAGGATGACACTTTTTCAATGGATGTGCCTCCAGATGTGAAAATGCTAACCTTCTCTGGCTGAGAGTGAACTCTGGTAAAGGTCATGAATTTAGTTTTTTTCTGCATTCAAGACCAGTTTGAGACCATACAGAGAGGTCTGCAGTGACTGACAGGCAGTCTGGAGCTCTTCAATAGCCTGAACCAGAGAAGGAGCATTTGAATAGATGACCGTATCATCTGCATACAGATGCAACTTGGCTGGTTGCATCCCATTTCCCTAGTCATTAGTAAAAGTTGAGATCAACACAGGAGCTAAAATGCAACCCTGACATTTAGCTGATATAGAATATACTTTCCATATCATCATATTTACAGTACAGCTTGGAGAAGTTACACAGTAAACACACAAGAGACCTATAGAAAGCCATAAACCATCATTTGAACTTCCCCATTTAATCAATGAACAGTAATAAACATAGCAGACATAGATTAATGAGTGGGAGAGAAATGCAGATTGACTATCAAGCACACAAAACAAAGCTACTCTGTCTAGTATTGCAATGAGAATGCTGTGCTGAACTCACAATGGTGCTGAAGCTTGTCCCTGGATGCGATGGTTGAATATCTGAGGGACAGACTGGCGAGCTCGTTGCCAAAGCCAGGTGATCTGCATAAGAAGATCCTCATTACCCTGGAGGTAGACCAACGGGTTGATGGCACTGTTTAGACATACAAGGGCTCGGCTGACTTGGTGAGCAATGTAGATGCCAGTGAACCAATCCTGACACATGCGTTCTCGTTTCAAAATCCTAGTTTTCAGGTTTAGATTCCTGAATACGTGATACGGTATGTAGCAAACAGAGAAGAGTAAAGTCACAAGGAACACCAGTTTTAAGCATCTCCGTTTCATCACTTGGTCGATGTTGGTTTTGGTGGAGAGAACCACAGCCACGTGTCCATAGCAACCCAATATGATGAGCAGAGGGATGCAGAATCCAGACACTGTCCACGCAATACTGTAGTCCAGGTAATCCTTGGTAAAGAAGTCAGAGGTGGTGTCAAAGCATGCTTCTGTCTCTGAAGAAGAGTTGGACAATGTTTTGTCAAAGTACACATCAGGAAGACTCTGAATGCAGACTAAAACCCAAACTACAGCAGTGATAACTACAGAGTGGCCACCAGTTATCCTACCCATCACTCTCAGTGGGTGGACAATGCTCAGGTACCTGTATACACTAATACATGTGAGGAAACCAATACTTCCATACAAGTTCAAATTGAAGCAGAATCGTGTCATCTTGCAGAAGACTTGTCCGAAGTTCCAGTGACTGTCTGCTGAGTAGTATGCAAACAGAAATGGAAGTGTAAGCAAATACAGAATATCTGCCACTCCAAGGTTCAGAACAAAAACATTGATATTTCCGAATTTCTTCCAGTTCGCAAACAAGGATTTTAGTCCCAAACAGTTAGCAACAAGACCAATTATGAATACTGACATATACACTGCAGGTAAGAATGTGTGTGTAAATTCCATGTTAACTTGTCCGCAGGACGAGTTAGTCTTCATTTTCTCTCCCCCAAAGAAATGTATCTTATAAGGGTGAGAATAACCTGTATAAAGGTTGAATGAAAAAAAGTATTTACTTCAAGATGAATGAAGAAGTCAGTCGCTCAGTTTTTTTTCTCAGAGCTCCACATTGAGATTGCGAAAGATAGAGGAATGTGTTCTCTCACAATGTTTTGTGTGAAAGTGTTATTTGCTCTATGACAAACTGTACCACTGACTCTCTATACAGAATCATTCTGAGATGATCAGTAGGGACTCAGTTCCTGACTACAAACAGGAAACCAGACATGTCTACACACACACACACGCACACACACGCACACACACACACACACACACACACACACACACACACACACACACACACACACACACACACAGTGAATTAATATAGATGATGTCGATTAAGGCAGCCTCCCCCAACTCTCTGATTCAGAGGGGTTGGGTTAAATGCGGAAGACACATTTCAGTTGAATGCATTCAGTTGTACAACTGACTAGGTATTCCCCTTTCCCTTTCACTTTATAGGTAGTTTTACCTCTCACCTTATTTCGTTCAGTTGTGTAACGGTGGTTTGAAACAAGATGCTTTTTGAGGAAAGGCTAGAACAGAACTTTATGATCAAGATCAACATTCAGTAATTTTACAACAAAATAAATTACATAAATTTAGAACCAGTCAGTTTCCTATTCAGTTTCATATCACACAACTCTTTGCACTGATACTGTGAGTCCAATAGAAGCCACTAGATGAAAATGAAGTTACATGGCTTTCTGAATTTGGGACGCTATGGTGTGTGTTTGTTGAAATTCTATATCAGCACACAAATTACTAATCAATCATAAGGAGTTTTATGGGAAAGTTACAGCAGAAATTACAACAACAACATCTCAATATAGTAATATAATTCATGAATAATATGCAATGTACAAATGAGCTCAAGCTTTACACAAAAAGGCATTGTGAATGGAAAACTGTTTGGACAAAGTATAAAATCAGCGATACAATTGTATGTTTCAAAAAGCATAAGAATGGTTTATATTTACAGCAACATAGAAAATAAGTGCAATTACATCTGACTAAGAACACAAAATAGACACATTTATAAACAAACAAACAAACTAACTAATATAGCAGATGGCATTTGCATGTCAAGATACAATCTCTATCAACTCAAAGATTGGTGTCATTCTGTAAAAGAAATTCACGAAAATGTAAGTAACAACACTTATTCACTCAACTAAGTCAGGTCACGAGGCCAGGAGAAACACTGGGACCTAAGATGAGTCAAGAAAGGCAACAAATGACTCTGGTCAGGTGTCATCTAGTCTAGTCATATCATACTACAGTTGGTCAATCAGTAAACAAGACGTGTTGTGTTACAGTATTCACTTCAATATGCTAAACAGTAGCTCTTTCAGTCTGTTTC
This sequence comes from Coregonus clupeaformis, assembly GCF_020615455.1. Taxonomy (NCBI): domain Eukaryota; kingdom Metazoa; phylum Chordata; class Actinopteri; order Salmoniformes; family Salmonidae; genus Coregonus; species Coregonus clupeaformis. Next base: position 19,062,371 of record NC_059215.1, on the reverse strand, counting down.
TGCTCTCTTGCCAACTCCTTGTGGAAACATCATGCCACATTTTTGGCTTGACAATGACCATGTAGTAGAGAAAAACACAAACTGACCTGGGATCAGCCTAGCTAACTAGGGTTTATTGACCTATTCTATTCCTCATGAGGTCACCCTATGAGAGGTGATCAAATGGAATAGAGTAGAGGTCTTAGTGCAGACTGAGCTTGTCAAGTCATGTCAGGGCTTTATCCCCCCAACTCAGTCCCAGTTAATTACCTAGAAGACCATTTCACTTCCCCTATCTATCCTATGAAGTATAGGCTACACCTGCTGGATCCAGCCGTGATAGAGAGAGGCTCTGTTCCAATATCCATACATGTATACCACTTAGAAGCAATGTAATTGGCATGTATTCAGAAATGTATTTGGCAAGTAGTGTACTAGTATGGACAATGGGACAGTCCTGTGTATACAGGTCTCAGTATGGAAGTGTCAGTGCATGGAGGGGGGTGGGATAGGGCTCTAGATCTCTAACATAACTTACATTAAGTAGTAAAGTGGAGATCTCCTGGGGAAAAGCCCTATGCGGAAAAGATTGAGGTGGAGAGCCACGGTGGACACACTTGGTTCTCAAGGGGGTCTAGAGGATTGAATCAAAAGTCAAGTCTAGCCCCACATGGCAGGGATCCTGTATGAGCGTGAAGGGCCTGAGTAGGGTACATCTGCATAGGGGCCTGAAGCTGAGTAGGGGCAGTTGTAGTGACAGACACAGGACTGGATCATCATGACTGCCCGGTGTAGGACCCTGCCTGTGGGGCACCGGAATGCCACTGTGGCCGTGCTGGTCCGGTAGGGGGTGCAGCAGCGGGCATCGGTGCATTGGCCGCAGTACCGGGGCCGGTAGACTCGTTTGCTGTAGCAGCCCTGGTGCACCAGTCTCACTGGCACCACCGACCTGTAGCTCGGCTCGCAGCGCCGGCCCCACTGGAAAAACACATACAGATCACCAATGTTAACCTACTAGATGAGCTCATGGCTGCTGAGAATAGAGGTTCATTTATGTTTTATTAAATTAGGAATGAACTCAAATGCACTTATTGAAGAAAATATATAACACCATAATACATACTTTTTTTGTACAATGTTGTACACATAGCACATGCTTTTCCAACACAAGCATACGCCAGACCAGACAGAACGGCCATTTAATAAAGGACTGCACACTTTACATTAGAGTCGAGGTGACAATAACATTTTAAAACATATGAGGCCTACGCATGGCATGGGTCCTGTTGACCTTATATAATATCCCTGTTGCAATAACCTAATATCCCTGTTGAAATAACCTAATACCCCTGATGACATAACCTAATATCCCTGTTGCCATAACCTAACATCCCTGCTGACATAATATAATAGGCCTGTTGACAAAACCTAATATCCCTGTAGACAAAGCCTATGTGACACTCTGGCTCCATGGACTTTGATATTTGAGCCAGGGTTGTTATTTTCATTTAGGGTGTATTTCTATGTTGGATCTAGTTGTTCATTTCTATGTTTGGTTTTGTTGTTGATTAGTCATATGACTCCCAATCGGAGGTAACGAGTGTCAGCTGTCGGCTCGTTATCTCTGATTGGGAGCCATATTTAAACTGTGTGGTTTCACCTGGGTTTTGTGGGTTTTTGTTCCAAGTTCAGTCGGTGTACTGAGGACGTTACGGTTCTTGTTTTGTTTTGTCGTTTATTCTACAATAAAGTCATGTTTCTTGGACACGCTGCGCCTTGGTCATACTTGGACGACATAGACGACCGTGACAGAAAAACCCACCTTAAAAGGACCAAGCAGCGCGTCCAGGAGCAAAGGGTCTGGACATGGGAGGAGCTGTTGGACGGAAAAGGGTCCTGGACTTGGGAGGAGATCCTGGATGGGATGGATCGCCGTCCATGGAGCGAAACGGTGGAGAGGCGACGGCGAGAGGAGCAACGGCGTCAGAAGGGCCATCGTCGGAAGGACGAGAGGCAACCCCAAAAAAGTTTTTTTGGGGGGCACATGGCTTTGGGCGGCTGGGCAGCAGGAGGCTGCCACAGGGCTGACGGAGGCAGAGAAGGGGCGAATTCAAAGGGCAACCAGGTTACGGGGGTCACTGGCCAAAGTAGGGAAAGGAGATGTAGAGGCACGGCGAGGGGTACTGGGGTGTATTACCAGTCCGGTCCGGCCCGTTCCAGTTCCCGGGGTAGAGCCAGTGGTGTGTGCCTCCAGTACGGTCCGGCCTGTTACGACCCCTCGCACCAAGTGTACGGTGCGCGTCTCCAGCCCGGCAAGGCCTGTTCCTGTTCCTCGCACCAAGGATACGGTGCGCGTCGCCAGCCCAGCCCGGCCTGTTCCTGCTCCACGCACCAGGGATACGGTGCGCTTCGCCAGCCCGGCCCGGCCTGTTCCGGCCACTCGCACCAGGGATACGGTGCGCGTCGCCAGCCCAGCCCGGCCTGTTCCTGCTCCACGCACCAGGGATACGGTGCGCTTCGCCAGCCCGGCCCGGCCTGTTCCGGCCACCCGCACCAGGGATACGGTGCGTCCCCAGGGCCAAGCATGCCCTGTTGCTGCTCTCCGCACTAGGCCTTATGTGCGTCCCCAGGGTCCAGCATGCCCTGTTGCTGCTCTCCGCACTAGGCCTTATGTGCGTCCCCAGGGTCCAGCATGCCCTGTTGCTTCTCCCCGCACTAGCCCTGAGATGCGTGTCCTCAGCCCGGTACCTCCAGTTCCGGCACCACGCACCAGGCCTACGATGCGCCTCAGACGGCCAGAGTCTGCCGTCTGCCCAACGGGGTCTGAACTGTCCGTCTGCCCAACGGGGCCTGAACTGTCCATCTGCCCAACGCCGTCTGAACTGCCCGTCTGCCCAACGCCGTCTGAACTGTCCGTCTGCCAAGCGCCGCAGGAACTGCCCGTCTGTACTGAGCCTGCAAAGCCGCCCGTCTGCCATGAGCCTTCAGAGCCGTCCGCCAGACCGGAGCCGCTAGAGCTCTCCGCCAGACAGGAGCAGCCAGAGCCTTCCGCCAGACAGGATCAGCCAGAGCCTTCCGCCAGACAGGAGCAGCCAGAGCCTTCCGCCAGACAGGATCAGCCAGAGCCTTCCGCCAGACAGGATCAGCCAGAGCCTTCCGCCAGACAGGATCAGCCAGAGCCTTCCGCCAGACAGGATCAGCCAGAGCCTTCCGCCAGACAGGATCAGCCAGAGCCTTCCGCCAGACGGGATCAGCCAGAGCCTTCCGCCAGACGGGATCAGCCAGAGCCTTCCGCCAGACAGGATCAGCCAGAGCCTTCCGCCAGACAGGATCAGCCAGAGCCTTCCGCCAGACGGGATCAGCCAGAGCCTTCCGCCAGCCAGGATCCGCCAGAGCCGTCCAGCCAGGATCCGCCAGAGCCGTCCAGCCAGGATCCGCCAGAGCCAGCCAGCCAGGATCCGCCAGAGCCAGCTAGTCAGGTACTGTCCCTTAGTCCAGGGCTGCCCCTTAGTCCGGTGCTGCCCCTTAGTCCGGTGCTGCCCCTTAGTCCGGTGCCGGCCCTTAATCCAGTGGGGTTTAGTTGGGGGGTGGTCATGTGGAGGGGGCTACGGAAGCGGATAGTGACTAAGGTGGGGTGGGGACCACGACCTGGGCCAGAGCCGCCACCATGGACAGACGCCCACCCAGACCCTCCCCTAGACTGTATGCTGGTGCGCCCGGAGTTCGCACCTTTAGGGGGGGGTACTGTGACACTCTGGCTCCATGGACTTTGATATTTGAGCCAGGGTTGTTATTTTCATTTAGGGTGTATTTCTATGTTGGATCTAGTTGTTCATTTCTATGTTTGGTTTTGTTGTTGATTAGTCATATGACTCCCAATCGGAGGTAACGAGTGTCAGCTGTCGGCTCGTTATCTCTGATTGGGAGCCATATTTAAACTGTGTGGTTTCACCTGGGTTTTGTGGGTTTTTGTTCCAAGTTCAGTCGGTGTACTGAGGACGTTACGGTTCTTGTTTTGTTTTGTCGTTTATTCTACAATAAAGTCATGTTTCTTGGACACGCTGCGCCTTGGTCATACTTGGACGACATAGACGACTGTGACAGCCTAATATCCCTGTTGAAATAATCTAATATCCCTGTTGAAATAACCTAGTATCCCTGTTGACATAACATAATATCACTGTTGACATAAACTATTATCCCTGTTGACATAATATAATATGCCTGTTGACATAACCTAATACCCCTGTTGACATAATCTAATATCCCTGTTGACATAACCTAATATCACTGTTGACATAACCTAATATCCCTGTTTACATAACCTAATATCCCTGTTGACATAACCTAATATCCCTGTTGACATAACCTAATATCCCTGTTGACATAAACTAATATCCATGTTGACATAATCTAATATCCCTGTTGACATAATCTAATATCCCTGTGGTCCTCTGTAGCTCAATTGGTAGAGCATGGCGCTTGTAACGCCAGGGTAGTGGGTTCGATCCTGTGACCACCCATACATAAAAATGTATGCACACATGACTGTAGGTTGCTTTGGATAAAAGCATCTGCTAAATGGCATATTATTATATTATTGTTGACATAGCCTAATATCCCTGTTGACATAACCTAATATCCCTGTTGACATAACCTAATGTCCCTGTTGACGTAACCTAATATCCCTGTTGACATAACCTAATATCCCTGTTGACATAACCTAATGTCCCTGTTGACGTAACCTAATATCCCTGTTGACATAACCTAATATCCCTGTTGACATAACCTAATATCCCTGTTGACATAACCTAATGTCCCTGTTGACATAATCTAATATCCCTGTTGACATAACCTAATATCACTGTTGACATAACCTAATATCCCTGTTTACATAACCTAATATCCCTGTTGACATAACCTAATATCCCTGTTGACATAACCTAATATCCCTGTTGACATAAACTAATATCCATGTTGACATAATCTAATATCCCTGTTGACATAATCTAATATCCCTGTGGTCCTCTGTAGCTCAATTGGTAGAGCATGGCGCTTGTAACGCCAGGGTAGTGGGTTCGATCCTGTGACCACCCATACATAAAAATGTATGCACACATGACTGTAGGTTGCTTTGGATAAAAGCATCTGCTAAATGGCATATTATTATATTATTGTTGACATAGCCTAATATCCCTGTTGACATAACCTAATATCCCTGTTGACATAACCTAATGTCCCTGTTGACGTAACCTAATATCCCTGTTGACATAACCTAATATCCCTGTTGACATAACCTAATATCCCTGTTGACATAACCTAATGTCCCTGTTGACATAACCTAATATCCCTGTTGACATAACCTAATATCCATGTTGACATAATCTAATATCCCTGTTGACATAACATATCATCCCTGTTGACAAAACTTAATATCCTGGTTGACATAACCTAATATCCTTATTGACATAACCTAAAATCCCTGTTGACATAACCTAATATCCCTGTTGACATAATCTAATATCTCTGTTGACATAACCTAATATCCCTGTTGAAATAACCTAATATCCCTTTTGACATAACCTAATATCCCTGTTGACATAACCTAATATCCCTGTTGACATAACCTAATGTGCCTGTTGACATAACCTAATATCCCTGTTGAAATAACCTAATGTCCCTGTTGACATAATCTAATATCCCTGTTGTCATAATCTAATATCCCTGTTGACATTATCTAATATCCGTGTTGACATAACCTAACATCCCTGTTGACATAACCTAATATACTAGTTGCCATAACCTAATATCCCTGTTGCCATAACCTAATATTCCTGTTAACATAACTTAATATCCTAGTTGACATAACCTACTGTCCCTGTTGAATAAACTAATATCCCTGTTGTCATAATTTAATATCCCTGTTGACGTAACCTAATATCCCTGTTGACATTACCTAATGTTTTGATGCATGTGATAGAAGGAGTCAGGCGCAGGAGAGTAATATGCATCCAAAAAGTTTATTCCGTCGATAAACAGTTGCCCAAGCATGCGACAACAAAACTCAGGCACAGGGGAAATATCTACACTGGTAAACAAACAAGGTAAGGGTAGCTCAACCGAGCTACACACAGCTCACAACAAACAATCACCCACACAGACAAGGAAGGTGTGTGTGAATAATTAGACAAGACAAGTGGAGTGATGATAAATGGATCGGCAGCAGCTAGTAAGCCGGTGACGACGAACGCCGAAACCTGCCCAAACAAGGAGGGGAGGCAGCCTCGGCGGAAGTCGTGACAGTACCCCATTGATGCAAGGCTCCATTAGCGCGCCGACCCCGGCCTCGGGGACAGCCAGGAGGACGCGGAGCAGGGCGAGCCGGATATCCCTCACCGGGACCCCGCACCGTTCCTCCGGACCGTACCCCTCCCACTCCACGAGGTACTGAAGGCCCCCCACCCAACACCTCGAATCCAGGATGGAACGGACCGAGTACGCCGGGGCCCCCTCGATGTCCAGAGGAGGTGGAGGGACCTCCCGCACTTCAGACTCCTGGAGCGGACCAGCTACCACCGGCCTGAGGAGAGACACATGAAACGAGGGTTTAATACGGTAATCAGGGGGAACTAATAACCTCTTTGTGACCTCGTTGACTCTCCTCAGAACTTTGAACAGCCCAACAAACCGCGGGCTCAGCTTCCGGCAGGGCAGGCGGAGGGGCAGATTCCGGGTCGAGAGCCAGACCCGATACCCCGGTACAAAGACGGGGGCCTCACTGCGGTGGCGGTCAGCGTTGGCCTTCTGAAGACCCATGGCGCGTTGGAGGTGAACGTGGGTAGCATCCCACGTCTCCTCCGCGCACCGAAACCAGTCATCCACCGCAGGAGCCTCTGTCTGGCTCTGGTGCCACGGTGCCAGAACCGGTTGATAACCTAGAACACATTGGAAAGGCGTTAGGTTAGTGGAGGAGTGGCGGAGAGAGTTCTGGGCACCGACCACTCCCCCAGCCGGTCCTGGCAGTAGGACCGCAGGAACCTACCTACATCCTGATTTACCCGTTCCACCTGCCCATTACTCTCGGGGTGGAACCCAGAGGTCAGGCTGACCGAGACCCCCAGACGTTCCATGAACGCCTTCCAGACCTTGGACGTGAACTGGGGACCCTGGTCAGACACTATATCCTCTGGTACCCCGTAGTGCCGGAAGACGTGAGTAAACAGGGCCTCCGCAGTCTGCAGAGCCGTGGGGAGACCGGGCAGAGGAAGGAGGCGGCAGGACTTGGAGAAGCGGTCCACAACGACCAGGATGGTGGTGTTACCTTGGGAGAGGGGAAGATCAGTTAGAAAATCAATGCTAAGGTGAGACCATGGTCGTTGTGGAACTGGTAACAGTTGTAGCTTACCCGCTGGGAGGTGCCTAGGTGCCTTACTCTGGGCGCACACCGAGCAGGAGGAGACGTACACCCTCACGTCCTTAGCCAAGGTAGGCCACCAGTATTTCCGCTCAGGCAGCGCACTGTACGGCTGATACCTGGGTGACCAGAGGAGAGTGACGTGTGTGCTCAGTAGATCAGACGATCACGGATAAGAGCATGCACGTACTGCAGCCCATCTGGACACTGAGGTGGAGAGGGATCCATGCGTAATGCCTGCTCTATATCCGCGTCCATCGCCCATACTACCGGCGCTACAATGCAGGAGGCAGGCAGTATGGGAGTGTTGTCTCTGGGCATCTCCTCTGAGTCATACAGCCAGGACAGCGCGTCTACCTTCACGTTCTTCGTACCCGGAATATATGACAGTGTAAACTCAAATAGGGCCCACCTGGCCTGGCGAGGATTCAGCCTCCTCGCTGGCCGGATGTACTCCAGGTTACGGTGGTCCATCCAGACGAGGAAAGGGTGTTTTCCCCCCTCGAGCCAATGCCTCCACACGGTCAAGGCTCGAACAACAGCCAACAGCTCCCGATCACCAACGCCGTAGTTCTGCTCCGCCGGGATGAGCTTCTTCTAAAAAAAGAACACACAGGGGCGGAGCTTGGGTGGCGTACCCGAGCGTTGAGACAGTTCAGCTCCTATCCCAACCTCGGACGCATCCACCTCCACTACGAACGGTAGTGATGAATCGGGGTGGGCCAGTACTGGGGCTGAGGTGAACAGACCCTGCAGTTTGCTAAAGGCCAGGTCAGCCTCAGCAGACCAGCGGAGCCGGGACGGCCCACCCTTCAACAGGGAGGTAATGGGAGCTGCGACCTTGCCAAAGCCCTTGATAAACCTCAGATAATAGTTGGCAAAGCCAAGGAAGCGCTGCACCTCCTTAACTGTGGTTGGAGTCGGCCAATTACGCACGGCTGAAATGCGATCTCCCTCCATCTCCACACCTGAGGTGGAAATGCGATATCCAAGGAAAGAGAAGGACTGCTGGAAAAACATACACTTCTCTGCTTTAGCATAAAGGTTATTTTTCAACAGTCGGGCCAGCACCTTGCGAACCAGGGACACATGCTCGGCTCGCGTAGCGGAATACACCAGGATGTCATCGATGTAGACCACTACACCGCGACCAAGCATGTCCCGAAACACCTCGTTCACAAAGGACTGGAAAACTGAGGGAGCATTCATCAAACCATAGGGCATCACCAGGTATTCATAATGCCCCGTGGTTGTGCTGAATGCTGTCTTCCACTCATCTCCCTCTCGGATACACACCAGGTTGAACGCACTCCTGAGATCTAATTTGGTGAAGAAGCGTGCCCCATGCATTGATTCAATCACTGAAGGAATGAGGGGGAGAGGATAACTACATCTTATTGTCTCCCTGTTCAGTGGTCGATAATCAATGCACGGGCGCAGACCTCCATCCTTCTTCTTCTCAAAGAAGAATCTCAAGGAGGCGGGTGAAGTGGAGGGACATATATACCCCTGGCGCAGGGACAAGGTGACATATGTTTCCATAGCCACCGTTTCAGCCTGTGACAGGGGGTATATATGACTCCTGGGAGGCACAGCGTCTACCCGGAGGTTTATCGCGCAATCCCCCGCCCGATGAGGTGGTAATTTAGTAGCCTGCGTTTTAGAGAACGCTTGCGCCAGATCTAGGTATTCAGGGGGAATTTGCACAGTGGAGGTACTGTCTGGACTTTCCACCGTGGTTGCACCAACGGAAACACCTAGACACCTACCCTGACACTCTCGCGACCACCCCGTGAGAACCCTCTGCGGCCATGAAAAGGTGGGGTTGTGGAGTGCTAGCCAAGGGATACCTAATACCACAGGCAAAGCAGGAGACTCAATAATGGAAAACGTCACCTGCTCACAATGATTCTCCTGGGTAATCATGGTGACTGGTGCAGTAACTTCCTTAACCAACTCGGACCCTAATGGTCAACTATCAAGTGCTCTGATGGGGCGTGGAATGGATAGGGGAATCAATGGAATGCCTATACGGTGTGCGAATGCCCTGTCCATAAAGTTCCCAGCTGCGCCTGAATCGACTAGCGCCTTACACTGGGGAACATCCATGTGCTCAGGAAAGGAGATTAGTATTTTACAGTGCGCAGCAGAGGGCTCTGAACGAGTGTGGGTGTTCGATACCTGGGGTGATGCGTGAGTGCCGTGCCTGCCGCCTCCAGGACCAAAATAACGTTGACTACGGCGTGTGGTGGATTGTCCCTTCGTGCCACCAGAGTGGCACTGTCGCTGTCCTCCTCCGCTCTCTCGGCTGGCGGCTCCACCCAGCTCCATCGGCTGGAGGTCCAAGTCTTCCGGGGTGAAAACGGGCAGACCCCTACCAGGACGTCCTCTGGCTGCCATCAGGTTGTCCAACCGAATGGCCATGTCCACCAGTTTATCGAAGGACAACATGGTGTCCCGGCAGGCTAGCTCCCGTCGGACGTCCTCCCGCAGATGGCACCAGAAATGGTCGATTAGGGCCCACTCGTTCCACCCGGATCCCGCTGCCAGCTTCCGAAACTCCAACGCGAAGTCCTGCGCGGTCCTCGTCCCCTGCCTCAGGTGGACCAGTCGCTCACCCGCCTCTCGACCCTCGGGCAGGTGGTCGAATACCGCCCGAAAGAGGCGAGCGAACTCCCTGTAGTCCTCCAACGCAGCGCCTCCTTCGTTCCACACCGCGTTGGCCCACTCCAGGGCTTTCCCACAGAGGTAGGAAACGAGGACGGACACCTTCTCCCGCTCAGATGATTCCGGCCTGATGCTGGCGAAGTAAAGCTCCAATTGGAGGAGGAATCCCTGGCACAGCGCCGCTGTCCCCTCAAACGCCCGTGGTCGGGATATCTGGATCACTCCTGGTGCTAGGGTGTAGGTGGCTGGATCCGGTTGGCCAGCTGGTCTCGACAGATCGGGTCTGTTCCTCTCCAGGCATTGGACGACCTGAAGAACCTGATCCATCGCTTCCCCCAAGCTGGCCAGCATCGTGGAGTGCTCCTGGACCTGTGCCATGACTCCAGGCATGCGCTCTTCTCCTGCTGACTCCATAGCAAGGTGGGTGGTTCTGTGATGCGTGTGATAGAAGGAGTCAGGCGCAGGAGAGTAAAACGCATCCAAAAAGTTTATTCCGTCAATAAACAGTTGCGCAAGCATGCGACAACAAAACTCAGGCACAGGGGAAATATCTACCCTGGCAAACAAACAAGGTAAGGGTAGCTCAACTGAGCTACACACAGCTCACAACAAACAATCACCCACACAGACAAGGAAGCAGAGGGAACACTAATACAATGACTAATTGGGGATAAGGACCAGGTGTGTTTGATTAAGTGGAGTGATGATAAATGGATCGGCAGCAGCTAGTAAGCTGGTGACGACGAACGCCGAAACCTGCCCGAACAAGGAGGGGAGGCAGCCTCGGCGGAAGTCATGACAATTGTCCCTGATGACATAACCTACTATCCCTGTTGACATAATCTAATATCCCTGTTCACATAATCTAATATCCCTGTTGACATAACCTAATGTCCCTGTTGATATAACTTAATATCCCGGTTGACATAACCTAATATCCCTGTTGACATAACCTAATATCCCTGTTGACATAACCTAATATCCCTGTGACATAACATACTATCCCCGTTGACATAACCTAATATCCCTGTTGATATAACCGCAAATCCCTTTTGACATAACCTAATATCCCTGTTGCCATAATCTAATATCCCTGTTGACATAACCTAATATCCTTGTTGACATAACCTAATATCCCTGTGACGTAACCTAATATCCCTTTTGACATAACCTAATATCCCTGTTGACATAACCTAATATCCCTGTTGACATAACCTAATATCCCTATTGACATAACTTAATATCCCGGTTGACATAACCTAATATCCCTGTTGATATAACCGAAAATCCCTTTTGACATAACCTAATATCCCTGTTGCCATAATCTAATATCCCTGTTGACATAACCTAATATCCTTGTTGACATAACCTAATATCCCTGTTGACATAACCTAATATCCCTGTTGACATAACCTAACATCCATGGTGACATAACCTAATTTCCCTGTTGAAATAATCTAATATCCCTGTTGACATAACTTAATATCCCTGTTGACATAACTTAATATCCCGGTTGACATAACCTAATATCCCTGTTGATATAACCTAATGTCCCTGTTGACATAACCTAACATCCCTGTTGCCATAACCTAATATCCCTGTTGACATAGCCTAATATCCCTGTTGACATAACCTAAAATCCCTGTTGACATAATTTAATATCCCTGTTGACATAACCTAATATCCCTGGTGACATAACTTAATGTCCCTGTTGACATAACCTAATATCCCTGGTGACATAACCTAATGTCCCTGTTGACATAACCTAATATCCCTGGTGACATAACCTAATATCCCTGTTGACATAACCTAATATCCCTGGTGACATAACCTAATATCCCTGTTGACATAGCCAAAGCCAGTTGGGGAGTGGGTTACGAGAGGTTCTATAGGCAGGTATGGGCTCACCATGGGGCTTCTGCGTGGCTGGAGTGCCTGACAGGGCCGGACCTTACAAAGACGGCTCTGCATCTCGAGCCGGCAGGCTGGGTTCTTGTTGGAGACCCGCGTGGAGACCCCAACGCCACAAGTCCGGGAGCAGACACTCCACTCTGTACTCTGGTCTATACAGTTGAAGGCTGGGTTCTGCTGAGGACCAGACAGGTCTGGCCACAACCTGTCTGATCTGGAGGCTGGAGAGAGGAGGCCAGAAGAGAATGAGACTGAATGGTGAATTTCCTGAAGAATATTTGATTGCTGTCTAAAAAAAAATAAGAAGAAATATGGGGAATAACAGCAGTGCGCTTCGAGAAGGCACACTAACAGGACAATGAGGAATTACTGACTTGTCACGACATCCAGCTGTTAACAATTCAATCAGAGCCAAACAAACTCATCTCGCCATCATGGTTGACAACTCCGTTGTGTCCTCCTCCCAGAGTGCAAAGAGCCTTGGCGCGACCCTGGACAACACCCTGTCGTTCTCCGCTAACATCAAGGCGGTGCAGGAGCCAAAAAAATAAATATATATATATATATATATATAATAGAATTATTGTAAAATTAACTCTGTCCATAAGGTGTAGATAGTAAGTATAGACCGGAAGTAGAGGCCTGGGCATTGTTGTTCACTAATTTACTCCAAGTAGGGAAAGGATGGCGGGGTTGAAAAGTAATAAAGGGGAGTATATATATAAAAAACATGGGGGATTGGAAGTGATGCAAACAATTACATTGATAGAAGATACAATCTATCTGTAATATTAAGCTGATCCATCCCAAAAAATAAAAAATAAAACATCAAGGCGGTGACCCGATCCTGTAGGTTCATGCTACAACATTTGCAGAGTACGACCATGCCTTACACAGGAAGCGGCACAGGTCCTAATCCAGGCACTTGTCATCTCCCGTCTGGATTACTGCAACTCGCTGTTGGCTGGGCTCCCTGCCTGTGCCATTAAACCCCTACAACTCATCCAGAACGCCGCAGCCCGTGTGGTGTTCGACCTTCCCAAGTTCTCTCACGTCACCCCGCTCCTCCGCACACTCCACTGGCTTCCAGTTGAAGCTCGCATCTGCTACAAGACCATGGTGCTTGCCTACGGAGCTGCAAGGGGAACGGCACCTCCGTACCTTCAGGCTCTGATCAGTCCCTACACCCAAACGAGGGCATTGCATTCATCCACTTCTGGCCTACTGGCTCCCCTACCTCTGTGGAAGCACAGTTCCCGCTCAGCCCAGTCAAAACTGTTCGCTGCTCTGGCACCCCAATGGTGGAACAAGGTCCCTCACGACGCCAGGACAGCGGAGTCACTCGCCACCTTCCGGAGACACTTGAAACCCCACCTCTTTAAGGAATACCTGGGATAGGATAAAGTAATCCTTCTACCCCCCCTTACCCCACCCCCCAAAAAATAAATAAAATAAAATAATTACAATTGTAAAGTGGTTGTCCCACTGGCTATCATAAGGTGAATGCACCAATTTGTAAGTCGCTCTGGATAAGAGCGTCTGCTAAATGACGAAAATGTAATGTAACATGTAATCTGACATGAATTCCCTGTTAATATATATTTTTTTTATCAGCGTGTTTCAGATGTCATAATGTCTCTTATTGACTCAAATGGCCTCAAATTGGACAGGAACTTTTTGTATTTTTATATCACAGAAAAGCAGTGTTATCAATGGAGATAGTATCTCCGGTCGGATCTGTGAGTCATAATAATCAGCTGTTTTTTTTGATCAGCTGTGTTTCTCTAACACAGTACGGAAAAAGGTCAAGGCTTTGAAATTCTAGAACACTCAGAACAAAATGTTCCATAGCTATTGATATAGCTTGATTAGGTGACAGCGTCAGAAATTATAGATGTTTTATTTTCTTAGTGGTTTTATTTTCCTAACCTACTATTTCAGACTCCTTGGGCTTCTTATGTTTCATTGTTGTGTAGCCTAGCCATGCGGCTTGTTATGAAACTAGGGATTTGTCCCAAATGGCACCCTATTCCCTATATAGAGCCCTATCGGTTTTGATCAAAAGTAGTGAACTATATAGGGAATAGGGTGCCATTTGGGACGCACACATAGGAAACATGGTCCACTGGAAGAGGGCTTATTATTTTAACAATAATGTGCATCTTCATCTGGCCAGACTTTTCCAATGAAATGCTGCGGTTATATTTGGACATTGTGTCTTTTCATTTGGCCAGACTCACCCCAATAAAATGCTAAAGATCCGTCAATAAAAGACGTCAGACTGTGAGTGTCAGTGACAGAGCTCAAATAAATGTGGGATGCTAAATATTGTCCTACAGCTTGATCAACAAAATAACATTTGTCATTGTGGTATCCAATTGTGTGTGAACAATTCCTTATATATGTGAAGTTGCTTGTCTAAAACCAGAAAATAACGTTTGGAATCCACAGTGTCCTTTAAAGATGGTCCAGTTTAAAGATGTAGCAGAAACCTGCGTCAGAACAGAGGATGACTAGCCTGGTCCCAGATCTGTTTGTACTGTATAGCCAATGACAACCACCATAGTAGTGGGCTATACAGCACAAACAGATCTGGGACCAGGCAAGTGTATGACTGTTATCCAAGCCTGATGTTACCTGTGATGGCATCCTGAATTATGGTATTGTCCATGTTCTCACACACCCACTCCTTGCAGCACTTCCCAGGCAGCTGTACCCGCTGGGGGTGTGGGCAGTCTGGGCTGGGCAGACGGACGTCCTCAGGGCACAGGGGCACGCAGGTCACCCCTCCCCCCAGGCAGCGGCACTGGGTGGCACAGGAGGGCTGGAACACCTGGCCATCCAGGTAGGAAACCCCATTCAGCTCACAGCCCAACTCCTGACCTGGATGGGTATGAACAGAACAGACCTGTGTTCAAATACTATTTGAAATCTATCAAATACTTTGAGCGTTTGCTCTAACCTGCCTGGAGTCCAGATGGGCTGGGTTTGCATTTTTGGGACTATTCTATTGCTCCATCAAGCCAGGCAAGCTCAATCAAGCACATATAAAGTATTTGAAATGATTTCAAATAGTATTTGAACCCCAGTATGATGTGGGAACAGGACAGAGAGATCCTCTTAGGCTCCTTACCCTGGACTGGCAGCCCCACCCTAACCCTAACCCATACCCTGGAACATGGCCCCTGCTCTGGTCTGGAGGAAATACAATTAGGAAAGGAAAACCTCAAACCTCAAACCGAGAGAGAGAGAGAGAGAGAGAGAGAGAGAGAGAGAGAGAGAGAGAGAGAGAGAGAGAGAGAGAGAGAGAGAGAGAGAGAGAGAGAGAGAGAGAGAGAGAGAGAGAGAGAGAGAGAGAGGAGAGAGAGAGAGACAGAGTTACAGAGCTTGTGTGAGAGCGAGGTAAGGACACAAGAGGCTCATGTCTACTGCCAAGCCTGTGGGTTGTTATGTGATGTTATGGGAGACCAGGCTGTGTCCCAAATGGCACCCTACTCCCTATTAAGTGCACTGCTCTGGTCAAAAGTAGTACACTATGTAGGGAAAAGGGTGCCATTTGGGACACAGTCCAGGCCTGGGGAGACTGAGGAGTCTGTTTTGCAATCCATGTGTGTTGTCTCTGCAATCTATCATTCTCAGTGGGCAGTCATCAGGGGAAGTGTGTCAACACCACCACTGAAAATAGAGGTTGAGATGTTTTGGAATACAGTCAAACTAAAGCCCCTCCGCTCTGCGGCTGGCTGGCTGGCTGAGTATAGGCCCTAAACAGAGTGTCTGTTTGGCCCTCTCATACATACAGACATTCAGATAGAGTGCAGCTTCAAACCCCCTCCCTTTATATGCTTATTGTCATGGGCAGAGGTTGGTTGTTTAGTGTTAGAAAATAGTTGTCTGTTTGTCCCACCCACACAGACACAGACTGCAAAGCCAAACCACACCTGGTCTATACTGTTTATCTGACTCTGAATCTTTCAGGCCTGGGTTTGGCTTGGGCAGAGTCTGCTGGTTTACTGTTAGGAAGGGTGGCACTGTTGTGTTTGCTTATGACTGAAAGTCAATAAACAATTGGCACTCACTGGAACACTCTCCAGGGTCGCTGGGGAAGCTGGCGCTGTAGTCACACTGCAGTCCTCGCTGGCTATCACACACGTACAGATCACTGCAGGCCTCCCCCTGCTGCCGGGCACACACCTGGCAGCACTGGCAGCCGTCCAGGACCAGAGGGACTCCAGCTGGGCACAGGGGCACGGGGCTGGGGCACTGGCATGGTCCCGGGCATAGCTGACACCACACCTAGAGTAACACAGGGGGCAAAGGTTAGAGCAGGCTGAGGTTAGAGCAAGAGAAGTAGGAGGTCAGTTGTTGTTGTTGTTGTTGTTGTCGTCGTCGTCATCATCATCATCATCATCATCATCATCTTCATCATTATTATTATTATCATAGTCTTCATTGTCGCCATCATCATAATCGTTATCAACATCAACATCATAGTTGAAAAATGCTGCAGTTATGTTCTGAAATAAAACATCCTTTCTTTGACCAACTGTAAGCATGTGTATTTGGTAGAAGTGCTTTGTCTGGGGAACACTATGTCCAACACTGTCTAGTCAAAATACTCCTGTTTTCAATTACATGCAGTTAATGGAGCCAACCCACAGCAGGCAGCCTTTGGACATACTGGCCTCAATTATTCACTGACGGAGCAATCTCATTCCTCCCCTGGACTCTTCAATTGTTTTAAACATAATTTGTCATCTCAAACGATTCTCTGTGGCAACTATACAATAGAACATCAAACATTCACAATATTCTTAATTCATCCATATTTACCAATATTGATCATTATTATTCATGATGATCAAAGTGTACAAAAATGCTCAAAAAATGTTTAGGCCATTCTAAATAACAAAATACACAAAAATAAAGTCATATGCATTGTACAATACTGGTACATCATGCAATGAATAGCTTCTTGTACAAATATTACAAATCGGCTATAGAATAAGTTACAAATATTACAACTTGGCTATAGAGTAAGTTACAAATTGGCTATAGAGTAAGTTACAAATATTACAAATCGGCTATAGAATAAGTTACAAATATTACAAATGGGCTCTAGAGTAAGTTACAAAAATTACAAATTGGCTATAAAGTTACAAATATTACAAATTGGCTATAGAGTAAGTTACAAATATTACAAATGTTCTATAGAGTAAGTTACAAATATTACAAATTGGCTCTAGAGTAAGTTACAAATATTACAAATTGGCTCTAGAGTAAGTTACAAATATTACAAATGTTCTATAGAGTAAGTTACAAATATTACAAATTGGCTCGAGAGTAAGTTACAAATATTACAAATTGGCTCTAGAGTAAGTTACAAATATTACAAATGTTCTATAGAGTAAGTTACAAATATTACAAATTGGCTCTAGAGTAAGTTACAAATATTACAAATTGGCTCTAGAGTAAGTTACAAATATTACAAATGTTCTATACAGTAAGTTACAAATATTACAAATGTTCTATACAGTAAGTTATATTATTATTATTAAGTTACAAATATTACAAATGATCTATAGAGTAAGTTACAAATATTACAAATTGGTTCGAGTAAGTTACAAATATTACAAATTGGCTCCAGAGTAAGTTACAAATATTACAAATTGGCTATAGAGTAAGTTACAAATATTACAAATTGGCTCTAGAGTAAGTTACAAATATTACAAATGTTCTATAGAGTAAGTTACAAATATTACAAATGTTCTATAGAGTAAGTTACAAATATTACAAATTGGCTCTAGAGTAAGTTACAAATAAAAACAACACTGACATAAAAACAAACAATCAGTTCTATCAAAACTATCAATTCTACAGATTTAGTTTAATCTTCAACCACAGCCACCTGGAAGCTTCTGATAGATCTTTCCATGGAACAAATGGAATCAGTCAATGGAATGCAGTCACATTGATCTCCACAGACAGTCCACATCCTGAGCAACAGGTGTAAGATACAGGTACAGTTCACCTCCAGATACACACAAAGAGAAAAGCAGAATAGCAGTATGGCCTCACCTGGAGTGCACCAATACAGAGCAGTAAACCCAAGGCTATCACAGTGTCACTGAGTTGTCTTGAAATTTCCATTGAAACGACCGTAGGTTGATTGGACTGCTCTGTTGTGTCTGTCTAACCTCTAAGTGATGAAGTTGATGGTAGTGGTGCTAGCTAGCTACCAGTGCTGCTTGCTGTTGGCTAACTACTCATTCCTCTGCATGGGTGACATTTATAAAGTCTCTGCTGTGATGTCACATAGCTGACAGCCGTGTAAACAGTCACTGGAGCGGGATCAGAAATGTTTCACATTCCTCCTACTCACTGTCATCCATTTACACTTCCAGCCCTTTTTCCCCTCCCTCCCGCTCAGTCTGCTGGTGTGCTGCTAAATTCACAGAGCTTAACACAAGTTGAGGGGAGAAAAATACATTATCCTTCTGGATGTCTACAGGATGTCAGACAGCCTCTAAAACTTATTTGAGGTATAAAGTTTACTGCAGGGGTACTCAAGTACTATTTAACAAGGTCCGGTCACACAAATTTCCTAGGTGGCAAAGGTATGGATGGAAATAGTCATTTATCGGCATAGTAACAAACCCCCACCTCGCAACCCATGTGAACATTTTGCAGTTTTAAAGCCAATTTCGCGAAATTCTACACATTTTGCATCGGACAGAGATCTTTTTTGCAATTCTACAAATGTTTCCATGTCTTATGTGTGTTTATCTGACCCGGACCGCAGTCTGCCAGTTGAGTACTGTATAGTAGACTACTATAAATTAGCACACCACATGCATTTTCATCTTCCTTCTGTTTTGAGATAGTGGTTTCGCTTTCCCTTTCAATTACGTATGTGTATATATATACAGTGGGGCAAAAAAGTATTTAGTCAGCCACCAATTGTGCAAGTTCTCCCACTTAAAAAGATGAGAGAGGCCTGTAATTTTCATCATAGGTACACGTCAACTATGACAGACAAATTGAGGAAAAAAAATCCAGAAAATCCCATTGTAGGATTTTTAATGAATTTATTTGCAAATTATGGTGGAAAATAAGTATTTGGTCACCTACAAACAAGCAAGATTTCTGGCTCTCACAGACCTGTAACTTCTTCTTTCAGAGGCTCCTCTGTCCTCCACTCGTTACCTGTATTAATGGCACCTGTTTGAACTTGTTATCAGTATAAAATACACCTGTCCACAACCTCAAACAGTCACACTCCAAACTTCACAATGGCCAAGACCAAAGAGCTGTCAAAGGACACCAAAAACAAAATTGTAGACCTGCACCAGGCTGGGAAGACTGAATCTGCAATAGGTAAGCAGCTTGGTTTGAAGAAATCAACTGTGGGAGCAATTATTAGGAAATGGAAGACATACAAGACCACTGATAATCTCCCTCGATCTGGGGCTCCACGCAAGATCTCACCCCGTGGGGTCAAAATGATCACAAGAATGGTGAGCAAAAATCCCAGAACCACACGGGGGGGACCTAGTGAATGACCTGCAGAGAGCTGGGACCAAAGTAACAAAGCCAACCATCAGTAACACACTACGCCGCCAGGGACTCAAATCCTGCAGTGCGAGACGTGTCCCCCTGCTTAAGCCAGTACATGTCCAGGCCCGTCTGAAGTGCATTCGGATGATCCAGAAGAGGATTGGGAGAATGTCATATGGTCAGATGAAACCAAAATATAACTTTTTGGTAAAAACTCAACTCGTCATGTTTGGAGGACAAAGAATGCTGAGTTGCATCCAAAGAACACCATACCTACTGTGAAGCATGGGGTTGGAAACATCATGCTTTGGGGCTGTTTTTCTGCAAAGGGACCAGGACGACTGATCCGTGTAAAGGAAAGAATGAATGGGGCCATGTATCGTGAGATTTTGAGTGAAAACCTCCTTCCATCAGCAAGGGCATTGAAGATGAAACGTGGCTGGGTCTTTCAGCATGACAATGATCCCAAACACACCGCCCGGGCAACGAAGGAGTGGCTTCGTAAGAAGCATTTCAAGGTCCTGGAGTGGCCTAGCCAGTCTCCAGATCTCAACCCCATAGAAAATCTTTGGAGGGAGTTGAAAGTCTGTGTTGCCCAGCGACAGCCCCAAAACATCACTGCTCTAGAGGAGATCTGCATGGAGGAATGGGCCAAAATACCAGCAACAGTGTGTGAAAACCTTGTGAAGACTTACAGAAAACGTTTGACCTGTGTCATTGCCAACAAAGGGTATATAACAAAGTATTGAGAAACTTTTGTTATTGACCAAATACTTATTTTCCACCATAATATGCCAATAAATTCATTAAAAATCCTACAACGTGATTTTCTGGATTTTTTTTTCTCATTTTGTCTGTCATAGTTGACGTGTACCTATGATGAAAATTACAGGCCTCTCTCATCTTTTTAAGTGGGAGAACTTGCACAATTGGTGGCTGACTAAATACTTTTTTTCCCCACTGTATATACACAGTACTAGTTAAAAGTTTGGACACACCTACTCATTCCAGGGTTTTTCATTATTTTTTACTATTTTCTACATTGTAGAATAATAGTGAAGACATCAAAACTATGAAATAACACATATGGAATCATATAGTAACCAAAAATGCGTTAAACAAATTTTTGAGGTTCTTCAAAGTAGCCACCCTTTGCCTTGATGAGAGCTTTGCACACTCTTGGCATTCTCTCAACCAGCTTCATGAGGTAGTCACCTGGAATGCATTTCAATTAACAGGTGTGCATTGTTAAAAGTTAATTTGTGGAATTTCTTTCCTTCTTAATGCGTTTGAGCCAATCAGTTGTGTTGTGACAAGGTAGGGGTGGTATACAGAAGATAACCCTATGTGGTAAAAGACCAAGTCCATATTATGGCAAGAACAGCTCAAATAAGCAAAGAGAAACGATAGTCCATCATTACTTTAAGACATGAAGGTCAGTCAATCCGGAAAATGTCAAGAACTTTTAAAGTTTCTTCAAGGGCAGTTGCAAAAACCATCAAACGCTATGATGAAACTGGCTCTCATGAGGACCGCCACAGGAAAGGAAGACCCAGAGTTACCTCTGCTGCAGAGGATAAGTTAATTAGAGTTACCAGCCTCAGAAATTGCAGCCCAAATAAATGCTTCACAGAGTTCAAGTAACAGGCACATCTCAGAGGTGACTGCATGAGTCAGGCCTTCATGGTCGAATTGCTGCAAAGAAACCACTACTATAGGACTCCAATAAGAAGAAGAGACTTGCTTGGGCCAAGAAACACAAGCAATGGACATTAGACCGGTGGAAATCTGTCCTTTGGTCTGATGAGTCCAAATTTGAGATTTTTGGTTCCAACCGCAGTGTCTTTGTGAGACGCAGAGTAGGTAAACGGATGATCTCCACATGTGTGGTTCCCACCGTGAAGCATGGAGGAGGAGGTGTGATGGTGTGGGGGTGCTTTGCAGGTGACACTGTCAGTGATTTTATTTAGAATTCAAGGCACACTTAACCAGCATGGCTACCACAGCATTCTGCAGCGATATGCCATCCCATCTGGTTTGCGCTTAGTGGGACTATCATTTGTTTTTCAACAGGACAATGACCCAAAACACACCTCCAGACTGTGTAAGGGCTATTTGACCAAGAAGGAGAGTGATGGAGTGCTGCATCAGATGACCTGGCCTCCACAATCACCTGACCTCAACCCAATTGAGATGGTTTGGGATGAGTTGGACCACAGAGTGAAGGAAAAGCAGCCAACAAGTGCTCAGCATATGTGGGAACTCCTTCAAGACTGTTGGAAAAGCATTCCTCATGAAGCTAGTTGAGAGAATGCCAAGAGTGTGCAAAGCAGTCATCAAGGCAAAGGGTGGCTACTTTGAATAATCTCAAATATAAAATATATTTTGATTTGTGGAACACTTTTTTGGTTACTACATGATTCCATATGTGCTATTTCATAGCTTTGATGTCTTCACTATTATTCTACAATGTAGAAAATAGTAAAAAATAAAGAAAACCCTGGAATGAGTAGGTGTGTCCAAACTTTTGACTGGTCCTGTATCTATGTATAAACAGCTGTTTATAGCGACAGTCAAGCTTAGAAAATAACATTAAAACAGGTAGTTTTCATTTCGAAACTTTAGATGCAACCGAAACTAATTCATTGATATCTAAGTCAGCTAACATAAGAACAAGCCTCTTATAATGCCAACCTCATCTGTCCTGTGGTTGCCATGGTGCTGGAGCAATATGTCTGACATGGGGCTGAACTTGAATGGCCATGACTAGTCCCATTGTGAAAGAGACAGAGAGGTTCCACTCCTGAGGAACCATGAGGAAACAAAGGCTGTGTCTGAAATGACACACTATTCACTACTTTTGACCGAACCAATAGTAGGGCCATAGTCGAAAGTAGTGCACTATATAGGGTGCTATTTGGGATGCAGATATTCTGTAGTGAAGAGTAGCACTGCCCAGCAACCACAGCAAAGCAGCAGAGAATGCTAACATCTAATCTAAATAAGAGGTTGCTACTATAAAGGTCACCGATTAAACATGGCAGTATGACTGGAGAGATAGAAATATCTTCTTGGGGTGGGTGAAGAATTCGGCAAAAATCTGGAACATTCACTTCATTTATTAATTAAATAGGCCTACCATAACCATTACATACCATTGAAACATTTTTGGTTAAGAAATTGATCTAATAAAGAACAATACATTGAGTATTACTTGGGCATGAGTATGCAGTTTGAATGCCTTGGTCCAACATGCCATTCTATCATGAGAATTCATGATAACAGTTCATATGGAGAAAGAAAGGAGGGGACTGGGGAGTGAAGGGGAAAGAAAAGAGAGATGGTTTGAAAATAGAATGAGACAGATGAAAGTATGCATGTCCAATACAGATGGGAGTCAGGTGGTTAGCCAGTTACAGCAGACCAAAAGTGAACTGCAGTTTGCTCTAAACTTTGTTTTCGACACCTTTTTATTTACTTTCATACTGTCCAAGAAATACAGGATTTGCAATGCCCCCAAGCTACAGTGGGGAGAACAAGTATTTGATACACTGCCGATTTTGCAGATTTTCCTACTTACAAAGCATGTAGAGGTCTGTCATTTTTATCATAGGTACACTTCAACTGTGAGAGACGGAATCTAAAACAAAAATCCAGAAAATCACATTGTATGATTTTTAAGTAATTAATTTGCATTTTATTGCATGACATAAGTATTTGATCACCTACCAACCAGTAAGAATTCCGGCTCTCACAGACCTGTTAGTTTTTCTTTAAGAAGCCCTCCTGTTCTCTACTCATTACCTGTATTAACTGCACCTGTTTGAACTCGTTACCTGTATAAAAGACACCTGTCCACACACTCAATCAAACAGACTCCAACCTCTCCACAATGGCCAAGACAAGAGAGCTGTGTAAGGACATCAGGGATAAAATTGTAGACCTACACAAGGTTGGGATGGGCTACAGGACAATAGGCAAGCAGCTTGGTGAGAAGGCTACAACTGTTGACGCAATTATTAGAAAATGGTAGAAGTTCAAGATGACGGTCAATCACCCTCGGTCTGGGGCTCCATGCAAGATCTCACTTCGTGGGGCATCAATGATCATGAGGAAGGTGAGGGATCAGCCCAGAACTACACGGCAGGACCTGGTCAACACACTACGCCATCATGGATTAAAATCCTGCAGCGCACGCAAGTCCCCCTGCTCAAGCCAGCGCATGTCCAGGCCCATCTGAAGTTTGCCAATGACCATCTGGATGATCCCGAGGAGGAATGGGAGAAGGTCATGTGGTCTGATGAGACAAAAATATAGCTTTTTGGTCTAAACTCCACTCGCCGTGTTTGGGGGAAGAAGAAGGATGAGTACAACCCCAAGAACACCATCCCAACCGTGAAGCATGGAGGTGGAAACATCATTCTTTGGGGATGCTTTTCTGCAAAGGGGACAGGACGACTGCACCGTATTGAGGGGAGGATGGATGGGGCCATGTATCGCGAGATCTTGGCTAACAACCTCCTTCCCTCAGTAAGAGCATTGAAGATGGGTCGTGGCTAGGTCTTCCAGCATGACAACGACTCGAAACACACAGCCAGGGCAACTAAGGAGTGGCTCCGTAAGAAGCATCTCAAGGTCCTGGAGTGGCCTAGCCAGTCTCCAGACCTGAACCCAATAGAAAATCTTTGGAGGGAGCTGAAAGTCTGTATTGCCCAGCGACAGCCCTGAAACCTGAAGGATCTGGAGAAGGTCTGTATGGAGGAGTGGGCCAAAATCCCTGCTGAAGTGTGTGCAAACCTGGTCAAGACCTACAGGAAACGTATAATCTCTGTAATTCCAAACAAAGGTTTCTGTACCAAATATTAAGTTCTGCTTTTCTGATGTATCAAATACTTATGTCATGCAATAAAATGCAAATTAATTACTTAAAAATCATACAATGTGATTCCGTCTCTCACAGTTGAAGTGTACCTATGATAAAAATGACAGACCTCTACATGCTTTGTAAGTAGGAAAACCTACAAAATCGGCAGTGTATCAAATACTTGTTCTCCCAACTGTAATGGGCAAGACAATAGCCCTGCTGTAACCCACAGTGCACACTGGACATTTGGAGGAGACATTGACAGCATCCCAAATGGCACCCTTTTCTCTATTTAGTGCATTACCTTCAACCAGAGCGCTATGGGCCCTGGTCAAAAGTAGTGCACTTCATAGGGAATAAGGTCTCATTTGGGACGCTGTCAATGTACATTGGACATTTGGAGGAGACCTTGCTTCAGTGCAGAAGACAACGGGCCTACAGTAACCTGAGGCAATATTGTTTTGTTATGCAATAGAGTATGCATACTTCATACCATGCTTGTTCAAACATACAGGTGGAGCAAGTTTTTCACGTTTGTTAGAAATATAAATATGTCATTATTTGTCCTACTGAAAGCATTAATTAAAGTAATGAGAAAAATACTTGCTTTATTTATTTTTAATCCAATCAAAGCAGCAAAACAATCAATAACAAACAGAGCATCAGATCATCAATGATATTTTGGAAGAAATCCAGTCTCTCTGAATTTCAATGTATATCTACAAATACCGAAGGATTGTGGAATCGAAGTAAGCCCTACAAACAATGTATCTTTCCAAAACCAACAGGGTTTGGTTGGAAAGCAAGAGGATAGTACAGTATTACTGTGACTGATGGTCGATG
Organism: Coregonus clupeaformis; assembly: GCF_020615455.1. Taxonomy (NCBI): domain Eukaryota; kingdom Metazoa; phylum Chordata; class Actinopteri; order Salmoniformes; family Salmonidae; genus Coregonus; species Coregonus clupeaformis. The sequence goes on along the minus strand of NC_059215.1, from coordinate 19,037,139 downwards.
GCACAGTTGGAGAAGTCCCTTAGGGCTAAATACAATGACCCCATTCAGTTTGAGAGGGATACTGTTTTGCTATGTAATGGTATGTGCAGGAGCTCTATTTGATTCCATGTTGATTCAAACACACATGGACTGTAGGGCAAAGCCATGCAAATATTATGGGTCCTATAAATGTAGAAAAGAAAGCATTGATCAAAGTGTTGAGAACTAAAAAGAAATGGAGCCTACTGTACCAAATCTGTCACTATGGAGCAAGAATGGTTAAAATATATGTTAAAGGAAAAGGTCTATCCAACATCAATTAAAAATCTAAAAGTGGCTTCAAATTTCAATAATGGTCAAACATAACAACATTGTAACTTACAAAGTATACGTTTTGTCCTCATAATGAAAAAGAGTGTTTTGCGGAAGCCATAATTTAATCTATCAACTCACCTCTCATATTTCTCTCCTCAACGAACCAAGAGAGTTCAGGTCTGCCAGTTTTATGATTAGTGGGTTTGGGTCAGGGGCGTCATGCACCCCAAAAATCTGAGGGGGCACAAAGTATGTGAGGATGGCTGGGGGCGGGGTTCCGGAGGGGGGCAATCTAGAAACATAATCATTATGCTTAATTATATGTAAAAAATAAATAAATAAAAACATATGCATCTCTAAGCATACATCTTGAGCTGTCTGTATCCTCCTGACTGGTGATATTTTTTTAAAGAAACAAAATATCCTTCTCTGCGTCTCTGCTAAAATCTGGGTAAAAGATTGAAAGGAATGTGAGTCTTATTCAGTACATTTAGTTATTGTTTGCTTTTCTAAAGTCTATCAACCTTGCCAGCAGGCATGCCAGCTGAGATAGTTAGACAAGCTAGCTACTCTAACTTGATTGATAGCCTGAAATAGCCTGAAATGGCTTCTTGGAAGCTAGTTATGAGGTTGGGAGATTGGGAACCTATCTGGGCTAGCTAATGCCAACTTCATAAAATTGCTAAGTGGCTAGTAGTATAAACATAAATAATTACAGGACAAATCTGAGAGGGCGCATGGCCCTGTGCCCCCTATGGGCACGATGCTTCTGGTTTGGGTGGCACTCAGTTAGTGTGCTCTGAGTGATCTGAATGTGACTGAAAGTCAACAAGCTGTGGCAAGCAACAGTCACAAATAATACACACAACTTCTCCCCCTGGGGCAGTATCTGACACACACACACACACACACACACACACACACACACACACGGCGCCAAGTGCACCATGTAATTGGTGTCTGAGGTTTTGGCACAGAGATGTCTCTAAACCAACAGCGTTAGGCATCTGAGCAGTGCCATAAACAAAACTGTCAAGACTGCCAGATCTTATTGTATCTTCAATACGAGGAAGACACATCACCTCTGACAACTCAGGTGTGTGTGTGTGTGTGTGTGTGTGTGTGTGTGTGTGTGTGTGTGTGTGTGTGTGTGTGTGTGTGTGTGTGTGTGAGGTAATATGAGTGCAGAAATAGCTAGAGTGATCCAACTTCACAAGTTAGGTAAGTAAAATAAATGGTTTAGCTACAGTATATGTGTCCAAAATCCAAAGATAGATTGATGTTGTGATTTACATTGACTCATTATTCCAGTAAAGCTCATGGCAGAAACGATGCCCGACATCGCAGTCTTATTGCCAACTTCTGAACTCAAAGTAAAACTCACAGGCTGAATATTCCTGATAAATTGAAAATATGCCCTAGCTCTTCCACAATCCTCACTCTGTCTGTAAGAATAAAGCACAATGAATGATCTGAAATATGTTTTTCTCCTAAGGTTTACAGTAAATTCATCCAACTTCAACATTGAAACAATGTGTTCTTTTTAACTGAGAAGTATCAGCTCTGAAACATTACCAAATGACGAAGGCTACATCACTGTCGACTAAGACTGTGTACTATACAACGCATTCAGAAAGTATTCAGACCCTTGACTTTTTCCACATTTTGTTACGTTACAACCTTATTCGAAAATTGATTTAATTATTTTTCTCTCTCATCAATCTACACACAATACCCCATAATGACAAAGCGATGACATTTACATAAATATTCAGACCTTTTACTCAGTACTTTGTTGAAGCACCTTTGGCAGCGATTACAGCCTCGAGTCTTCTTGGGAATGACGCTACAAGCTTGGCACACCTCAAGGACATTCAGAGACTTGTCCCGAAGCCACTCCTGCGTTGTCTTGGCTGTGTGCTTAGGGTCGTTGTCCTGTTGGAAGGTGAACCTTCGCCCCAGTCTGAGGTCCTGAACGTTCTGGAGCAGGTTTTCATCAAGGATCTCTCTGTACTTTGCTCCATTCATCTTTCCCTCGATCATGACTAGTCTCCCAGTCCCTGCCGCTCAAAAACATCTCCACAGCATGATGCTGCCACCACCATGCTTCACCGTAGGGGTGGTGCCAGGTTTCCTCCAGACGTGACGCTTGGCATTCAGGCCAAAGAGTTCACTGTTGGTTCCAACAGACCAGAGAATCTTGTTTCTCATAGTCTGAGAGTCCTTTAGGTGCCTTTTGGCAAACTCCAAGTGGGCTGTCATGTGATTTTTACTGAGGAGTGGCTTCCGTCTGGCCACTTTACCATAAAGGCCTGATTGGTGGAAGGCTGCAGAGATGGTTGTCCTTCTGGAAGGTTCTCCCATCTCCACAGAGGAACTCTGGAGCTCTGTCAGAGTGACCATGGGGTTCTTGGTCCCCTCCCTGACCAAGACCCTTCACCCCTGATTGCTCAGTTTGCTCTAGGAAGAGTCTTGGTTGTTCCAAACTTCTTCCATTTAAGAATGATGGAGGCCACTGTGTTCTTGGGGATCTTCAATGCTGCAGAATTTTTTTTGTACCCTTCCCCAGATCTGTGCCTCAACACAATCCTGTCTCAGAGCTCTACGGACAATTCCTTCAACCTCATGGCTTGGTTTTTGCTCTGACATGCACTGTACCTTTACAAATCATGTCATTGAATTTACCACAGGTGGACTCCAATCAAGTTGTAGAAACATCTCAAGGATGATCAATGGAAACAGGATGCACATGAGCTGAATTTTCGAGTCTCATAGCAAGGGGTCTGAATACCTATGTAAAAATTTTTTTATACATTTGCAAACATTTCTAAAAACCTGTTTTCACTTCGTCATTATGGGGTACTGTGTGTAGATTGATGAGGGGAAAAAATTATGCTGTAACGTAACAAAATGTGGAAAAAGTCAAGGGGTCTGAATACTTTCCGAATGCACTGTACATGATTTCTACCATGCATTACATGAAGCCTCTCTTCATGTTCCACCAAGCTAAAAGGTGCACTAAATAGACACCAGCAGGAAATGTGGCGGTCAAAGACTGCACATGGTTTTCAACTGCATGGTTAGGAAACTTGCAAGAGGAGGATGAGGAGGTTGCAGGTGAATAGTTTGGATAAGGTCATGCTCACCAGCCAGACAGAGACACTATTTTAAGTTCTTGATGTACTGTACTATACAGGCGTGTCCATGGAAATTTGCGTGCTGACCTCTTGAAATCCGTAAGAAAATTCTACAGGTGCATATTTGGAACATCATGCTAAAGTACATTGTCTGAAATTGGGAGAGTACTGTCAGAAAACACAAATAAATACTTTTCAAGTAACTGATATATAAAAGCAAAAATGTTCTCAGTCCTTTCATGTGCAACAAGATGCTTTGTCTATCTTTAATCCCAGCTGTGGTCCAGATGTGCTTAGACAGTTCAACTATGTAGACACAGAGAGCTCTCCAACTCTCCAACATGGAGGGATAGTCTCCGGCAGCCAAGATGTTTTGCTATGGGAGGAAATGGCACCTAGATTCCAGGCATTCCAGGTGGATGTGTGAAAATCTCATAGGGCTGTCACGGACACTCCGGAACAACCAGACACTCCGATAAGGACAGTGTCCTGACCAGAAGGTCACCTGATATTTTGGCCCTGGTCAAAAGTAGTGCATTACATAGGGAATAGGATGCCATTTGGGACACATTTCCTGTCTGTCTGTCTGTCTGTCTGCTAAATAGGAAACTCCTGTAGACTACCGGGACACACCCACCCACCCACCTTGACAGCTGCAGTGACAGGATTATTAGCAGGAAGGTAGGAAGACAACACTGTCTGGCACTGTCTGAGTAGCAACATGGGTGAAAATATTTATTTCAGGCCTGTGAATGACAATCTGTGTAAACTATGAGTTTTCTGCTAATATTCTGTTAGCCATGGCAGTGTAAGGTTGACCTTGAGATTCGATGTGACTTGATTGATAAATTCATGGAATGTCAGTACGTGAAATGAAATTTGTTTTCCTATATAGACCAGATTTGTAATAGAATTCAACTTCAATCCTGTTCTGATAATCCTGCATTTCTTTCTTGAGTACCAGGATGGTGCAACCTCAACTTGGACCAAGTTATGTTACACGGTGCATACAGAAACAGGTTTGGTAGAACTTCAGTCTCTTACAAAATGGACAAACAACATGGACGACAACCCAGTGGCGAACCGTGACTAGGTGTTCAGAGGGACCAAAAATCTTCCAATGCGTTGTATCAAACTCAAAAATTTAAACATAGCATCACTTAATGCTCCCGTCATTAGGCTATATCTTATACATATCCATTCTAGTTCTATTGAAGGAGGAGCAATGCTTTCTGATGACATTATGAATTAATCGCTGCAACCTGGTCTCAGAGCATTTCGTATTATTCTGTACGTGATTCCGAGACACTCCATTTAGATTTCCATCATCCATTTCGTAAGTAGCTAAAAAGTAGTAAGTAGTTGAATAGTTGCTAATTAGCTAAAATTGTCCATGATGAGACTCGAACTCAGAACCTTTGGGTTAATGCCCCGTGTAGCTCAGTTGGTAAAGCATGGCGCTTGCAACGCCAGGGTTGTGGGTTCGTTTCCCACGGGGGGCCAGTATGAAAAAAAAAATTTATGCACTCACTAACTGTAAATCGCTCTGGATAAGAGCGACTGCTAAATGACTAAAATGTAAGTAACCATCTGTCTTATGTAGCTGTACCAGATGTAACATATCATACTAATTTGAAGGTCACGGATTTACATTTAATATGTTACGTCTAGTCTATGAGACCAGGCTGATCAAACAGGCTTGGCCAAGCTTCTGACTGCCGCACACACAGAGACAGAACCGGCATGGACCAAACATCTGTCACACAGCATAAAATAATGCCATCAGCGAAACAAAATAAACACTGTTAACATAACCTATGGTATCCTAATACCACTATCACATTATCACCAATAGCGACAACAACAGTGTCACATCAAAGGTGACAGGTTCATGGTGCTGACAGTAACAGTAACTCCATGGTGCTGAAGGGAGACAGTTTCGGTCAAACACATAGACAGGCGACAATAGTCACACACAGCATCAAATAATGTTAAAGAATAAGCAGCCCATTCACTCCAGTAGGCCCCATGAAATCAGAACAATACAAAAGCACAACCATTTCATTTCCGAAATTAACGAAACAGCTATTACTTCCTATTGCAAATATATTGTATCACGTTCATCACACTAAACGGTGATCCGAAGCTTAAATGCAACAATGTTTCACAGTCATTAGCTAACAGAAAGCGAGCTGCAACAAATAACAGTGCCACTAACCAGATGATGATCATTTGTAGACGAAGTTTGAAAGAAGTTTAAAAGTGAATCTTATAAAGGGCGATGCTAACAAATTAGCTACAACATCCACCTTGAAGTTGATAAGAGCTGCTGCTGCAGCCGCCATCGCCATTGTCACACTAATACATCACAAGCTAGCCAACTTTACTAGCGTTAGCATGGGGAAACTACTGCTCGCACCACTGATTATTTGCTGTTGCGCTTTCAGTAGTGACATGTCTAGGCCTTCATTTTTTTTTTTTACGGTCCCACCCATTGTAAGTATCTGCTCTAATACAGTTGAATGGCATAAGCCTTCTGTCCAGCTTCTGAAGGTCTAGCTAATGGCTGACTGAGTTAGCCAGATTTTTCTGCCCAGATAAGAAAAACATATATTCAGTACTGAAGTGATGAAATCAGAAGATCATTAAAATGATTGTAAAGATTAAATAGAAATTAAAACTAAGGCATCTGAAGCCCTAGAAGGCCCTCACTATTCCCCACTCCAGCATCCCAACAAGTCAAGTCAAGTTTACTCTTCTTTGCTCATTGAGTTCATTTGGTCAGCCAGGGTTTACAAAGGTAGCTGTTTATGGAACAAATAATTGCAGCAACAACATACTGTATAAATAGCCATGTGCAATGCATTCAGACACACCTAAAACAACAACACATCAATTTCTAGTCGCCTTTACTAAAAATAACTTGACAACAAATAAATATGGTACAAGGACTGACTTCATCTATGAGACCACTTCCTAACATGTCATGAGCCGTGTCAATATTTTTTGTTGAGATTGTGCGCTTTACTTCAGTGGTGGCTATATACTGTACTGCATACAGCATACTGAGCATGTCTAACACATGCAAATCACTGAGAGCCACTGAGAATTCAACTGAGATTTAGCCTTTTTTACAATGCTAACCACCTCTAAAATGAATGAATAATGTGTTGACAGATGTGAACACTAACAGTAGCGGGTTGCTGTAAAAATGTCTGATGACATCTTGTGTGTGGCACAATACACGTGGAATATTATGGGACTGTTTAAACCAACAACAGTACTGTGAGAGAAGCTCAGCTCAGAACATGTGTGATTGATCACACATCTTTTGTTTCTGAGGGCCCAGGCAGAAATAATCTGGCACTAAATACACCCAGCAAACCAAAATTGGTTCTGTGAAGGTTCCCAGAACATTCATTAGGTCGTGGCAAATGTTCTCATAACACTAAAACTGTCAATTTGTGGTGATGATTATAGAATGTTTGTATAAAACTTTGGGCTGATGTTGCAACAACGTTCCTAGAACACATTTAATCGGTTCTTTAAAGGTTCCCAGAATGTTTTATTAGCTTGTGGGAAAAGTCTGGTGGGAACATTGTGAGGAAATGTTCTGTTAAGCACAGCTATCCCATGGTGTTACGGAGGGGCCAGTCGTGTTTAGCAGAGGGTTAATTATCTGGCTCCAGTTCTGAAGATGGCAGGTTCAATCCCACATACTCTGTAACCATGTTTATTTAGAAAAAATAAGTGAAATTGAGGCTCAGATATACTCTACTAAAAGAGAGGATTTATAAATCCAGTCAAAAATGCAGAATTTAGACTAACTGTAAAAAATTAAACATTGTGTAAAAATGTACTGTTCACCTTTAAAAAACGCATCTTATATCATTCTTACTTTGAAACGCTTGATATGGTCCCCCTGGCTTATTTCTCATGATCTGAAAAGCAAAAGTGATCCTAGATCAACACTCATAGTCTTGGTTAACTTGTAAATATGGGCCCAGAAGTATGCAGCATATAAAGAGGATGGGTGAAGTGATGGTAAATAACCCAGTTACCAGTATTTTCCTGGGTTAGTTATGTCTAAGAATGCTAAAAAGGAAGCATGGAATTCCTGAGTGACTATACTGCCATGGCTGCATATTGAAAAAACACAATGCAAAGGAGCTTCTGTGGTGGCGCAGAGGATAAAAGCCCTGACTTGGGAACCAAACATTGCAGGTTCAAACCCTACATATGCAGATTGTTTCCATATGAAGTGTAAAGAACATATTATTATGTTTGTATGATTAAATGTCCTATAACTGAAATAGTGTATAATTCACTTTCTGTACACCAGTCCTCAAATGTGAATTGCCATAAAATCTGTATTTTATTGCTGAGAATGTTAGGTAAAGGTAAATATAACATTGTTGTATATTCTTGAAATGTTCTGAGGACCTCCAAGACAAGGTAAAATGTATATTGTGTGAACATCAATGGAATATTATGTTAAACCTAAAACAAATATGCTATGAACGTCATAAAAACAGATTTATTTCATTCTTATAACATTAAGGGAATGTCATGTGCACCCTAACTTAAACACTGTATGAATGTCATTAGAACTGAACATATTTTGTTTGTAATGTACCCATTTTGTTTGTAATGTACCCACACTGTTCCCACAACATAATTACATGTTCTGGGAACCTTTAAATAACTCAGAAAGGCTTAACTGTCAACATTCTTGCAACATCAAAGGAATGTTTTGGGAACATATCTCTTGTCATGTACCCATAATATTATCACAACCTAATGAAACATTCTGAAAACCTTTAAAGAACAGATGGAAATTGAATGTGTTCTGGGAATGTTCTTGTAACATCAAATTAATGTTGTTTGCACCCTTAAAGAAACATTGTAGAATCATCTGCACAACTGGACAGTTTTGGTGTTTTGGGAATATATATTTTGTGATGTCCCCACAATGTTCCCACCAGACTGTTCCCACAACCTAATGAAACATTCTGGGAAACTTTAAAGAACAAATTAAACGTGTTATTGGAACGTTTTTGCAACATCAGGCAAATGTTTTATACAAACATACACACTTTTGGGGAATGTTCTGTGGTGGTTGTTCCAGATGTTGTGCACAACATTTTAGTGTATGTTAGGAGAACATTCCAAGCATATTTCATCTAAATGGGCAATCATGGGCAAGTTGCAGCGGAGGGTGCAGAGCTGTTGGCCGGGGAAGGGGTAGCCAGGTGGAAAGCATGGCCAGCCGTAGCAAAATGCTTGTTGAAATTCTTGATTATTGTAGATTTATTGGTGGTGACAGTGTTTCCTAGCCTCAGTGCAGTGGGCAGCTGGGAGGAGGTGCTCTTATTCTCCATGGACTTTACAGTGTCCCAAAACTTTTTGGAGTTAGTGCTACAGGATGTACATTTCTGTTTGAAAAAGCTAGCCTTTGCTTTGTGGGGCTCTATTTTCTTATAACTAGATGTGATGCCTAGCTTAGAAAGAATGCATTAATGATTAAACATAATAGGTTTGTACTGTACTAATATAAATTGTTTAACATAACAAGCTGTGATTCATGTGAGGAGCTGTTAGGGAGTAGGGGGAGATAAGGCTTGTGTCTCACAGACACAAACACTGCCTCTTTGTTAAACCGCGCTCAAGGACGTGTACTGCAAAAGTGCCGACTCTCTGGACAAGTTGTGATGATAACAACTTATGCCTGGCAACAGTGAAGCGCCAAGGGGCTGGGACCAGCCTGTGCGCCAACGATAGGCTGAGTAAGTCTAAACCATGCTCAGTCTCTACTCTGATAGGCCAGCAGGGAGCGGGAACTATCTCTGTCAGAGTATTTAGGGAAGAACTTAGAACAATGGACCAGTTCTCTGTCTGCCCTGTGTGGTATTTCAGTGGACCCGTATATACGAACATCATATTTACCATTGAAGGTTTTGCATTAATTAAAATACTAGTCTATTATAGAAGACGTGTATTGAACTCTTTTTGTTCTGTCGTAGTAAATATAATTTGTTATAGGTTGGTCTGACTAAAATGTTGTGCAAGACCCATTTGTGTTAGGAGCTTGTTTTCAATAAATGCTGTTCCAGGTCAGAGAACAAAGGACAGAGGAGAACACCATATCTTGTCACCAGATGGCCTAGTCTTGCAGGAATGCGATAACAGGACAACACCCCCACCTCCGGCCATAAACCACCAGTTACTCCCCACGAGTTCCCTTGACACACACCAATATTTCATTTGCACGCACACTCATTCTCAACTCCTCACGAGTTCCCTGGACACACACAGACATTTCACTGTGCACGCACACTCAAACTCCACTCCCCTGTCTACTGGTCGGGTGCCAAGGGCAGAGGACTCTGCCGTGCACCAATGGGGCATCTGCTCTGGACAGAGCAGACCCGCCTCCTACGCCTCGGGAACCAATCAAGGGACTAGAAGAAGGACCCCTTCCTTTATGTTACATTGTATAAAGTAATGCTGTAAACTCTGTTTAAACATCCTTCTCAACTGTCTCCATCAGAGGCAATTGATTGGGTCCATGCATGTTAAACTAAACAGTACAAGATATCTCTGTGTTTAATAAACTGCCTTTTGCTTAAGCAAATTCCTCTCTGTCTAGCGTCGTTGGTTTGTACTTCCTCTCCTAATTATGTGTTCACCAACAGTTCCCAATACCAGATTTGAATTGACGCAACTTAACAGCTTTCCTAACTGATTGTGTATATTGGTTCCTGACTTCCCTGAAAAGTTGCATATCGCGGGGGCTGTTCGATGCTAATGCAATACGCCACAGGATGTTTTTGTGCTGGTCAAGGGCAGTCAAGTCTGGGGTGAACCAGGGGCTATATCTGTTCTTAATTCTACATTTTTTGAATGGGGCATGCTTATTTAAGATGGAGAGGAAAGCACTTTTAAAGAACAACCAGGCATCCTCTACTGACGGAATGAGGTCAATATCCATCCAGGATACCCGGGCCAGGTCAATAAGATAGGCCTGCTCGCTAAAGTGTTTTAGGGAGCGTTTGACAGTGATGAGGGGTGGTCGTTTGACCATGGACCCATTAAAGACGCAGGCAATGAGGCAGTGATCGCTGAGATCCTGGTTGAAGACAGCGGAGGTGTTTTTAGAGGGTAAATTAGTCAGGATGATATCTATGAGGTTGCCCATGTTTACGGATTTAGGGTTGTACCTGGTAGGTTCCTTGATCATTTGTGTGAGATTGAGGGCATCTAGTTTAGATTGTAGGACGGCCGGGGTGTTAAGCATATCCCAGTTTAGGTCACCAAGCAGTACGAACTCTGAGGATAGATGGGGGGCAATCAATTCACATATGGTGTCCAGGGCACAGCTGGGGGCTGAGGGGGGTCTGTAGCAAGCGGCAACAGTGAGAGACTTATTTCTGGAAAGGTGGATTTTTAGAAGTAGAAGCTCAAACTGTTTGGGCACAGACCTGGATAGTATGATAGTGCTCTGCAGGCTATCTCTACAGTAGATTGCAACTCCGCCCCCTTTGGCAGCAGTGTTGCCAACTTAGCGACTTTGTCGCTATATTTAGCGAGTATTCAGACCCCCCTAGCGATACATTTTCAAAAAAGCGACTAGCGACAAATCTAGCGACTTTTTCTGGTGTTATTGGAGACTCTGATGTATCGTTCTTACTCTTCTCAACGAGCAGCGGGTGCTGCCGTGGGCCCCACCCCCATCCCAAAGCACTCACAGACGGCCCAGTCCTCGTGCAGCAGTCCCTCCCAGCTGCAGTCAGAGCAGGAGATGTTCACCCCTCCATGTGCAGACTGCAAATGAATCACGCATGCGGGAAGACGTCGCTGGCTGATCCCGCCCTGGCTTACATTCAGGGCGGGATGTAAATGTAATTTTTTTTTTTTTTTAAACAAGAATCGACAGAAGAACGTTCATTTTTAGATCTAAACATATTTAGGGTGTTTTTTACTCACTTTTTGTCTCTCCCACAACGTTATTCCTCTCTCCTACAGCGTCCATCACAATTACATGCACATGGCCAATTATGCAAATTAGGTGACTTCTAGCGACTTTTAGGACAGCCAATAGCTACTTTACTTACTGAGGAGTTGGCAACACTGTTTGGCAGTTCTATCTAGACGGAAAATGTTGTAGTTGGGGATGGACATTTTCTGAATTTTTGGTGGCCTTCCTAAGCCAGGATTCAGACACTGCTAGAACATCAGGGTTGGCGGGTGTGCTAACGCAGTGAATAACTCAAACTTAGGGAGGAGGCTTCTGATGTTAACATGCAAGAAACCAAGGCTTGTACGGTTACAGAAGTCAACAAATGATAGCACCTGGGGAGTAGGAGTGATACTGGGGGCTACAGGGCCTGGGTTAACCTCTACATCACCAGAGGAACAGAGGAGGAATAGAATAAGGATACTGGTCTTCTAGTGCGTTGGGTACAGAGAATAAAAGGGGCAGAATTCCGGGCGTTGTAGAATAGATTCAGGGCATTCTGTACAGACAAGGATATGGATGGATATGAGTACAGTGGAGGTAAACCTAAGCGTTGGATAACAATGAAAGAGATAGCATCACTGGAGGCACTGATTGAGCCGGTCTCCGCGTGTATGGGGGGTGGGACAAAGGAGCTATCTGAGGCAGGTTGAGCAGGACTGGGTGCTCTACAGTGAAATAGTACAGTAAGATCTAACCGAAACAGCAATAGGCAAGGCATATTGACATGGGAGAGAGGCATAAAGCAATCACAGGTGTTATTCGAGAGAGCTAAGACAACAGCTGGTAATGGCGATGAAAGTTTGGGCTGAGGCTAAACAGATAAACAGGATGGGGTACCGTATAAAGGAACAGTCCAGCAGGCATCAGCTGTGTAGCTGAGTGATCATAAGGTCCAGTGAACAGTAATAGGTGAGTCCGGGAGCAGTTCGGTGGCTGCTACGGCACAGGCGAGCAGGAGGCACGGCTGTTGGTTGCGTGTGCTAGCGGGCCGGGGCTAGCAGATGGATCTTCGTGGTCGTCGCAACGGGAAGCCTGTTGAAACCACATCAGACGATTACGTCGGCAGACCAGTCGTGATGGATCGGCGGGGCTCCGTGTCAACACTAGGAGGTCCCGTCCGGTTGACAGAGAGGTAGATAGCCGGGAGATGGGCCTGGCTCGAGGCTAGCTTAAGGCTAACTGGTGCTTGCTACGGGACAGTGGTGATTAGCCAAACAACAACAACAGCCATTCGGTTGCAGCTAGCTAGTTGCGATGATCCGGTGTTAAGGTCCAGTGATTCGGTGATTCCGGCAGAAAATCCGATATGCTCTGGGTCGATAGCGCGCTGTGCAGACTATGCAGACTGGCCGGTAGGTAGTGCCTTACCCCTATAATGTCTGAAACAATTGATTTAAAGGGACAGTTCACTTCTTTGAAGTTTTAGCTTATGTTAGATTTTTTTAAAGTGGTTAAAAAGTGGTTAAAAATTGTAATTTGACAGCTAGTCTTTCAAAAAAAATTATATTTATTTTAAGACACATATTGATGCCATAAGCCAATGGTGCCACCTCAATGAACTTAGAAGGTGGGATAATGAAGATTTAAATGGTTTCACTGTTCAGATCCGTCTACACTTCTAAGGTATCCGGAGACAATGCGTGCCTGACTATCTCCGGAGGTGGTCAGGAAGATCTGATCACAATCAGATCACAATGTGTCTTTAATCATCTACACCTGTCTACAAATGTGGGCACAATCAGAATGTGGACAAGATCAGGACAAAGGATGCATGTTAGAACCAGGAATAAACTAGGATTGAGAGGGTAAGGGCCTCTTACTCTAATGCAGTTTTAATTCCAGTATTTCCTATATCTCTGTATTTTTCATGTCTGTCTGTTCAAATCTGTATCACTGTGAACAAGATGACCTCTAGTGGTCATGGAGGAATATTTCTACTGTATAAAGTAATCAGTGATAATAATACTAAATATAATTTTGTGTTGTCATTGTTAATATCATGTCAAATGGACACAACCTTTAGTTGAATGCATGACACAATACAAAATGCATTTATAAAACTATTGTGTGATCAATAAGAACATAACCTATGGGGATGTGGTTATGATAGTTTCATGTTATTTCATGTTTCTGTTTCAGTTTCAAGTTTTAATGTTACATGCAGTGAAATGCCAAAACCCAACAATGCACTAATAAATAACAATGTAATACTAGAAAAACAACACGAGAAATAAGAAGAAATATGAAGAAAACAATAAGTAAGTAAGCAACTATATACATGTTCAGTTCAATACTATATACATAGTCAGTTCAATACTATATACATGTTCAGTTCAATACTATATTTACAATGTGCAGGGATACTGGAGTGATGAGGGTAGATGTGTATAGGGGTAAGCATACTATATACATGTTCAGTTCCAATACTATATTAACAATGTGCAGGGATACTGGAGTGATGGGGATAGATATGTATAGGGGTAAGGTGACTAGGCATCAGGGTATAAGAAAAACAGAGTAGCAGCAGCTTGTACGTGAGTGGGTGTGCGTGTGTCGAGTCAGTATAAATGTATGTGCATGTTATGTGTGAGTGAGCAGATTATGGAGTGAGTGTGTGTGTGAGTGTGTGTGAGTGTGTGTGTGTGTGTGTGTGTGTGTGTGTGTGTGTGTGTGTGTGTGTGTGTGTGTGTGTGTGTGTGTGTGTGTGTGTGTGTGTGTGTGTGTGTGTGTGTGTGTGTGTGTGTGTGTGTGTGTGTGTGTGTGTGTGTGTGTGTGTAGGGCCCTGTGAGTGCGTAGAGGTCAATGGGGATAGAAGCCGTTCAAGAGCCTGTTGGTGCCAAACTTGATGCACCGGTACCGCTTGCCGTGCGGAAGCAGAGAGAATAGTCTATTGCTTGGGGGGTTAGAGTCTTTACCAATTTTCCGGGCCTTCCTACCACACCGCCTGATATAGAGGTCCTGGATGGCAGGGAACTCGGCCCCAGTACTGGGCTGTCTGCATCACCCTCTGTAGCGCCATGCGATCGAAGGCGGTGCTATTTCCATACCAGGCAGTAATGCAGCCAGTCAGCTGTAGAACCTTGTGTGGATTTGAGGGCCCATGCCAAACCTTTTCAACCTCCTGAGGGGGAAGAGGAGCTGTCGCACCTTCTTCACGACTGTGCACGTGTGTTTGGACCATTTTAAGTCCTTAGTGATTTGGACACCGAGGAACTTGAAGCTCTCGGCCTGCTCCACTGCGGCTCCGTCGATGTGGATGGGGGCGTGCTCGCCCCCCCCGTTTCCTATAGTCCATGATCAGCTCCTTTGGTCTTACTGACGTTGAGGGAGAGGTTGTTCTTCTGGCACCACACTGCCAGGTCACTGACCTCCTCCCTGTAGGCTGACTCATCGTCGCCGGTGATCAGGCCTACCACCGTCGTGTCGTCAGCGAACTTGATGAGGGTGTTGGAGTCGTGCATTGGCCACGCAGTCATGGTTGAACAGGGACTACAGGAGGGGACCAAGCACACACCCCTGTGAGGCCCCTTTGTTGAGGGTCAGCGTGGCGGAAGTGATGTTGCCTACCCTCACCACCTGGGATCGGCCCGTCAGGAAGTCCAGGATACAGTTGCAGAGGGAGGTGTTCAGACACAGTGTCCTAACCTTGGTGACGAGCTTGGAGGGGACAATGGTGTTGAACGCTGAGCTGTACTCAATGAACAGCATTCTTACATAGGTATTCCTCTTATCTAGGTGGGTGAAGGCAGTGCGGAGAGCAATTGAGATTGTGTCATCTATGGATCTGTTGGGGCGGTATGCAAATTAAGTGGGTCTAGGGTGTCTGGGATGGTGGAGTTAATGTGTGCCATAACCAGCCTCTCAAAACAATTAATGATTGCAGAAGTGAGTGCTACAGGGCGGTAGTCCAAAGACTCCCTACCAAATATGTTTAATACTGAAATAGGTCTTATTACATACATGGTATCAATAAAGTCCAGACCAGTACAGTAATTCCATAGTAGTTTACAGCCACTACCACACGCCTCAATCAATTTGAACACAAAACATAAGGGTAGAACAAAAAAATTATGTGATGTATACAACTCTTAAACCTGTACTGTGTCACGGTTTCGGCCGAGGCTGCTCCTCCTCCTGGTTCGGGCAGGCTTCGGCGGTCGTCGTCCCCGGAGTACTAGCTGCCACCGATCTATGTTTCATGTTCGTTTGGTTTTGTCTGGATGTTGTAGACCTGTGTCTTGTTAGTCCTCGTTAGTGTCCTATTTAGTTCTCGTTGTGTGTGCTTGTCGTTGTGTGTGATTGCGCTTCTGTTTCGTGTTTGGAGCTACATTTTCCCTCCAGTGTTTTGGAGAGGTTATTTTGCACATGTTAGTGCGCCGTTTGTTTTGTCGCCTGTGTGCGCCGTGTATTCGCCTTCGGGCTTATTGTGCTTCTGTCTTTGATATATATTGCACTAAAGCCTTTGGACTGAGCCTCTGCGTCCTGCGCATGATTCCTACACCACACCCACCTTCAGCACGCCTTGACATACTGTGAAGCCTAACATGATAATACAGGTAAAACATGTACTGTAGATATGAAGCCTAAAATGATAGCACAGGTTAAGCATAACATGATATGACAGGTTAAACATAATAATAATAATAATATGCCATTTAGCAGACACTTTTATCCAAAGTGACTTACAGTCATGTGCGCATACATTTTTATGTATGGGTGGTCCCGGGGATCGAACCCACTACCCTGGTGTTACAAGCACCATGCTCTACCAATTGAGCTATAGAGGACCTACATATATACATGTACTGTAGATATTAACCTTAACATGATCAGTTCATGTTCACAAAATGTGAAACAGTAGGCTATATCAATTATACTGAACAAAAATATAAACGCAACATGCAACAATTTCAACAATTTTACTGACTTACAGTTCATATAAGTAAATCAGTCAACTGAAATAAATTCATTAGGCCCTAATCTATGGATTTCAGATGGCTGGGAATACAGATTTGAATCTGTTGGTTACAGATACCTTAAAGAAAAGGTAGGGGAATGGATCAAAAAAACATTCAGTATCTGGTGTGACCACCATTTGCCTCATGCAGCGCGACACATCTCCTCGCATAGACTTAATCAGGCTGTTGATTGTGGCCTGTGGAATGTTTTCCCACTCCTCTTCAATGGCTGTGTGAAGTTGCTGGATATTGGCGGGAACTGGAACACACTGTCGTACATGTCGATGCAGAGCATCCCAAACATGCTCAATGGGTGACATGTCTGGTGAGTATGGAGGCCATGGAAGAACTGGGAAATGTTCAGCTTCAAGGGATTGTGTACAGATCCTTGCGACATGAGATGATGGCGGCGGATGAATGGCACGACAATGGGCCTCAGGATCTCGTATGGTATCTCTGTGCATTCAAATTGCCATCAATAAAATGAAATTGTGTTCATTGTCCGTAGCTTATGCCTGCCCATACCTTAACCCCACCGCCACCATGGGGCACACTGTTCACAATGTTGACATCAGCAAACTGCTCACCCATACAACACAATACAGTGGGGAAAAAAAGTATTTAGTCAGCCACCAATTGTGCAAGTTCTCCCACTTAAAAAGATGAGAGAGGCCTGTAATTTTCATCATAGGTACACGTCAACTATGACAGGCAA
Source organism: Coregonus clupeaformis (assembly GCF_020615455.1). Classification (NCBI taxonomy): domain Eukaryota; kingdom Metazoa; phylum Chordata; class Actinopteri; order Salmoniformes; family Salmonidae; genus Coregonus; species Coregonus clupeaformis. The sequence continues at coordinate 19,020,015 of NC_059215.1, read as the reverse complement.
AATGAGAAAAAATAATCCAGAAAATCACATTGTAGCATTTTTAATGAATTTATTTGCAAATGATGGTGGAAAATAAGTATTTGGTCAATAACAAAAGTTTCTCAATACTTTGTTATATACCCTTTGTTGGCAATGACACAGGTCAAACGTTTTCTGTAAATCTTCACAAGGTTTTCACACACTGTTTCTGGTATTTTGGCCCATTCCTCCATGCAGATCTCCTCTAGAGCAGTGATGTTTTGAGGCTGTCGCTGGGCAACACAGACTTTCAACTCCCTCCAAAGATTTTCTATGGGGTTGAGATCTGGAGACTGGCTAGGCCACTCCAGGACCTTGAAATGCTTCTTACGAAGCCACTCCTTCGTTGCCCGGGCGGTGTGTTTGGGATCATTGTCATGCTGAAAGACTCAGCCACATTTCATCTTCAATGCCCTTGCTGATGGAAGGAGGTTTTCACTCAAAATCTCACGATACATGGCCCCATTCATTCTTTCCTTTACACGGATCAGTCGTCCTGGTCCCTTTGCAGAAAAACAGCCCCAAAGCATGATGTTTCCACCCCCATGCTTCACAGTAGGTATGGTGTTCTTTGGATGCAACTCAGCATTCTTTGTCCTCCAAACATGACGAGTTGAGTTTTTACCAAAAAGTTATATTTTGGTTTCATCTGACCATATGACATTCTCCCAATCCTCTTCTGGATCATCCAAATGCACTTCAGACGGGCCTGGACATGTACTGGCTTAAGCAGGGGGACACGTCTTGCACTGCAGGATTTGAGTCCCTGGCGGCGTAGTGTGTTACTGATGGTAGGCTTTGTTACTTTGGTCCCAGCTCTCTGCAGGTCATTCACTAGGTCCCCCCGTGTGGTTCTGGGATTTTTGCTCACCGTTCTTGTGATCATTTTGACCCCAAGGGGTGAGATCTTGCGTGGAGCCCCAGATCGAGGGAGATTATCAGTGGTCTTGTATGTCTTCCATTTCCTAATAATTGCTCCCACAGTTGATTTCTTCAAACCAAGCTGCTTACCTATTGCAGATTCAGTCTTCCCAGCCTGGTGCAGGTCTACAATTTTGTTTCTGGTGTCCTTTGACAGCTCTTTGGTCTTGGCCATAGTGGAGTTTGGAGTGTGACTGTTTGAGGTTGTGGACAGGTGTCTTTTATACTGATAACAAGTTCAAACAGGTGCCATTAATACAGGTAACGAGTGGAGGACAGAGGAGCCTCTTAAAGAAGAAGTTACAGGTCTGTGAGAGCCAGAAATCTTGCTTGTTTGTAGGTGACCAAATACTTATTTTCCACCATAATTTGCAAATAAATTCATTAAAAATCCTACGATGTGATTTTCTGGATTTTTTCCCCTCAATTTGTCTGTCATAGTTGACGTGTACCTATGATGAAAATTACAGGCATCTCTCATCTTTTTAAGTGGGAGAACTTGCACAATTGGTGGCTGACTAAATACTTTTTTTCCCCACTGTACACGTGGTCTGCGGTTGTGAGGCCGGTTGGACGTACTGCCAAATTCTCTAAAATGACATTGGAGGCAGCTTACGGTAGAGAAATTAACATTCAATTATCTGGCAACAGCTCTGGTGAACAGTCCTGCAGTCAGCATGCCAATTGCACACTCCCTCAAAACTTCAGACATCAGTTGCATTGTGTTGTGTGACAAAACTGCACATTTTAGAGTGGCCTTTTATTGTCCCCAGCACAAGGTGCACCTGTGTAATGATCATGCTGTTTAATCAGCTTCTTGATATGCCACACCTTTCAGGTAGATTGATTATGTTGGCAAAGGAGAAATGCTCACTAACAGGGATGTAAACAAATTTGTGCACAAACGTTTTTGAGAAATAAGCTTTTTTTTCCGTATGGAACATTTCTTGAATCTTTTATTTCAGCTCCTGAAACATGGGACCAACACTTTACATGCGTTTATATTTTTTGTTCAGTGTAGTTAGGAATTCCACAGTAACAGTAAAATGTATGTCAAACAAAAAACAATGATTGCAATGATTAGTGCAGGTGCAAAGTTTGGTAACAGAATGACTGCACAAACCGCAACAAACATCATTCTGTTATCAAACTTTGCATCTGCACTGTTCTTCAAGTAAATGTGTTTTTTGCAACATTTTCAGTGGAAATCGTTAAAAGTAGTCCTCGTGCATAGAGTTGTATGGTTTGTTTAACTTTGCAATCATTGGTTTTTGTTTGACCTACATTGTAAAGTGAAAAATCTGAGTCTCAGTGTCACTCTGCTACTGTGGAATTGCCCGAATACTATAGTAGATTACAATGATAAAATACAACTAAAGGTTATCGAAATAGTGAGGCTCATCAATACTCTACTACTACTTTTTAGTCCTACCAGGAACTCTTTACCTTTGCATAGATAAGAATGACTGAACTTTTAACCTAATAAATGAGTGAACCCCTGTTCACGATCAAGAGAAATGTTAAAGAGATTCTCCGGTACTTTTGTATACTTTTTAGCAAGAAGTTCTGAAAGTAGCACTAACGAGACAAAAGTGGTCACAGAAAAATCCATACTACGTCACAAATACAGTGCATTCGGAAAGTATTCAGACCCCTTGACTTTTTCCACTTTTTGTTACGTTACAGCCTTATTCTAAAATTGATTAAATTGTTTTTTCCCTCATCAATCTACACCCAATATCCCATAATGACAAAGCAAAAACAGGTTTTAGAAATGTTTGCAAATGTATAAAATAAATAAATATCACATTTACATAAGTATTCAGACCCTTTATTCAGTACTTTGTTGAAGCACCTTTGGCAGCGATTACAGCCTAGAGTCTTCTTGGGTATGACGCTACAAGCTTGGCACACTTGTATTTGGGGAGTTTCTCCCATTCTTCTCTGCAGATCCTCTCAAGCTCTGTCAGGTTGGATGGGGAGCGTCCAGAGATGTTCGATCTGGTTCAAATCCGGGCTCTGGCTGGGCCACTCAAGGATATTCAGAGACATGTCCCGAAGCGACTCATGCATTGTCTTGGCTGTGTACTTAGGGTCGTTGTCATGTTGGAAGGTGAACCATCACCCCAGACTGAGATCCTGAGGGCTCTGGAGCAGGTTTTCATCAAGGATCTCTCTGTACTTTGCTTTGTTTATCTTTCCTTCGATCCTGACTAGTCTCCCAGTCCCTGCCGCTGAAAAACATCCCCACAGCATGATGCTGCCACCCCCATGCTTCACCGTAGAGATAGTGCCAGGTTTCCTCTTGACGTGATGCTTGGCATTCAGGCCAAAGAGTTCAATCTTGGTTTAACCTCTTAAGGTTCTGACCCTTTTTTTCCATTTTCGCCTAAAATGACATACCCAAATCTAACTGCCTGTAGCTCCTGAAGCAAGGATATGCTTATTCTTGATACCATTTGAAAGGTAACACTTTGAAGTTTGTGGAAATGTGAAATTAATGTAGGAGAATATAACACATTAGATCAGGTAAAAGATAATACAAACAAAAAAAAACATGCATTTTCTATTATTTTTTTTGTTCCATCATCTTTGAAATGCAAGAGAAAGGCCACAATATAATATTGCAGTTTAGGTGCAATTTAGATTTTGGCCAATAGATGGCAGCAGTGTGTGTGCAAAGTTTCAGATTGATCCAGTGAAGCATTGCAATACTTGACTATTTTCTATCAAGTCTGCCCAAATGTGCCGAATTGGTCAATTGATACATTTTCAAGTACATAACTATAGAGAACATACAAAAATGATATGGTCATACAAAATGTAAGTTTACACACTCACAGGAATGTCATACATGATGGATAACTTTCACACATCTAGATGGCCGGGCGGGGTGAGTGTGGAGCCAGAGACAGCAGGGGTTCAAACTGTAGAACCCAGTTCCTACATTTGAATATAAAAATTGATTTTATCAAACAAAATTATGCTACAATTTATCTCTGGGACCCTTAGGATGACAAATCAGAGCAAGATTACTGAATGTAAGTATATTATTTACCTTCAGAGGTGAATGTATCAAACTAGTTGCCGTGATTAGTTTTTTGTTGTTGTGCACTCTCCTCAAACAATAGCATGGTCTTTTTTCACTGTAATAGCTACTGTAAATTGGAAGTTGCAGTTAGATTAACAAGAATTTAAGCTTTCTGCCCATATAAGACATGTCTATGTCCTGGCAAGTTTGCTGTTACTTACAACAGTCATGCTAATCACATTAGCGCACGTTAGCTCAACCGTCCCGTTTACGGGACACCGATCTGACCAGAGAATCTTGTTTCTCATGGTCTGAATCCTTTAGGTGCCTTTTGGCAAACTCCAAGTGGGCTGTCATGTGCCTTTTACTGAGGAGTGGCTTCCATCTGGCCACTCTACCATAAAGGCCTGATTGGTGGAGTGCTGCAGAGAGGGTTGTCCTTCTGGAAGGTTCTCCCATCTCCACAGAGGAACTCTTGAGCTCTGTCAGAGTGACCATCGGGTTCTTGGTCACCTCCCTGACCAAGACCCTTCTCCCCCGATTGCTCAGTTTGGCCGGGCGTCAAGCTCTAAGAAGAGTCTTGGTGGTTCCAAACATCTTCCATTTAAGAATGATGGAGGCCACTGTGTTCTTGGGGACCTTCAATGCTGCAGAAATGTTTTGGTACCCTTCCCTAGGTCTTTGCCTCGACACAATTCTGTCTTGGAGCTCTACGGACAATTCCTTCGACCTCATGGCTTGGTTTTCGCTCTGACATGCAATGTCAACTGTGGGACCTTTTATAGTGTGCCTTTCCAAATAATGTCCAATCATCTGAATTTATCACTGGTGGACTCCAATCAAGTTGTTGGACTCCAATCAAGTTGTAGAAACATCTCAAGGATGATCAACGGAAACAGGATGCACTTGAGCTCAATTTCAAGTCTCATAGGAAAGGGTCTGAATACTTATGTTTTTTATTTTTAATAAATGTGCAAAAATGTCTAAAAACCTGTTTTCGCTTTGTCTTTATGGGGTATTGTGTGTAGATTGATGAAGGGAAAAAATAATTTAATCAATTTTAGAATAAGGCTGTAACGTAACAAAATGTGGAAAAAGTCAAAGGGTCTGAACACTTTCCGAATGCACAGTATGTGCACCACGTCATTGCTCTCTCTCTCTCTCTAACTCAGCTGTCACTGAAAAGGTGAGGGGCTGAAGCTCATTGGCTAGAACTCAAATTGCTAGGAGGCTGGGCCACGTTGGGGAAAATGTAGGGAAAATGGTGCAGCACAGCTTTCAAAATTGGGAATTCATGGCTAATGAGGTAAGACAGTAATTCTGCTCATAGATTTTTGCATGTGTAAACTACACTGTAAAAAAACGTAGTTGTTGTAACTAATTATTATTAAGTAACTGGTCTCACAGTCTTTTTTCTGTTACCTGAACTATAAAATATTGTTGGCCCAAACTTAGCTCCAACTTGAAAAAACCCAGTCAATTTATAATGACAAGTTTAACATATCATTACCTGGGATTTGAACTCACAACCTCTTGGTTCATGGCATTCAGATCTTCCTGCTATGCCGCCATGTCTTTTTTTTTGCAGTGTACACATTGACACATCAAGCCAAAAGCGGGAGGTTTAAAAAATACTCAGTAGTCGCCAAAGTTCCGGAGCATGTCTTTAACTGCATGATTTATGGCAATTTAAATATTTTTTGGACAACCTTTCTTAACTACATTAACATAACTTGCTAAACTAATGCTTGAATCTTGGAGGCCCCGAAGGCAGTAAGGTAATATGTGGCGGAAGAATGTACAACCAGTACATCTAATACCGAAGTAGAAAAAACAGGTTTGATGCAGATTTAAAGTCATAGGCAGCCTAGTTTCTTAAATGTGTGTGTTGCCACATGTACACTACAGTCATCGGTTTCTAATTGGACATAGAACCCTAATAAACGAAGGCAGCTTTCAGATAACAAACACATGGTGGTGCTACATCCTAATAGTGTTGAGATTTCAAGAGCAACGTGGGGTACCCTAACACCACAAATGTTATTGATCTTTATAGCTTTCTTATTTGCAATGACAAAGAACAGACCTCATACAAAAAAATAAAAATAAGTTGTACAGATCAATCATTTAAAAAGAAATGGCAAGTGTGCATATTGTCTGTGTGGCAATGACACCTGATGTCACTATTCTGTTTGAAATATCTGTTTGTTGATTTTGACTGTAGTGCGTAGCTAATTTTGTTAATTGTTGAGTGTTCCCTAATAGTACAAAAACAACAAAAACTGCAAAAAGCCAGAGATAGAAAGGGGAAGCTGTCAAGACCAAGAGCCTCAGATGAAGAAGCACAGGACTTGATGAACATCAAGTGGTGGTGGCAGATTGCCTAGCAGTTAGTGTTGGGCCAGTGATTGAAAGGTTGGCAGTTTGAATCCCCAAGCTGACAAGGTGACTAATCTGTTGATGTGCACTTGAGCAAGGCACTGAACCCAAATTGCTCCAGGGTTGCTGTTGATAATGGCAGACCCTGGCTGTGACCCCACTCTCAGGGGGAGTTGGCATATGCAACAAAAAAAACATTTCCAATTCACACGTGTATTAGTACATGTGTGAAATAGGACAAATATAAATACCCATCTAGTTGTTATTATTTTCTCAGTCAGTTGATCAAGGGTTAAGACAGACAACCACAGAACCTTTTACAATAAGCACATCAAGCTGACCTTGAAATTAAAAGGGAAACACTTTTAATAGTGGTCCCAACGCCAGCAGGTCCCATAAGCTCCTGTAAGAGGAACCTGACACCTGAGTGAGTCCCATTGTCACGTCTCCTCCCGTTGCTCCCCTCCGGTGCTCTGATTCGCCGGTCTACTGAGCCACCGGTCTGAGCGCTCCACCTCGGCAACACCGGAATGGAAACCCAACGCACCCTAATCACCTCCAGCGCACCTGCACCTCATCATCTCATCACCACCCCTATATAGCCCTGGACTGTTCAGTGTTGTGTTGTGTGTGATTGTTAGTGTCATGTCCTTGCGCTTTGCTGTTCTCTTGCTCAGTGTTAAGTAAACCTTTACATTGTTGATTCCTGCGTCTGCGTCCTGCCTCTTCATATCCTCAGTACTCGTCACAGAATCACACACCAATCACGAAGATGGATGCAGCAGGTACTCCTCCTGGAGTTTCCCAGCGCCTCGACCAGCATCAGCAGCAGATTGCCCAGCTGAAAGCCGCCATGCAGGAAGTGCTCCAAACGCTGCATAAAATGACCATCGTCACCGTGGGGCATCTCAATCGGACCAAGATAGGATAGCTCTGGTGATTTTCGCTACTGAAGGGAAAGGCGCTGGATTGGGCCACGGCAGTCTGGGAAGGAGGTGAGGCCGCGGCGCTTCCCTACTCCACCTTCCTCGCTCGGTTCAGGGCGGTGTTTCATCATCCCACGGAGGGAAAGGACGGGGGTGAGCGTCTCCTCCGGCTACAACAGGGAGAGGAGGCCGCGTTTGAGTACGCCCTGAGCTTTCGCACGATGGTGGCGTCTTCCGGCTGGAATGAGCGTGCTCTGCGCACGGCCTTCAGGAGAGGCTTACGGGAGGACATCACGACGGAACTCGCATGTCGGGACGAAGAGATTGACCTTGATACCCTCATCGCCACGTCCATTCATCTTGACAACATGTTGAGAGACCGACAGCATTCCCAACACCACCCAGAGCCTTGACGCTCACCCCATTTGATCTATGGAAGACGCCCTGCCTCCGAATCCTCACCCATGGAGGTGGGCAGCACCTCCTACCCCACCACGGACCACAGATCTCCTGGCGGCTCCCTATTTAGGTGATATGACTCCAGTCGCCGCTCCGTGAGTGTTCCGTAATCACCTGTCACCAAACCATTGTTCTTAGTTCCCCTAACGGTGAATGGTTCTTCCTTCTCTTCGCTTTCCACGGCAATGATAGATTCTGGATCAGCGGGGAACCTTATCAATAGGGAGCTGGTCTCTGAATGGGGGTTGCCCACCGTACCACTGTCTTCTCCGCTACACGTCACCTCGCTGGACAATAAACCACATGGATCAGGCACCATTACGCACGTCACTCTCCCCATCACCATTCCCACACTAGCGGAGCACCACAAGGAGCTGTCCTTCCACATTGTGACGTCACCCCTTCACCGGATCGTTTTGGGATTGCCCTGGCTCAGACTACACAACCCCACCATCAATTGGATCACCAAGTGGATCACAGCCTGGTCCCCCTCATACCGGAGGACCTGCCTGCCGGTAGTTTGTTGTTCCACGTCAGTGGAGAGTCCGGAGTCCGCCCTCCAGCCCAACATTCCACATGAGTACGCAGATCTCTCCGGTGTCTTCTCTGCCTCCAAGGCTAAGTGTCTCCCTCCTCACAGGCCCTGGGACTGCACCATTGACCTGCTGGAGGGACAACACCCCCCGAAGAGTTGCATTTACTCCCTCTCCATAGCGGAGACTGAGGCCATGGAGAAGTATGTGGCGGAGACCCTGAAACAGGGGTTCATCAGACGCGCTACCTCTCCTGCCTCCACCAGCTTCTTCTTCGTGGCCAAAAAAGACGGAGGACTGAGGCCTTGCATTGACTACCGGGGGCTGAACGCAGTCACCACCAAGTACCGGTACCCCCTCCCTCTGGTTCCGTCGGCCATCGAGCAGCTGCGAGGGGCCCGGTACTTTACCAGGTTGGACCTGAGGAGTGCCTACAACCTGATCCGAATCTGGGAAGGAGACGAGTGGAAGACGGCATTCAGCACTACCTCAGGCCACTATGAATACTGCATCATGCCCTACGGCCTCGCCAACGCACCTTCCGTGTTCCAGTCCTTCGTCAATGACGTGTTCCGAGACATGCTGAGTAGACAGGTGGTGGTGTACATCGACGATATCCTGATCTACTCGGCTACGTTTGAGGAGCATATCAGGGACGTCCGAGCGGTCCTACATCGCCTCCAGGAACACAGCTTGTTGGTGAAGGGGGAGAAATGCGAATTCCACCAACAGGCCATCTCCTTCCTGGTATACAGGATTAGTCCTCAGAGGGTGTTCATGGAAAGAGCGAAGACGGACGCCGTCAGGTCATGGCCAGTCCCCACCACCATCAAGGGCCTACAGAGCTCCCTGGGCTTCGCAAATTTCTACCGTCGTTTCATCAGGTCCTTCAGCTCCATAGCCGCCCCACTCACCTCTCCTTAAGGGTGTGCCTCAGAAGCTGGCCTGGAACCATGAGGTTGACTCTGCCTTCAAGAGGCTGAAGGAGAGGTTCACCACAGCGCCCCTCCTAAAACACCCAGATCCATCTCGTCCTTTCATCCTAGAGGTGGATGCACTGAGGGTGTGGGGTCCTCTCCCAGCTGCAAGGTAAGCCAGAGGAAATGTATCCCTCTGCCTTTTTCTCGAAAAAGCTTACCCCCGCAGAGAGGAACTATGGAGTTGGAGACAGGGAGCTGTTGGCGGTGGTCCTCGCTCTGGAGGAATGGAGACACTGGCTGGAGGACGCAGCCCATCCATTCCGGATTCTCACTGACCACCTGAATTTGGAGCACATACGGGCAGTGACACGGATGAACTCTCAAGCCAGGTGAGCCCAATTTCTTACTCACTTTCAGTTTATTCTGCCCTACCGCCCAGGATCCCAGAATGTGAAGGCCGACGCACTCTCCAGGATGCACCATACCGGAAAAAGGAAGGATCTGGGGGGTCCTATCCTGCCTCTGTCTCTCATCGTGGCACCTGTCATTTGGGATATGGACGAAGACATCCGCCTGGCGGCTCAGGAGGACCCAGCGCCTGCCAACGCCCCTCCGGGGCACGTGTATGTACCCACCAGGGCCGTGACCGCCTGCTGATATGGTCGCACGCCACCCTTACGGCAGGGCACTCCGGTACTACATTCTCTCTCACAAAAATACTGGTGGCCCACCTTGTCTCCCGCTATATCAACTCCTGTTCCATATGTGCCCAAACGAAGACACCGCAGAACGCCCCGGCAGGCAAACTATTTCCTCTCCAAGTGCCTCAGCGACCTTGGTCACACCTGTCCATAGACTTTGTCACCGACCTGCCACGTTCTGACGGCTTCACCACAGTCCTGGTGGTCGTAGATTGGTTCTCCAAATCATGCCGTTTTTTGCGACTAACTGGTCTTCCTTCTGCTCTCCAGGTCCTATTCCAACAGGTCTTCCGGCATTATGGACTTCCGGAGGACATCGCCTCGGACCTTGGCCCGCAATTCACCTCCCGAGTGTGGAAGGCTTTCCTGGAGAAGATCGGGGCCACGGCCAGCCTCACTTCCGGGTATAGGACTCAGTCGAATGGGCAGGTGGAGCGCATGAACCAGGAGCAGGGGAGATTTCTTCGTTGCCACTGTCAGGACCGGCAGGGTGAGTGGACAAGGTTTCTTCCCTGGGCAGAATATGCCCAGAAACCTCGTTCACTCCTCCACGGGGCTCACTCCCTTCCAGTGTGTCCTGGGGTACCAGCCGGCCCTGGCCCCTTGGAAACCCAGCCAGACAGATGAGCCCGCTGTCGACGAGTGGTTCCGCAGGGCTGGACAGGTCTGGGATGCCGTCCATGTCCATCTCCAGAGGGCCACCGCAGTGAGGCCCCCGTATTCAAGCCTGGGGATCGTGTCTGGCTGTCCACTAAAAACCTCCCTCTCCGCCTGCCCTGCAAGAAACTGAGCCCCCGGTTTGTGGGGCCGTTTAAGGTCCTCCGGCAGATAAATGAGGTATTGTACTGGCTGCTCCTTCCCCCTCACTACCGTGTCTCACCCACTTTTCATGTGTCCCTCCTCAGGCCGGTGGTTCCTGGTCCTCTGGTGGATGCCGTCCCCCAGGGTACGCCCCTGCCCCTGGACATTGACGGGAGTCCGGCGTATGCGGTGAGGGACCTGCTGGACTCCAGGTTCCGTGGGGGATGGCTCCGTCACCTGCTGGACTGGGAAGGGTATGGTCATGAGGAGAAGAGCTGGGTTCCGGCTAGGGACGTTCTGGACCCCAACCTAATTCGGGACATCCACTGTCGCCGCCCTGACCGGCCCGCTCCTCGTCCTCGGGGTCATCCTCCTGGCTGGCGATGTCCTGCGGTGGGAGCCGCGCGTCCGGGGGGGGGGAGGGGGGTACTGTCACGTCTCCTCCCGTTGCTCCCCTCCGGCACTCTGATTCGCCAGTCTACTGAGCCACCGGTCTGAGCGCACCACCTCGGCAACACCGAATGGAAACCCAACGCACCCTAATCACCTCCAGTGCACCTGCACCTCATCACCACCCCATATAGCCCTGGACTGTTCAGTGTTGTGTTGTGTGTGTGTGATTGTTAGTGTCATGTCGTGTACTCGCTCGTTGTTGTTCTCTTGCTCAGTGTTAAGTAAACCTTTACATTGTTGATGTCTGCGTCCTGCCTCTTCGTATCCTCAGTACTCGTCACACCCATAGACGTTAGTATAAATCCCCCCGCACAGTCCCCGCAGCCGGACAACTTTCTCATGGCTTCTGGAGGGAAATACTGTTGGAATGCTCAACCGGTGTCGCTCATTCAGCCGACAGAAACCTTCAACCGGTTTTCCCCATTATGTAGCGAGTCGGAGTCTGAGTCTGAGTCTTCTCTAGTCTCTACTCCTCCCGTTACGGGGTCTGAGACGCCGAAGGCTCCCACCATTAGCTCTGACAAATTGAAAACCCTAGTCATTGGCGACTCCATTACCCGCAGTATTAGACTTAAAACGAATCACCCAGCGATCATACACTGTTTACCAGGGGGCAGGGCTACCGACGTTAAGGCTAATCTAAAGATGGTGCTGGCTAAAGCTAAAACTGGCGAGTGTAGAGAGTATAGAGATATTGTTATCCACGTCGGCACCAACGATGTTAGGATGAAACAGTCAGAGGTCACCAAGTGCAACATAGCTTCAGCTTGTAAATCAGCTAGAAAGATGTGTCGGCATCGAGTAATTGTCTCTGGCCCCCTCCCAGTTAGGGGAAGTGACGAGCTCTACAGCAGAGTCTCAGCACTTAATCGCTGGTTGAAAACTGTTTTCTGCCCCTCCCAAAAGATAACATTTGTGGATAATTGGCCCTCTTTCTGGGACTCACCCACAAACAGGACCAAGCCTGACCTGCTGAGGAGTGACGGACTCCATCCTAGCTGGAGGGGTGCTCTCCTCTTATCTACCAACATAGATAGGGCTCTAACTCCTCTAGCCCCACAGTGAAATAGGGTGCAGGCCAGGCAGCAGGCTGTTAGCCAACCTGCCAGCTTAGTGGAGTCTGCCAATAGCACAGTCAGTGTAGTCAGCTCAGCCATACCCATTGAGACTGTGTCTGTGCCTCGACCTAGGTTGGGCAAAACTAAACATGGCGGTGTTCACCCTAGCAATCTTATTAGGATAAAGACCTCCTCCATTCCTGCCATTATTGAAAGAGATCGTGATACCTCACATCTCAAAATAGGGTTACTTAATGTTAGATCCCTCACTTCAAAGGCAGTCATAGTCAATGAACTAATCACTGATCATAATCTCGATGTGATTGGCCTGACTGAAACATGGCTTAAGCCTGATGAATTTGCTGTGTTAAATGAGGCCTCACCTCCTGGTTACACTAGTGACCATATTCCCGTGCATCCCGCAAAGGCGGAGGTGTTGCTAACATTTACGATAGCAAATTTCAATTTACAAAAAAAAAATGGCGTTTTCATCTTTTGAGCTTCTAGTCATGAAATCTATGCAGCCTACTCAATCACTTTTTATAGCTACTGTTTACAGGCCTCCTGGGCCATATACAGCGTTCCTCTCTGAGTTTCCTGAATTCCTATCAGACCTTGTAGTCATAGCAGATCATATTCTAATTTTTGGTGATTTTAATATTCACATGGAGAAGTCCACAGACCCACTCCAAAAGTCTTTCGGAGCCATTATCGACTCAGTGGGTTTTGTCCAACATGTCTCTGGACCTACTCACTGCCACAGTCATACTCTGGACCTAGTTTTGTCCCATGGAATAAATGTTGTAGATCTTAATGTTTTTCCACAAAATCCTGGACTATCGGACCACCATTTTATTACATTTGCAATCGCAACAAATAATCTGCTCAGACCCCAACCAAGGAGCATCAAAAGTCGTGCTATAAATTCTCAAACAACACAAAAATTCATTGATGCCCTTCCAGACTCCTTCTGCCTACCCAAGGACGTCAGAGGACAAAAATCAGTTAACCACTTAACTGAGGAACTCAATTTAACCTTGCGCAATACCCTAGATGCAGTTGCACCCCTAAAAACGAAAAACATTTGTCATAAGAAACTAGCTCCCTGGTATACAGAAAATACCCGAGCTTTGAAGCAAGCTTCCAGGAAATTGGAACGGAAATGGCGCCACACCAAACTGGAAGTCTTCCGACTAGCTTGGAAAGACAGTACCGTGCAGTACCGAAGAGCCCTCACTGCTGCTCGATCATCCTACTTTTCCAACTTAATTGAGGAAAATAAGAACAATCCAAAATTTCTTTTTGATACTGTTGCAAAGCTAACTAAAAGCAGCATTCCCCAAGAGAGGATGGCTTTCACTTCAGCAGTGATAAATTCATGAACTTCTTTGAGGAAAAGATCATGACCATTAGAAAGCAAATTACAGACTCCTCTTTGAATCTGCGTATTCCTCCAGGGCTTAGCTGTCCTGGATCTGCACAGACTCTGCGAGGGCCTGGGATCGGGAGAGACACTTAAGTGTTTTAGTACTATATCTCTTGACACAATGATGAAAATAATCATGGCCTCTAAACCTTCAAGCTGCATACTGGATCCTATTCCTACTAAACTGCTGAAGGAGCTGCTTCCTGTGCTTGGCCCTCCTATGTTGAACATAATAAACAGCTCTCTATCCACCGGATGTGTACCAAACTCACTAAAAGTGGCAGTGATAAAGCCTCTCTTGAAAAAGCCAAACCTTGACCCGGAAAATATAAAAAACTATCGGCCTATATCGAATCTTCCATTCCTCTCAAAAATTTTAGAAAAAGCTGTTGCGCAGCAACTCACTGCCTTTCTGAAGACAAACAATGTATACGAAATGCTTCAGTCTGGTTTTAGACCCCATCATAGCACTGAGACTGCACTTGTGAAGGTGGTAAATGACCTTTTAATGGCGTCAGACCGAGGCTCTGCATCTGTCCTCGTGCTACTAGACCTTAGTGCTGCCTTTGACACCATCGATCACCACATTCTTTTGGAGAGACTGGAAACCCAAATTGGTCTACACGGACAAGTTCTGGCCTGGTTTAGATCCTACCTGTCGGAAAGATATCAGTTTGTCTCTGTGAATGGTCTGTCCTCCGACAAATCAACTGTACATTTCGGTGTTCCTCAAGGTTCCGTTTTAGGACCACTATTGTTTTCACTATATATTTTACCTCTTGGGGATGTTATTCGAAAACATAATGTTAACTTTCACTGCTATGCGGATGACACACAGCTGTACATTTCAATGAAACATGGTGAAGCCCCCAAAATTGCCCTCGCTAGAAGCCTGTGTTTCAGACATAAGGAAGTGGATGGCTGAAAACTTTTTACTTTTAAACTCGGACAAAACAGAGATGCTTGTTCTAGGTCCCAAGAAACAAAGAGATCTTCTGTTAAATCTGACAATTCATCTAGATGGTTGTAAAGTCGTCTCAAATAAAACTGTGAAGGACCTCGGTGTTACTCTTGACCCTGATCTCTCTTTTGACGAACATATCAAGACTGTTTCAAGGACAGCTTTTTTCCATCTACGTAACATTGCAAAAATCAGAAATTTTCTGTCCAAAATTGATGCAGAAAAATTAATCCATGCATTTGTTACTTCTAGGTTAGACTACTGCAATGCTCTATTTTCCGGCTACCCGGATAAAGCACTAAATAAACTTCAGTTAGTGCTAAATACGGCTGCTAGAATCCTGACTAGAACCAAGAAATTTGATCATATTACTCCAGTGCTAGCTTCCCCTACACTGGCTTCCTGTTAAGGCAAGGGCTGATTTCAAGGTTTTACTGTTAACCTATAAAGCGTTACATGGGCTTGCTCCTACCTATCTTTCCGAGTTGGTCCTGCCGTACATACCAATATGTACGCTACGGTCACAAGACGCAGGCCTCCTAATTGTCCCTAGAATTTCTAAGCAAACAGCGGGAGGCAGGGCTTTCTCCTATAGATCTCCATTTTTATGGAACAGTCTGCCTACCCATGTGAGAGACGCAGACTCGGTCTCAACCTTTAAGTCTTTACTGAAGACTTATCTCTTCAGTAGGTCATATGATTGAGTGTAGTCTGGCCCAGGAGTGTGAAGGTGAACGGAAAGGCTGGAGCAACGAACAGCCCTTGCTGTCTCTGCCGGGCCGGTTCCCCTCTCCACTGGGGTTCTCTGCCTCTAACCCTGTTGCAGGGGCTGAGTCACTGGCTTGCTGGTGCTCTTTCATGCCGTCCCTGGGAGGGGTGCGTCACTTGAGTGGGTTGAGTTACTGACGTGATCTTCCTGTCTCGTTGGCGCCCCCCCTTGGTTTGTGCTGTGGTGGAGACCTCTGTGGGCTATACTCGGCCTTGTCTCAGGATTGTAAGTTGGTGGTTGGGGATATCCCTCTAGTGGTGCGGGGGCTGTGCTTTGGCGGAGTGGGTGGGGTTATATCCTTCCTGTTTGGCCCTGTCCGGGGTTTCTTCGGATGGGGCCACAGTGTCTCCGGACCGCTCCTGTCTCAGCCTCCAGTATTTATGCTGCAGTAGTTTATGTGTCGGGGGGCTGGGGTTAGTTGGTTATACCTGGAGTACTTCTCCTGTCTTATCCAGTGTCCTGTGTGAATTTAAGTATGCTCTCTCTAATTCTCTCGTTCTCTCTTTCTCTCTGAGAACCTGAGCCCTAGGACCATACGTCAGGACTACCGGGCATGATGACACCTTGCTGTCCCCAGTCCGCCTGGCCTTGCTGCTATTCCAGTTTCAACTGTTCTGCCTGCGGCTACGAAACCCCTACCTGTCCCAGACCTGCTGTTTTCAACTCTTTAATGATCGGCTATGAAAAGCCAACTGAGAGACCTGAGCCCTAGGACCATACGTCGGGACTACCGGCCGTGGTGACTCCTTGCTGTCCCCAGTCCGCCTGGCCTTGCTGCTATTCCAGTTTCAACTGTTCTGCCTGCGGTTATGGAACCCCTACCTGTCCCAGACCTGCTGTTTTCAACTCTTAATGATCGGCTATGAAAAGCCAACTGAGATTTATTCCTGATTATTATTTGACCATGCTTGTCACTTATGAACATTTTTGAACATCTTGGCATGGTTCTGTTATAATCTCCACCCGGCACAGCCAGAAGAGGACTGGCCACCCCTCATAGCCTGGTTCCTCTCTAGGTTTCTTCCTAGGCTTTCGCCTTTCTAGGGAGTTTTTCCTAGCCACCGTGCTTCTACACCTGCATTACTAGCTGTTTGGGGTTTTAGGCTGGGTTTCTGTACAGCACTTCGAGATATTAGCTGATGTAAGAAGGGCTATATAAAATAAAATTGATTGATTGATTGATAGACGTCCCCATATCCTTTTCATCATGTGGTACCACCACCAATTAGGCTACTAGTTTAATCAATTTGATGAACCATTTAATTATTTATCGTCATTATTAGCCTGTATGTTGGACTTGTTTCCTTATCAGATGTATACATGGTTGGGAAGGTTACTTTCTAAATGTAATCCTAATTTTAAATGTAATAGCTACCTGTCCAAAATTGTAATCAGTAACGCAACTTTTGGATGACTCAAACTCAATAACATCATCTGATTACTTTCAGTCACTTTTGGATTATTTTCCCCTTAAAGGCCCAGTTGAGTCAAAAAATGTGATTTTCCTGTGTTTTATATACACTGTATTTCCACACTATGAGGTTGGAATAATATTGTGAAAATTATGATAATGCTCTTTTAGTGTAAGAGCTGTTTCAAAAGACCACCTGAAATTTCAGCCTGTTTTGGTGGGAAGGAGTTTTGGCCTTCCTGGTGACATCACCAGGTGGTAAATTCGTTAATAGACCAATATGAAAGCGTTTCAAACCACTCTGCCAATAACAGCTAGTTTTCAGTTTTCCCCTCCCCTCTCAGACCACTCCCAGACAGTCCTAGCGAAATTCTTGCTTGAGAAATTGCTCTTTGCTAAGAAGCTATTTTTGTTTCTTTTTGAACATTTTAATTGAAAACAATCACAGGTAATTGTTACCCAAAAATGATATGATATTGAGATGAAAACGGCTGCATTGGACCTTTAAAAGGAATTAAAAGAAGACAAAAAGTATCCATCAAAAGCATTTGGTGTGTCATCATGGTGGTCTCTGACTTCTGGTTTCAAAAGGAACACATTTTTTCAATGCTAAATGTAATGTTATTGAGAAAACAAAGATCATGATTTTGTATTGTAATGTATTTTTTTGCAAACATCCTTTCTGAATTTAAAAGTAGATCATCTAGTAAAGTAATCATCTAGTTTTTCAAATATATCTGTAATCTGATTACAATATTTTTGCTAGTAACATATCGTTTTTTTTGTTGTAATCAGATTACATGTAACTGATTACATGTATCACTTCCTCCTTTCCCTGGATGTATAGGACTAGGTATGGCTACAGTAGCTCTGGACAGGCCATAATCAGATCATTGGTAAACCTCTAAGCATTATGGCCAACGATTTACCTATGCTGCTAATCCTACTCACCACAACTAGTCTACTGGTTACACCGTGGAAACATTGTTACCGTGAAAATGTATCCGTAGGCCTAATTATCTGGTTACAATACCTTGTATAGTATAACGGTGGATATACTCGATTTGCTAGCGCGTTTATGACAATAGGCCTAATTGCATGCTGTTGTTGGGGGTTGGATCAAGGCGTGTTCCATCTACCAAGCGCGCTAGACATGTATATAATGGTCATACTGAACGCTATTCGAGTCCTGAGCGGGACAAGCTTGAAGTTGCGCATCTCATTCTGTGCTATCAGCAGTTTCACATTCACCGGCAGTCACAAGAGAGCCTTCACAATGTCAGAACACTTCACTGAACAAATAGTATTTAACAAACCAAAGGTAAGTTGTATTTGACGACTAATGTATCAGGAAAAAAGAAAGTTGCATTAAATTATTCATTATCCTGTTTACTCTCCTTCTCAACCACTTTGTAACCATTTATTCATTATCCTATTATTCCTTCTCAACCTTGTCACCGTGTAGGCTGTACTTTGTTTCGGTAATGATAGGGTTTGACGACGCTCTTTCATTTGTTTGATTCTAAAATCAAGGAAGCACGTGGTTAGAAGAAACGAAAGTAGAAAGGGATTGTAGGCTACTATTGCTGAACTGTTGTGCCATCAGTGGGCTGTTCGTGTAGCCTATTCATTTGCACCAATACCAAGTAAAACGTTTTAAGAAGATCCTTACTAGATACATTTTCCATTTGATACATTTTCTAAAGTATTGTGTCAGTATTTTCACACTTACTTGGGTTTTACATAGCATGTAATACACTGACCATTAGATAACATTTCACTGTAATTATGGATGGGCATTGGTGGTGCCGCCTCTTCCTATAGGCAGACTAAGCGTGCTGAGCGTAGGGCCCGCGCCCGCTAGTGGGCCCCGACCCAATTTGTTGGTAAAACAATAATGATGACCTCAGTAGGGGTCTCAACATACTGTGCAATTTCGAAATTTGGTAGTGCATCAGTACTTTTCCACTTATGTCAGTCACTCAAAGCTTTTAGATTGCAAGGTAAGGTAGTCTAGCCAGCTATCTAACACTTGTAGTAGGCCTAATCATCACCAAATTACCAACCAGGCACGCAGGGCATGTGCTCAGGGGCCCTGAATTCCAGGGGGCCCCCATTGATTTAGTTAGTCACTCCTACACAGATATCATGTGAAAATTGCATAAGTAATGGAAAAATGAATAGAATGGCAGGAAATGTGCTTTAAAACTGCTAAATGTTCTCCGCCCCATGGTAAATATTTGAATAATTGCAGAGATGTTGCTTTAAAACTGCAACACAGCCTTCCGACCAAATCTTGCTTAGCACCCCCCAAAAGGCTAGAGGCGGCTCAGGGTGGTGGGATTGGCAGCTGCAGTTACTTGTGGAGACAGATTGATTGATGTGTCAAGCCCATGAAGATTACTGTCTATGTTTAGAGTATCAAATAGACAAGGGGTGACACTGTAATATTAATGGTGGACAAAGGCACTGAAATATTATTGGTGGACAAAGGCACTGGATTATTAATGGTGGACAAAGGCACTGTAATATTATTGGTGGACAAAGGCACTGTATTATTAATGGTGGACAAAGGCACTGTAATATTATTGGTGGACAAAGGCACTATATTATTAATGGTGGACAAAGGCACTGTAATATTAATGGTGGACAAAGGCACTGTAATATTAATGGCGGACAAAGGCACTGTAATATTATTGGTGGACAAAGGCACCAAAAACACCAGTAATAAGATAGTTTGGTGGTTAAAGCTGCTTTATCTTTAATCAGAAGCAGTAGGCTACTCTACTTGTTTCAATGGGTAAGTTAATCTCGGTTACCCAGAAGTAAATTCTTACGCAGAATCTGCCCACGAGAGATTAACGGTGAGCAAGCTGCTCTTCCTGGTACCCGGACAGTGTAATTCAATTCACACACTGTAGCCTGTACTGCACCACCGTGTCTCCTCTAGAGGGGCAACACAAAAACAATACATTATTTTATTGTTCCATTATTCAGAGACAACAGTAATGTGGTAGTATTTGCTGTCAGAGTACCCAGCCCCAACACACAACGTACACACAACAGGCTGGGAGCAGCACAGGGTCAGCCACAGAGCAGTGACCCTGGAGCAGGTTAGGGTTTAAGTTGCCTTGATCAAGGGCCCATCCGCGGTAGGTGGAGATGCAGAGTGAGTGCACGATTGATTTGTATGTATTAAGGCCAGTTATATACAATTAAAAACATTACAATACATTTCACAACAGATTTCACAACACATTGAGTGTGTGCCCTCAGGCCACTGCTCTACTACCATATATCTACGACACAAAATCCATGTGTACGTGTGTGTGTGTATACTCAGGACATGAGGACATTAGTTCAGGAGGCCAGGGGTAATAAAGACAGATAGTTCAGGGCCCGTGTTCATAAAGCGCGTCTCAGAGTAGGAATGCAGATCTAGGATCAGTTTGACCTTTTTAGATCACTATGTATAACATGGACAGGAGGGACCTGATCCTAGATCAGCACTCCTTGTCCGAGACACGAGATACAGGGCCAGGTGTAAGAAAGACACTTCAGTAAATACTGATCCTAAGTCTTCTTCAACATATAGCCCCCATAAACACCAGCATAGAAACAATAGTGCCCTTTGGAGTCATGGTCCTGAGTCATGGTCCTGAGTCAGCAGTACATGCACGGGGGTAGGAGCTGATAGCTGATAACAAGAAGCATAATGACAGACTCCTAACCCCAACGTGTGTGTGTGTGTGTGTGTGTGTGTGTGTGTGTGTGTGTGTGTATTTCATTTTATTACACTGACTGTGACAAAGGCCGAATGAATGCAGTAATACAGGGATGGACAACCTTGAAGAGTGACTTTGAATGACACTGATAACATTTTTATCATCTACCAATAATTGAATGTATGGGGCGTGATGAGCCAGGGCTCAACTATGCATGCAACAGAAGCATAACTATGTAAAGTTATGTAATGACTATACATTACACAACAGGTTGAGTCTTAATTGTTTGTAAACTGATACATGCATTTTGTGATAATAATAATAATCATAGCTGTTTAACGTAAACAAAATAAGGTCGTCGTGCTGTTATAGACACACATTTATAACAACAAGAACACAGATGATTAATAACTGTTTTTTCCATTACATTTATACCTGTTGATAGATAAAACTGATTATATGCTTTGTATTGGCCATGGTTTATAAAGTAGGAAACCACAGAAGAATAGCCCATGAGGAAATGAGTTGTTACTACAATGCCAGAAGATCACTTCACCTGTAAACGACTAAAACAGCTGTCATAGATTTGATCTGTGTATGTAGCCTAGCATCCATTGATGCTCTGTTGCGGCTCTGACGTCATGGGCCTGTTGTTGAGATAGTGAATCTCTCTCTGTTTGCTTGTTTCAGTGATAGATGGGCCTAAACAACAGAGAAACTATGTCTCTGTACTCTTCACTCACTAATTATATTTAAACACTGTCTTCTTCAAGACTCTACACACACACTCACACATATACACACACACACACACACATGCATGGAGGCACACACACATATCCATTGTTATCCCAAAGTGGACTGAATAGAGATGCAGTAACAGTCATGTGAGACCTACACCCTGGACATGTTTTCAGAGTCAGTGAACAAAGTGGTCGTCGACAAAGAACCTTAGCAATGCATTATAGGCACTCTGTAAAGCAGAGGAAGTTGAGGGCACGTGGGAGATAAATGATTGCATCATTCTGCCAAGTATTGCAGACAAATGATGAGTGAGTGCGTGCTTCTAATGGGTGGATAATGTGTAATGTGCTGGAAATGGAATAAAACATGTGTATTGACTTAGTGAAACCTAACACAAAATCTAATGGCTTTGTGAGACAAGATTATAGCTGCTGCTGTAAGTTCATAAAGGCAGTTCAGTGTACTTTGGTGTAGTTTTACTGGGGTGTTTAGAACACTGTGTACCTCAGAGCTCTACATTTGAATTTAGTATAGCTATGGAGTGTTTAGACAGGTTCTACTTTTTTCGAAGGAACTAAATGTTTCACAGGAACCGAGTGTTTCCTTAAATTCCATAAGGTGACATCTAGTGACAAATAGTTGTTGTGTTCAAGCAGTTAGGGTTCAACCTGCATGCTACTGGTTGCAAGGCAATTATACAGTAGACCAATTCTGTGCCAAAGATAACACTGTTGGAGACACATAACTTTTATTTATGTAAACATACTGTACGTGTGTGTCCAAGAGGTTGTGCTAGAAAAACATAACACAGGGTCAGTCTATACTGTACGTTCAACATAGTTGATTGTGGACAGTAAATTATACTGCAAAGTAGACTACCTTGACATTTCCTACAAGAGCCTAATGCTGATATTTGTCTTTCAAGGCCTTGGTTTCCTGTCATACCAATGTCAGTAGCAGGGGTCATGTCACACCGTAATTATCACACTCATGCTAAACTCGTTATGTAATAACCATAACGGTATTGCCTTCAGGAGCCAACCTGTCAGACACATTATGGTAAGATGATAAAGATGGTTTTGATCTTTTCAAGGATCATTTCTGCTGCTGTTCTTGGAAGATTTGTTCTTAGGAATTAATTTATCTAAAATTGCCTATAATTTCCACATTCTCAATCTCATCCAGTGTGTGCCTGGGACGGTCAAAAGATTATTAGAAACGATACATAAAAATGCCTTCTGTTTACAATCGAATCCCATGGTCATGGGTAATTAGTTCTAACTCAGTCTGCCCTGTAGTCAGCTGGTGTAGAGTAGCGGTGTCACGGTTTACTAAGCCAGAACCCAGAAGCAGACCAGGACAAGGTAAGTGGTGTCAAAGGTGAGTGTTTATTTAACTGATCCACGGGTGATGTTGAATAATCCAGGGAACAGAGCGGGCGGCGTGGATGAGTTGTAGAGGGTGCAGTGGTTGGTCCAATGATGGCTCGGCAGCCGCCGACCATCAGGCAGAGGTTGGGTGAAGGTTCCGGACGAGTGACTGTAGGGAGAACAAAACGGAGGTAAGCATACAACCAGCGAACAAGGTGCAAAACAACAAAACTAATGCTCTAAGCTCTAGGACTGATCCGCTGATAAACATACTGTTCATGGCTAACGCATCCGGCAGGGAATGGATGTCAGGTCAGAGCTTATGAAGGTGATGATCAGGGCCAGGTGTGCAGATTGCTGATGGAATGCAGGTGTGGAAATCAGGAGAGCTCCCGCCTAGCAACGTAGCCCGGCAACCAGGCAGGGAGCGTTCCAGAACCCTCGGGAAACTGGAGATCCCGAGCAGAAAAAACTAATACACATACAGGAACCGACTCAGACTGCCGGAATCGTTACAGTATCCCCCCTCCGACAACGCCACCGGGCGGACTCCCGGAGCGCCAGGATGGAGGCGGTAGAAGTCACGAATGAGGTCAGCATCTAGGATCTGTCGCCGCGGAATCCAACTCCTCTCTTCAGGACCATACCCCTCCCAGTCCACGAGATACGGAAACCCCGGCCCCGCCGTCTGGAATCCATGATGCGTCGCACCGTGTAGGCAGGACCACCTCCGATCATCCGAGGAGGAGGAGGAGGAGGCGGAGGAGGCAACAGAGGACTGAGGGAAAACAGGCTTGAGGCAGGAGACATGAAAGGTGGGATGGACTCTGAGCGTCCTCGGTAGTTTGAGTCGAACTGCCACCGGATTGATCACCTTCTCCACCACAAACGGACCAATGAACTTCGGTAACAACTTCCTAGACTCAGTCCGTAAAGGAAGATCCCGTGTGGCCAACCAGACCCTATCTCCGATGGTATAGGTGGGAGCGGGGATCCGGCGACGATTCGCCTGGAGCTGATACCGGTCCGAAACTCTAAGGAGTGCCTTTCTGGCCCGATGCCAGGTCCGGTGGCAACGACGAATATGGGCCTGAACAGAGGGCACTGAGAGCTCCTTCTCCTGAGAAGGGAACAAGGGAGGTTGGTAGCCATACAGGCACTGGAAGGGAGACATCCCAGTGGCAGATGTAGGGAGAGTATTGTGGGCATACTCAACCCAAGGCAACTGAGAGACCCAGGAGGTGGGGTTGGAAGAGACAAGGCAGCGTAGCGTGGATTCCATCTTCTGGTTGGCTCTCTCCGCCTGACCATTAGATTGGGGGTGAAAACCAGATGTGAGACTGACTGTAGCTCCAATGGCCAAACAGAAGGACTTCCAGACAGCAGAGGTAAACTGAGGGCCACGGTCGGAAACGATATCACTGGGCAAACCGTGGACCCTGAAAACCTCCCTAACCAGGATCTCGGACGTCTCCGAGGCAGAGGGAAGCTTGGCAATTGGCACAAAGTGGGCGAACTTGCTGAATCTGTCCACGATAGTCAGAACGACCGTGTTCCCCTCAGAAGAGGGCAACCCAGTGACAAAGTCCAGGGCCAGATGCGACCATGGTCGCCGGGGAATAGGAAGGGGGTGAAGTAGTCCAGAGCTGGGCCGATTGGTACTCTTATTCTGCGCACACACTGGACAGGCAGCAACAAAACCCCCGAGTATCCTCGGCCATGGCAGGCCACCAAAAACGTCTGCGAAGAAACGCCATCGTCCGAGCCACGCCAGGGTGACAAGCCATCTTGCTGGCGTGGGACCATTTGAGGACAGCAGGACGAACCGACTCAGGCACAAACAACCGACCGGGTGGACCGTTACCGGGACCGGGCTGCGTCCGAAGGGGCCGCCATCACCTCCTCCTCAATCTTCCACATAACTGCTCCCACGACGCAGTTCCGGGGGAGAATTGTCTCGGTCTTGGACCCACTCTCTTCCGTCTTGGAGAACATCCGGGACAAGGCGTCCGCCTTGCCGTTCTTAGATCCAGGTCGGAACGTCAGGGAAAAAATTGAATCGTCCGAAAAACAACGCCCACCTGGCCTGGACGGGGAGTTGAGACGTCTAGCCGATTGCACGTAAGCAAGATTCTTGTGGTCAGTCCAGACAATAAACGGTTGCTCCGCCCCCTCCAACCAGTGGCGCCACTCCTCCAAGGCAAGTTTCACCGCGAGAAGCTCCCGGTTGCCCACATCGTAGTTCCTCTCCGCAGGCGAAAGGCGACGAGAGTAGTAGGCGCAGGGATGGAGTTTACTGTCCGTGGAGCATCGCTGCGACAGGATGGCGCCAACTCCCACATCAGACGCGGCCCACTTCAACGACGAACTGACGGGCCGTGTCCGGTTGAGAGAGAATCGGTGCGTTGGTGAATCGTCTCTTCAAATCCAGAAACGCTCGATCCGCCTCCGGATTCCACTTGAAGGTCCTGATACTGGAAGTCAAGGCAGTTAACGGAGCGGCCACACGGCTGTAATCCCGGATGAATCTGCGGTAGAAATTCGCAAACCCCAAAAATCTCTGGAGCTGCAATCTCGTACCGGGCTGGGCCCATTCCAGAACCGCTCTAACCTTCTCCTGGTCCATCCTAATCTCTCCCCTGGAGATGATGTACCCGAGAAAGGATGTCGTGTGGGCGTGAAACTCGCACTTCTCGGCCTTCACGAACAGGCGATTCTCCAACAATCGCTGCAGAACCTGCCGGACATGCTGGACGTGGTCGGAAGGTTCCTTCGAGAAGATCAGAATGTCATCCAGGTAAACAAACACAAAGAGACCGATCATATCTCTCAGGACGTCGTTCACCATACTCTGGAATACCGCTGGAGCATTGGTCAGTCCAAACGGCATCACCTGATACTCGAAGTGACCCATCGGTGTATTGAAACCCGTCAACCACTCGTCCCCCTCTCTGATCGGACCATGTGATACGCATTGCGTAGGTCTAGTTTGGTGAACACCGTAGCACCCTGTAAGGAGTCGAAGGCAGAGCTCATCAAGGGCAGGGGATACTTGTTCTTGACCGTGATGTCATTCAACCCCCCGATAATCAATACACGGTCGAAGAGAGCCATCCTTCTTACCCACAAAGAAGAATCCTGCCCCCAGGGGGTGATGATGAGGGACGAACGAGACCAGCAGCTAGGGACTCCTTGATGTAGGTCTCCAAAGCCTCACGTTCAGGTCGGGAGATACTGTATAACCTTCCC
This sequence comes from Coregonus clupeaformis, assembly GCF_020615455.1. Lineage (NCBI taxonomy): Eukaryota > Metazoa > Chordata > Actinopteri > Salmoniformes > Salmonidae > Coregonus > Coregonus clupeaformis. Next base: position 18,994,160 of record NC_059215.1, on the reverse strand, counting down.
TTGGGGTAGACAGCTCCAGGGAACAGGTTGATGGCACAATCATATGGTCGGTGGGGAGGGAGTGACAGAGCCTTCTGCTTACTGAACACTTCCCCCAAATCGTGATATGTCTCGGGGAACCAGGGACAAATCTGGGGGTTTAGCCTCAATCACCTGACTGGGAACCGAATGGGGACAGGCAGTCTTGAGACAGTTAGCATGACAATCAAGGCTCCAACTCGTTACCTTGCCCGTCACCCAATCGAACGTGGGATTGTGTTCCTTCAGCCAGGGGTATCCAAGGACCAGAGGAACATGGGAAGACGGCAGAATGAAGAATGAAATCATCTCAGAATGATTCCCGACAACAGCATCTTAACCGGTTCAGTCCTCATCGTGATACGTGCCAGACTACTGCCGTTCAGAGTGGTCGCTTCAATGGCTTCCGGCAATTGCTCCTTGGAAAGCCCCAGCTGTTCCACCAACTCGGCATCAAGAAAGCTTCCATCGGCACCTGAATCGATAAAAGCGTTAATCGCTAAGCTCTGATTCCTGTTCATAAGGGTAGCCGGGAAACGGGGTCTGACAGAGGTATTGAGAGGTCGAAACTGGCTCGCTAAAAGTCCTCCCAACTTTAGCGAGCCGCGCAGTTTGACGACCGCCGAAAACAGGTGGCGAGATAATGTCCCGAACCACCACAGTAGAGGCAACAGTTAGTCCTACGTCTGAGTTGGCGTTCCTCCTTGGTTAACCCGTGCCGCCCTACTTGCATTGGTTCAGAATCGGGAGACAGGACCTCTCCACTAATCCTGTGTGGTGGACGATGATCGACGTATTCTGGTCCAATCACCGACCCGACTGGAACCTGAGAAGCTGATCGATTGGACGGAACCCATTGCTTCTCCCTCCTTCGCTCTCGGACTCGATTATCCACCCGAATAGACAAGGCTACCAAGCTGTCCAGGTCACTAGGCTCCGGATAGGAGATCAACTCATCCTTGAGCTGCTCCGACAGACACTGGTAAAAGGCCGCTTGCAGAGACTCCTCATTCCACCCACTCTCCACAGCCAACGTCTTGAACTCGATCACGAAGTCGGCCACGCTGCGAGTTCCTTGGCGAAGCGAAAACAGGCGCCTAGCTGCGTCCCTCCCTCGGACGGAATGGTCGAAGAGCTTCCTCATCTCGGCCGTGAACCCCTGGTATGAAGCCATGCAGGGGTCCTGTCGTTCCCAAACGGCTGAAGCCCACTCCAGCGCTCGACCACGCAGCAACTCAATCACAAAGGCTATCCTAGCCTTGTCTGTGGCATAAGAGTAGGGCTGTAGATCGAACACTAACCCACACTGCATAAGGAAAGAACGGCATCTTCCCAGCTCCCCCTCATATTTATCCGGCGCCGGAACCTTGGGCTCACGGAAGGACACAGCTCCAGAAGCGGCAGGCGAGATGGGTGAAACCGGTAGTGGATCCTCCACCGGAAACTTGCGCTGGTTCTGGACCTCCGTCAGACCGGTAGAAAGGTTCCGAACTGCCAACGCGATCTCCTGTAGCTCCGTGCTATGATGGCCCAACATCTTCTCCTGATGGGAAATGGCATGGCGAACAGAGTCCAGGTCCGCTGGGTTCATACTGGCCGGATCGTTCTGTCACGGTTTACTAAGCCAGAACCCAGAAGCAGACCAGGACAAGGTAAGTGGTGTCAAAGGTGAGTGTTTATTTAACTGATCCACGGGTGATGTTGAATAATCCAGGGAACAGAGCGGGCGGCGTGGATGAGTTGTAGAGGGTGCAGTGGTTGGTCCAATGATGGCTCGGCAGCCGCCGACCATCAGGCAGAGGTTGGGTGAAGGTTCCGGACGAGTGACTGTAGGGAGAACAAAACGGAGGTAAGCATACAACCAGCGAACAAGGTGCAAAACAACAAAACTAATGCTCTAAGCTCTAGGACTGATCCGCTGATAAACATACTGTTCATGGCTAACGATCCGGCAGGGAATGGATGTCAGGTCAGAGCTTATGAAGGTGATGATCAGGGCCAGGTGTGCAGATTGCTGATGGAATGCAGGTGTGGAAATCAGGAGAGCTCCCGCCTAGCAACGTAGCCCGGCAACCAGGCAGGGAGCGTTCCAGAACCCTCGGGAAACTGGAGATCCCGAGCAGAAAAACTAATACACATACAGGAACCGACTCAGACTGCCGGAATCGTTACAAGCGGAGCTGGCAAGATTTAGCACTTTCATCTGTCAGTGTAAGTTGTGGCTAGAAAAAGGGCCAGAGCACTCAGTTGCTCTTCTTTGAACATTCTTTGGCATCACTGGCCTTTTCACTGACTGCACTACGTTCGGTGCCCAGTCATACATACTGTATTTGAGATAGATGTGGTCCAGCTTCACACTACAACACAACACAAGGTGTCCTGCCTGCTCTCTCATTTGCCAATGTTTAGTCCCATTCATTTATTTTTTGCCAGATTTGTGAGTTCATCCAGAGATCATCCCTGTGGACTAAATTACTCTATAGGTCATTGGGTTAAAAGTACATTCAGTTTTTTAAATGATTATTTGGTCATATTTTTTATCTTCAGATTGAGCTGCATGTGCATCTTGATGGCGCTATCCGAGTGGAGACGATCCTAGACGTTGCCGAGTAAGTTCATAAACCTGTTGAGTTCTTAGCATTTTTCTTTTAGTTAAATAATGTGTTAAAATTGGTTTTGCAAGTTCTCTTGAATCATGAATGACCAATTACCCTTGACAAAAGGGCTGTTAGGTTCAAGTGACATACATTGTTCTTTCAGTATTTGTGTTTGGAACATATAGGCCTAGTTATGGGGGTCTTTTTGAACTAGCAATTGTCTTTAAGTCATTCATATAATTAATTGAAATAATAATATAATAATAACTTTATTTATATAGTGCTTTTCAATACAAGTAACAAAGTGATTCACATAAAATAATCAAATAAAAGTACTAAGAAAGAAACAAAGACAGGAGGAAGGAGAATTTTAAAAATATAGCTAATTTAAATAATACATTGAAATCATGAATTAAAAGCATCTTTATAAAAAAGATGCACTGAATCTGCAAGCCTGATCTCCTCTGGCAGACCATTCCAAAGTCTAGGGGCCCTAATGGCAAATGCCTGATCTCCTTTCATTTTCAACCTAGAGAAATGAACATTGAACAGCTGTAGCTAAATATTGCTGATTGCACTTTTAAAGCCTCTGTCTGTCCCAGGCGACGTGGGATTACCCTGCCTGCATGCACAGTGAAGGAGATGACACACATCTGTGTGGTACATCAGCCTGCCACCCTCACAGAGTTCCTCGGCAAGTTCGCAGAGTACATGCACGTCATTGCGTAAGTACCCTGAACATAAAGATAGATATGAGATAATTAGATGCTGACTACTGTACTAACCACCTGAGCTTTTGGATGTTCCCTGATGCTGGAAGGGGGGCCCCGAGTGAAAAGGTTTGGGAGCCCCTGATTTAGCAGATGCTTTTATCATTATCATAGAGAGGTGTTTTCATGATCCTAGATCTATTTGTGCCAATAGTGTAACAATGACCATAGGAATTGGTAAGACAGCATAAACAGATCTGGGAACAAGCTAGGGAGGAGTTGCCTCAAGACCTCAAACTCAAGAGTGAGAGTTTGACAAATGAGTGTCAGGGTTAGTTTACTTCATACTGGTAGTAGAGAGAGAGAGAGAGAGAGCCACCCACCCACCAAGCTCTTAGCTAGAGATGAACGTTCAGTCTGTTAGAAAGACTTGAATCAGCAGACTGGATGTTCTTTACTGCTCTTTTTTATTTCAACGGGTATCATTACCATCAACAGGTCAAATTAAATCACATTTTATTTCTCACATGCGCCGAATACAACAGGTGTAGACCTTACAGTGAAATGCTTACTTACAAGCCCTAAACCAACAATGCAGTTTTAAGAAATAAAATAGAAATAAAAGTAACAAATACTTAAAGAGCAGCAATAAAATAACAATAGTGAGTCTATTTACAGAGTCAATGTGCGGGGGCACCGGTTAGTCGAGGTAATTGAGGTAATATGTACAGTTGAAGTCGGAAGTTTACATACACTTAGGTTGGAGTCATTAAAACTTGTTTTTCTACCACTCCACACATTTATTTTTAACAAACTATAGTTTTGGCAAGTCGGTTAGGACATCTACTTTGTGCATGACACAAGTAATTTTTCCAAAAATTGTTTACAGACAGATTATTCACTTATAATTCACTGTATCACAATTCCAGTGTCACGCCCTGGCTCTGGGGACGCTGTTATGTTGAGCCAGGGTGTGTAGATCTATGTGTTTTGTTTCTATGGGTGCTATTTCTATGTTGGCCAGAGTGGCTCCCAATCAGAGGCAACGAGTGTCAGGTGTTCCTGGCTGTCTCTGATTGGGAGCCATATTTATACAGTCTGTTTTTCATTCGTGTTTGTGGGATTTTGTTTCCAGTCGGTTTGTGTTAGACCGTGAACTGTCACGATATCGTTTTGTTGTTTTGGTCATTTGACGCTAAATAAAGAGTATGTTTGCCTGCAACGCTGCGCCTTGGTCCTCATCTCTTACCGGCGATCGTGACAGAAAATCCCACCAGAACTGGACCAAGCAGCGAGTCGAGGAGCCATCGCCAGGGAAATCCCTAGCAGATCTCCGTGGCAGCCTCGACTGGGTCAAGCCGAGTGAAGAGCAGAGAGGGTGGACTTGGGAACAGTGGAGGAAGAGTCTCGACTGGGTCAAGCCTAATGAAGAGCAGAATGGCTGGAGTTGGAGGCAGAAGAGCGAGAGTTGGGCGAGAACTATAGAGGCCTGGCCCACGGGGAGGAGAGACCCCCAGAAATTTTTTAGGGGGGGGCTCACGACGTCGGGGCAGCAGGAGGCCGCGATAGAGCGGTCCAGCGGGTTGGCAGAGGAGGCCGCCAGGTTACGGGGGCCACTGGTCGAAGAGGGGATGGAAGGTGTAGAGGCACGGCGAGAGGTACTGGGGTGTGTTACCAGTCCGGTCCGGCCCGTTCCAGATCCCGGTGTAGGGCCAGTGGTGTGTGTCCCCAGTACGGTCCGGTCTGTTCCTGCTCCTCGCACCAAGTCAGTGGTGCGCTCGTCAGCCCGGCTCGGCCCGTTCCTGCTCCCCGCACCAAGTCAGTGGTGCGCTCGTCAGCCCGGCTCGGCCCGTTCCTGCTCCCCGTACCAAGTCAGTGGTGCGCCTCGTCAGCCCGGCTCGGCCCGTTCCTGCTCCCGCACCAAGTCAGTGGTGCGCTCGTCAGCCCGGCTCGGCCCGTTCCTGCTCCCCGCACCAAGTCAGTGGTGCGCTCGTCAGCCCGGCTCGGCCCGTTTCTGCTCCCCGCACCAAGTCAGTGGTGCGCTTCGTCAGCCCGGCTCGGCCCGTTCCTGCTGCCCGCACCAAGTCACTGGTGCGCTTCGTCAGCCCGGCTCGGCCCGTTCCTGCTCCCCGCACCAAGTCAGTGGTGCGTTTCGTAGGCCCGGTTCGGCTCACTCCTGCTCCTCACACCAAGCCAGTGGTGTGCGTTGTCAGTCCAGCACGGCCCGTGCCTGTTCCACTGGTGCCTGGTTCGGCACTGGTCAGATGTTTTACGCCGGGGCTAGAGCAATCCGCTCCATCAGTGTGCAGTCCAGCTCCGGCCAGCGGGGCCAGACCGGACCAGGGGTACTTTGGGGGGTTGGAGAGGGAGCGGGGATCAGGTCCGGAGCCGGATCCGCCGCCTAGGCGGAGTGCCCACCCGGTCCCTCCCCTGTGGTATTTGGTTGACGCGGTCGGAGTCCGCGCCTTTAGGGGGGGGTACTGTCACGCCCTGGCTCTGGGGACGCTGTTATGTTGAGCCAGGGTGTGTAGATCTATGTGTTTTGTTTCTATGGGTGCTATTTCTATGTTGGCCAGAGTGGCTCCCAATCAGAGGCAACGAGTGTCAGGTGTTGCTGGCTGTCTCTGATTGGGAGCCATATTTATACAGTCTGTTTTTCATTCGTGTTTGTGGGATTTTGTTTCCAGTCGGTTTGTGTTAGACCGTGAACTGTCACGATATCGTTTTGTTGTTTTGGTCATTTGACGCTAAATAAAGAGTATGTTTGCCTGCAACGCTGCGCCTTGGTCCTCATCTCTTACCGGCGATCGTGACATCCAGTGGGTCAGAAATTTCCAAACGCCTGAAGGTACCAAGTTGACTGTGCCTTTAAACAGCTTGGAAAATTCCAGAAAATGATGTCATGGCTTTAGAAGCTTCTGATAGGCTAATTGACATCATTTGAGTCAATTGGAGGTGTACCTGTGGATGTATTTCAAGGCCTACCTTCAAACTCAGTGCCTCTTTGCTTGACATGATGGGAAAATCAAAAGAAATCAGCCAAGACCTTGGGAGCAATTTCCAAACGCCTGAAGGTACCACGTTCATCTGTACAAACAATAGTACGCAAGTATAAACACCATGGGACCACGCAGCCGTCATACCGCTCAGGAAGGAGACGCGTTCTGTCTCCTAGAGATTAACGTACTTTGGTGCGAAAAGTGCAAATCAATCCCAGAACAACAGCAAAGGACCTTGTGAAGATGCTGGAGGAAACAGGTACAGAAGTATCCATATCCACAGTAAAACGAGTCCTATATCAACATAACCTGAAAGGCCGCTCAGCAAGGAAGAAGCCACTGCTCCAAAACCGACAAAAATAGCCGGACTACGGTTTGCAACTGCACACGGGGACAAAGATCGTACTTTTTGGAGAAATGTCCTCTGGTCTGATGAAACAAAAATAGAACTGCCATAATGACCATAGTTATGTTTGGAGGAAAAAGGGTGTTGCTTGCAAGCTGAAGAACACCATCACAACGTGAAGCACAGGGATGGTACCATCATGCTGTGGGTGTGCTTTGCTGCAGGAGGGACTGGTGCACTTCACAAAATAGATGGCATCATGAGGAAGGAAAATTATGTGGATATATTGAAGCAACATCTCAAGACATCGGTCAGGAAGTTAAAGCTTGGTCGCAAAAAGTTTAACAATTTAAAGGCAAAGCTACCAAATACTAATTGAGTGTAGGTAAACTTCTGACCCACTTGGAATATGATGAAAGAAATAAAAGCTGAAATAAATCATTCTCTCTACTATTATTCAGACATTTCACATTCTTAAAATAAAGTGGTGATCCTAACTGACCTAAGACAGGGAATTTTTACTAGGATTAATTGTCAGGAATTGTGAAAAACTGAGTTTAAATGTATTTGGCTAAGTTGTATGTAAACTTCTGACTTCAACCGTACATGTAGGTAGCGTTATTAAAGTGACTATGCATAGATAATAAACAGAGAGTAGCCGCAGAGTAAAAGAGCTGTAGAACCTTTTGAGGATCTGAGGACCCATGACAAATCTTTTCAGTCTCCTTAGGGGGAATAGGTTTTGTCGTGCCCTCGTCATGACTGTCTTGGTGTGCTTGGACCATGTTAGTTTGTTGGTGATGTGGACACAAAGGAACTTGAATCTCTCAACCTGCTCCACTACAGCCCCGTCAATGAGAATGGGGGCGTGCTCGGTCCTCTTCTTTTTCCTGTAGTCCACAATCATCTCCTTTGTCTTGATCACGTTGAGGGAGAGGTTGTTGTCCTGGCACCACACGACCAGGTCTCTGACCTCCTCCCTATAGGCTGCCTCGTCATTGTCGGTGATCAGGCCTACCACTGTTTTGTCATCGCAACCTTAATGATGGTGTTGGAGTCGTGCCTGGCCATGCAGTCATGAGTGAACAGGGAGTACAGGAGGGGACTGAGCACGCACCCCTGAGGGGCCCCTGTGTTGAGGATCAGCGTGACGGATGTGTTGTTACCTACCCTTACCACCTGGGGGCGGCCCGTCAGGAAGTCCAGGATCCAGTTGCAGTGGAGGCGTTTAGTCCCAGGGTCCTTAGCTTAGTGATGAGCTTTGAGGGCACTATGGTGTTGAACGCTGAGCTGTAGTCAATGAATAGCATTCTCACATAGGTGTTCCTTTTGTCCAGGTGTGAAAGGGCAGTGTGGAGCGCAATAGAGATTGCATCATCTGTGGATCTGTTGGGACGGTATGCAAATTGGAGTGGGTCTAGGGTTTCTGGGATAATGGTGTTGAGGTGAGCCATGTACAGCCTTTCAAAGCAGACGTGAGTGCTACGGGTCGGTAGTCATTTAGGCAGGTTACCTTAGTGTTCTTGGGCACAGGGCCTATGGTGGTCTGCTTGAAACATGTTGGTATTACAGACTCAGACAGTGAGATGTTGAAAATGTGAAGACACTTGCCAGTTGGTCAGTGCATGCTCGGAGTACACGTCCTGGTAATCCATCTGGCCCTGCGGCCTTGTGAATGTTGACCTGTTTAAAGGTCTTACTCACATCGGCTACGGAGAGCGTGATCACACAGTCGTCCGGAACAGCTGATGCTCTCATGCATGTTTCAATGTTACTTGCCTCGAAGCGAGCATAGAAGTAATGTAGCTCGTTTGGTAGGCACGTGTCACTGGGCAGCTCGCGGCTGTGCTTCCCTTTGTAGTCTGTAATAGTTTGCAAGCCCTGCCACATCCGACGAGTGTCGGAGCCGGTGTAGAACGATTCGATCTTTGTCCTGTATTGACGCTTTGCCTGTTTGATGGTTCGTCGGAGGGCATAGCAGGGATTTCTTATAAGCTTCCGGGTTAGAGTTCCGCTCCTTGAAAGCGGCAGCTCTACCCTTTAGCTCAGTGTGGATGTTGCCTGTAATCCATGGCTTCTGGTTGGGGTATGTACATACAGTCACTGTGGGGACGACGTTATCGATGCACTTATTGATGAAGCCAATGACTGATGTGGTGTACTCCTCAATGCCATCGGAAGAATCCCGGAACATATTCCAGTCTGTGCTAGCAAAACAGTCCTGTAGCTTAGCATCTGCTTCATCTGACCACTTTTTCATTGACAGAGTCACTGGTGCTTCCTGCTTTAGTTTTTGCTTGTAAGCAGGAATCAGGAGGATAGAATTATGGTCTGATTTGCCAAATGGAGGACGAGGGAGAGCTTTGTACGCGTCTCTGTGTGTGGAGTAAAGGTGGTCTAGAGTTTTTCTTTCCCTTTGGTTGCACATTTAACATGCTGGTAGAAACGAGGTAAAACTGATTTATGTTTCCCTACATTAAAGTCCCTGCCACTAGGAGCGCCGCCTCTGGGTGAGCGTTTTCCTGTTTGCTTATGGCCGTATACAGTTCATTGAGTGCGGTCTTAGTGCCAGCATCGGTTTGTGGTGGTAAATAGACATGGTTAGTACTAAATATAGATGAAAACTCTCTTGGTAGATAGTGTGGTCTACAGCTTATCATGAGATACTCTACCTCAGGCAAGCAAAACCTCGAGACTTCCTTAGATATCGTGCACCAGCTGTTGTTCAGTTGATAGAGCATGGCGTTTGCAACGCCAGGGTTGTGGGTTCGATTCCCACAGGGGGTATGAAAAATAATAATGTATGCACTAACTGTAAGTCGCTCTGGATAAGAGCGTCTGCTAAATGACTAAAATGTAAATGTAAATGTTTACAAATATACATAGACCGCCACCCCTTGTCTTACCAGAGGCTGCTGTTCTATCCTGCCGATACAGTGTATACCTCGCCAGCTGTATGTTATTCATGTCGTCGTTCAGCCACGACTCTGTGAAACATAAGATATTACAGTTTTTAATGTCCCGTCGGTAGGATATACGTGCTTGTAGTTCGTACACTTTTTTATCAAGCGATTGTACGTTGGCCAATAGTATCAATTGCAAAGGCAGATTAGCCACTCGTCGCCGGCACCTTACCAGGCACCCCGATCTCCTTCCGCAATATCTCCTTTTCTTTCTACTGCGAATGACGGGGATGAGGGCCCTGTCGGGTGTCTGGAGCAAATCCCCCTCGTCTGACTCATTAAAGAAAAATTATTCGTCCAGTTCAAGGTGAGTAATCGCTGTTCTGATGTCTAGAAGCTCTTTTCAGTCATAAGAGACGGTAGCAGCAACATTATGTACAAAATAAGTTACAAACAATGCAAAAAATCAAACAAAATAGCACGGTTGGTTAAAAGCCCATAAAACAGCAACCATCCCCTCCGGCGCCATTCGTACATGGCGTGTTAGGTGTGTCTTTCTTCCAACAGCAATCATAACTGTTATCAACAGTTACATGGTGTTGGAAGTCGAGAGTCTATATACTTGTATGACGGGCAATTAATTGGTGTTGCTGCCAGCAATGCAATCAACAAGCTTTTAAAGAACACTTTAGACCAGACTTGATGGGTCTTCTTCCTGGTTAGTGAGTGGATGTAATGCAGGCAGAGACAGTATTATGCCAGGTTTCCTCTGGTGGCCAGACTAAGGGTCAATTACTTGAAATGCAGATTATGCAGCACAGAGGAGCACGTCATGATGCATGCAGGTGTACAGTGGGGGAAAAAAGTATTTAGTCTGCCACCAATTGTGCAAGTTCTCCCACTTAAAAAGATGAGAGAGGCCTGTAATTTTCATCATAGGTACACGTCAACTATGACAGACAAATTGAGAAAAAAATTTCCAGAAAATCACATTGTAGGATTTTTTATGAATTTATTTGCAAATTATGGTGGAAAATAAGTATTTGGTCACCTACAAACAAGCAAGATTTCTGGCTCTCACAGACCTGTAACTTCTTCTTTAAGAGGCTCCTCTGTCCTCCACTCGTTACCTGTATTAATGGCACCTGTTTGAACTTGTTATCTGTATAAAAGACACCTGTCCACAACCTCAAACAGTCACACTCCAAACTCCACTATGGCCAAGACCAAAGAGCTGTCAAAGGACACCAGAAACAAAATTGTAGACCTGCACCAGGCTGGGAAGACTGAATCTGCAATAGGTAAGCAGCTTGGTTTGAAGAAATCAACTGTGGGAGCAATTATTAGGAAATGGAAGACATACAAGACCACTGATAATCTCCCTCGATCTGGGGCTCCACGCAAGATCTCACCCCGTGGGGTCAAAATGATCACAAGAACGGTGAGCAAAAATCCCAGAACCACACGGGGGGGACCTAGTGAATGACCTGCAGAGAGCTGGGACCAAAGTAACAAAGCCTACCATCAGTAACACACTACGCCGCCAGGGACTCAAATCCCGCAGTGCCAGACATGTCCCCCTGCTTAAGCCAGTACATGTCCAGGCCCGTCTGAAGTTTGCTAGAGTGCATTTGGATGATCCAGAAGAGGATTGGGAGAATGTCATATGGTCAGATGAAACCAAAATATAACTTTTTGGTAAAAACTCAACTCGTTGTGTTTGGAGGACAAAGAATTCTGAGTTGCATCCAAAGAACACCATACCTACTGTGAAGCATGGGGGTGGAAACATCATGCTTTGGGGCTGTTTTTCTGCAAAGGGACCAGGACGACTGATCCGTGTAAAGGAAAGAATGAATGGGGCCATGTATCGTGAGATTTTGAGTGAAAACCTCCTTCCATCAGCAAGGGCATTGAAGATGAAACGTGGCTGGGTCTTTCAGCATGACAATGATCCCAAACACACCGTCCGGGCAACGAAGGAGTGGCTTCGTAAGAAGCATTTCAAGGTCCTGGAGTGGCCTAGCCAGTCTCCAGATCTCAACCCCATAGAAAATCTTTGGAGGGAGTTGAAAGTCCGTGTTGCCCAGCGACAGCCCCAAAACATCACTGCTCTAGAGGAGATCTGCATGGAGGAATGGGCCAAAATACCAGCAACAGTGTGTGAAAACCTTGTGAAGACTTACAGAAAACGTTTTACCTGTGTCATTGCCAACAAAGGGTATATAACAAAGTATTGAGAAACTTTTGTTATTGACCAAATACTTATTTTCCACCATAATTTGCAAATTAATTCATTAAAAATCCTACAATGTGATTTTCTGGGTTTTTTGTTCTCATTTTGTCTGTCATAGTTGACGTGTACCTATGATGAAAATTACAGGCCTCTCTCATCTTTTTAAGTGGGAGAACTCGCACAATTGGTGGCTGACTAAATACTTTTTTTTCCCACTGTATCTGTGGCAACCAACTGAACTTACAGTCTAATTGGTCGTTATAGATACCGTTCCCATTACAACGCTAACTTACATTTAACACTAA